>NC_140579.1:1149408538-1149433538 GCF_964204655.1 Triturus cristatus
GGAAAATATAATGTCTAAATAGTACCACACCACCCTCCAAACCTCAAAAAATAATTCATTTTAAAAAAACTGAACTATAAAGTGGCCAGCAGGATACCACATCTCCAGTCAACGTACGCATTTATGAACCGCATTGCACTCTGGAAGTTGTAGTGTGGTTGCTATGTTTGCTGGAACTGAACAAGTGGATCATTACACCAGCTGATAGAGACTTCTTTAAGGAAAGTCTGCAACTGAGGACATGATGCCCTGCTGACCTAGAGTGATTTATCAATGATCTTAGATGTTTTTTTTCATAAACACGTGTTAAGCAGCCTTGTTAAATTATTGAGGCTGCCCTCCACTGCCCCGTAGGAAAAAAAACACCCTCTTCTTAAAATAAAATAAAAAACAGGCCGAAGTCTACCTATATTAGAGAAGAAATTGCCTACAGACAATACAAGAGAGATTCGCTGACATGGATAATTGTTATTTTTGAAAAATGCACAGCCTTAACTTAATTCTAATTAAAATAACCCCTTGCCGAACCTTTTCTGCTAAAGAAAATGCAAACATTCTTTGAGGAGCAGTTTAAATTGACATACATTTTGAAAGCACTTTTTAGGTCGAGTCTAGCAGCGCGCACGCGCTGCTCTGCGAGGCATGTTCTATCCAGATTAGGGGTTTCAAGCACCTACCATCTTTTCAATTGGCTCCTGTTTGTGCCCTTCATAATGCCTGCTTTTGTTTGGTGGATATGCTTAATTAGTCCCGCTTTTTGGTATTTCAGACCCTCCCAGGCGACTGCCCCTGTTACTTGTAGGCTTACTCTTTTTTTAATTATGTTCCTTCCTGCGCATTTTTTTTTTTTTTTGCTTTCCCTCAGCTCATGTATCAGCACAGCGCCTGCTTCATGGATGCTGCTCTTCATATTTTTTATGGCATTTATACCACCCAATTGAAATTAAAAAGATCCTACTCCAGTTCACCCTATTTTCAGTTTTTTCACTTACAGATTTACGAACATCTGAACATTGTCCTAGTTAATCATTATAATAATATTTTTGATAACACTACATTTAGGGTTAATACTGATCTTGGCAGGGAGATGGAATCCTTTATGAGCCAGATCAAGATGATTATATTTTAATTTGGGCAGGGGATTTTAATATAAGTAAATGCGATAGGCTAGAGACTAGAAATTGTGGCTACTTAAAAGATAATGAGGAGATCTGTGAATTTACCAATGTTTAATTAATGTAAATTATTATGGACATTGTTCTATTGTATTGTAATGTATTTTATAAAATGCTAATAAAAAATTCCAACACAAAAAAAAAAGATAATGGGGAGGTGATGTTACATTTTCCCCACAACTCGCACGGAGAGGCAATTAATGAAATTATGTTTAAGTTTAACTTGGAGTTGAACCAGGGAAGCCACTAATAATCACCTTTCAAGGAAATGGTCGTAGCTCTACTGTTGACCATATCTAAGTCTCTGAAAATGGGTTGGGTTTGGTGGATTCTTTTGAGGTCACCCTGAGTTCTTTTAGTGATCCTCACCCTTCGACATTGGTTTAAAATATTAAAACCTTCTGTTATAATGGCCCACAACTTGCAAATCACATAGAAATTCAGGGCAAAAATGGTATTAGTCTTAGATGGTCGAATGTAAATGCCATCGCCCTTTTAGAAAAGGTAATAGAGGAAAATCATAGCGATTTTAATATGTGTACCGACTTCAGCTACCCACCATGCTTAATTATAGGTGCTTTCTGTAAGTTAGTGTCAGAAATAGCGGGCAAGTTGAGATATACGAATAGAAGCACAGAAAAAAGATTCAGGGGTGGTTTGATCATAATTGCTCTGCTGCAAATAGGAATCTTAGGAAAGCTTTATAAGACGTATCAAGGGATAGGGCTAAAATCATTAAATTGACAGCTGCTTATAATTAAGGCTCCCGGTTTTCCGTTTAAACAGATTTGTACATATAAATACAGACGGAAAAATATTTTTCCTCCATCTGTATTTATAAATTGAAGCGGAAAAATACAACCAAATCGGATTGGATTACGAGAATTGTTCGGCAATTCGTGCTCCAGCCCAAGGTTGGCTGAGACGCCCCTCTTCCTGATTGCGCTGTATGCCTGCCCATATTAACACCTGCTGGGCCATTAATCTCTGGTAGGCGCCTAGTTAACACGTAAATGGTCTTTAAAAGACCTGTGAAGTACTCGGGTGCGGCTGCGATAAGCTCATGTGTGTGTGTGTGCCCAGGAAGCTGTCTCAGCCCGGGCTGACACACGACGGGGAAGGGAAGGGCTGAAACCCTTTGAGCCCAATGGGCGTTGTGCACCTGTCTCTTTCAGCACTTCACCCAAAAGAGAGGCAGCCAGGTGAGTGCACGCTGCAAGAACTAGTGATTCACACCTGATCCTGCACACACACTCGTTGCTTCCTTGTATTTTATTAAGAGTACACATGTGTGCCTCCACAGGCAGGTGCACATCTTGCAGCACCTCACCCAAAAATGAGGTGCCCAGGTCTGTGCCCCGCAGCCTTGAAGAGGAAAGCCAATTTCACCAGGACATTCATTTGTGCACCTTGAGGCAAAGCCTGTGCCCTACGATCATGGCTGGTGGCTCCAGGGGCAATCTGCTGCTACCCACCTAGTAACACCCCGGGAAGCTGCCTCATAGCGCCTTACAGCAGCACCGTCTCTGGAAGCGCAGTGCTGACAGATACGCGTGTTTGCTGCCAGCATTGCACACTTTCACTGATGCCAGTTGAGAGCAGTGGTGCACACAATTACGTGTTCTCTCCTAATTCAAGGTTTAAATTACATTAAAGTTACGTAAATGTGCCCTCTTGGGTTCATGGGTGCAGAGGTTGAAGCTGCTGATATGAGGGGCCACCTCTGCTAGGCTCAAGGGACCCTTGCACTAGTGACAGGCCCCTCGCCTTGTGAATATTCAGCCTTTGTTTTCTGAATGCAGAAACAACCGACGGTGTCAAACGTGAAGGCGATGAACTGAAAGCACCCTTCAGCACATCTAATCCGGGCCAAAGTGGAAACACATGTGTGAGTGCTCTGTGCCCCAGAGAGCAGGTGCTTTCCACGCTCGTGTGCCAGTAACAAAGGAATTTGGAGGCGAAACTTCAGTCACGTCATGTCCTCTGCAGGCCACCATAGTTGGCAGAGGCGCAACTAGAGCCAAATTTGGGGGGGACTGATACAAATTTCGGGGGGGGTAATTTCAGGTCACTGAAAGTGCACCGGTGCACTCTTTTACATTCTAAATGTGTTTCCATTTAATAATCATGGCTAGTGACAGTGTTTTCAATATTGTAACACAGCAGCACGCTCACTAATACTGCAAGTAATCTCTGTGGCAAAGTTTTCAGATGACGGTACTGTGTTTACTTAATTTGGCGCATATATACATATAGCTAAACCTATAACAACCGTGTGCACTGTCCATTTAATAAATGTGGAAAAATACTAGCTGCAACGTCTTTTTTTGCTTGCGACAAAAATAAATTCAGATATATACAGATAAAATGACATAAAAATAAATATGGATAAATACAGACGGAAATGTTAAAAAAATAAATACCATAAAACCGGGAGCCTTACTTATAATCAAGCCTTGGTTAATAGGAAAAGAGAGATGCAAGATAAGGCTTGGGCTAATTTGGTACAGGCTGCTGATACAAATGATAACATCCTTTTTAGGAAAACCACAAATCAGCCTTTTCTGAAAGATATAGTGGTCACTAGGGTTGAAGCTCTTGTACAACAGGAGGCCTAGATAAATCATTCTGGAGCAATGTTTAACCCCGATAAACTTGCCATAGAGTTATCCTCTGCAGAAGTACTGACAACCAGTGCTGTATACTTACCTCACATAAGCCTAGATTAGTTAATTAGCGAGCTAAATAAATCAGCTAGCACAAAAGACCCTGGCCCTGATGGGGTGCTAGTAGATATTTTTAAGCCACATGTCACCTTATGGAATCCACTTTTAACACAAATGTGTAATGGCACAATTGGTGTCTTCCTTCCTTCCTACTTGGCGTGAAAGCACCATTGTTCCTGTTTTTTAAAAAGGGAGATAGGGGAGATCCCAGATGCTACAGTCCAATATCCCCCCTGGACTCTACTGCCAAATTGATAGGCAGAATCATCTTGGAGAGGCTAGAAATGTGGGTGATCTAACAACATATCCTTACTGACACACAATAGGGGTTCAGGAGGGATGTTGGTATGATGGAACAATGTGTCAATCTACATCTCCTCATTAATTAATATACTGTAGCAAAATAGGAACATATACACTTATGCTTTGCAAATGTAAGCAGTGCGTTCGATTTGGGGAACCACACTAAACATTTGAAAACTCTGACAGAGATGGGTGTACTGATAGGGATTATTACATTCCTGCCACAACTATACTCCCTACTGACTGCCCGAGTAGGTTATGGGCCAAAGGGGGATGTACTTCTTGCTTCAAGGTTTCAAGCGTGATACGCCAGGGGTGTGTTCTCGTCCCCCCGCTGTTTTCATTATACATTAATGCGGTGGATTAGACACAGCACAAAGTGGAGGCAGATGCTCTCAGGGTTAAAAATCGCCCAACTCTGATCCTACTATACGCCGATGATGCGGTTCTGATCTCTAGAACCGCAAATGGGCTTCAGCGCTTGATTGATACCTCTGATTCATATATGTACGATAAAGATAGGAAAATTAATTTAAAGAAAACATTCACTACGGTGTGTGTAAAGCGTATGGCCAAAAAGAGATTACATCATATTAAGGAAGAGGGTTTTGCTGAAGCTCAAAGTTTTTCATATCTTGGAATACAATTTACTAGTGATCAGAAATATGGGACATATTTGTAATCAGGAAAATTGAACTTTGTAAGATCTATTGGAGCCCTTTTTAGATTTTAGGTTAAAGTAGGCAATAAACCAATCAGAGAATTATTGATCTTATATAAAAAATAAATGTCTTCCCAGTGTTAGTTTTGGGGCCACACTGTGGGGATGGATAAATTGCACCCTCCTGTAGTTAGACTTTTGGTGGTCTCAAAGTCGAGCCTGTCCTACGTTGTACACAAAGAATTGGCAGTACCATTCTTAGAGGACGCTATACAGGTTAGTCCTGTCCTATTTTGGCAAAGCCTATGGTTTAAAGCAAGTACAAAGTTTACTAAATAAATAATAACAGATTGTTTAACACTTCGGTTTGGTAAGAGGATTACATGGTTGTCTTATATTGAGAGCCTTTTGAAAATGATGGATAAGAATATTAGTGTTGAAGATCTGGTAAGCATTCTGCGCTATAGTTAGAAGGAATTAAAAGTAATTTTAGTGAGAAAAAGAGAGGTAGATAGGGTCAACTCTGAGAGTAACAAGTCCACTGTTGTACTTACTGCTCAGGCCCCATACAAGAAGGAACACAAAACTATTTATTAACTATGCGAAATTTGAAACACAGATTTGACCTTACTAGATTATGTCTAGGCATCTTGCATTTTAAGGTTGCCTTTCCAAGAATGGGGGCTTGGTCACAGACTCTTCCTCAATGCCCGTGCGATGGTATTTCGTTCCAATCTACTATGCACTTCATTCTGTTATATTTTATAAGGAACCAAGAAAGCAATTTTTACAACCTTTGTTTAAAACTGGAAAATATATTACCAGGAAGCTTTTAAGTATATCTGTGCTTTAGATAATGTGGATATATGCTATTCGGTCTCCACCTTTATTGTATCTGCCATCTCCTGAAGGAAACACCTTTCACATTTGGAAATATTAACGCATGAAGCTGGGCAATGAAGAGTATTGTGTTATGAAATGAGATATCTTAGTTATCCTGCAAGGAGTAAAAGATGTGATTGTTAGGCTGCATTTGAAGATTTTTATTGATAGTTTATTAATATGTTTTCCTTTTTTAAACTTGTCTTGATATATTATGAAATAGAGTGAAATTTATTTTAATGTATTCTTGTTCACTCTTTATGCTGATTACACTTGGAAGTAATAACATATGAGATTGAGTGATGAATAGAACTATGTTCTGAAATTATATATTCTAGTTCTATTCAATACATCTTTATTCGGCTATGAAATAGCCATAAAAGCACACAATAAAATACAGTAGGTGTACATAAAAAAACACATATTTCATAAGCCATTAAAAAGCATTAAAATGGGAAAAAGAGAAATAAATAATCTAACATTGTTTTCCTAGAGGATACAGCAGGTTGAAACAACATAGTTATGCAACAACGTGATTCATCATCAGACAGAGTGCCTAGGAAGCAATGCGCCTACATACAGGATCGTATCTTTCTAATTATCTTGCAAGTAGCAAAGATGTGAACTTGTAGCTGCCTTAAGATTCTAATGTACAGTTTTTTAACACTTGTATCCTTTTTAAAGTTGTTTTAATATATTGTGATATTGAATGAAATGTATTTTATCTTGTTTTTGTGACTCTTTTATGGATATTCTTTTCTCTGAATAAAGAGATATGACTGAGTGACTGAATGACTGACTTTGGAACTTGGGCCTTGGGTTTTAAACCTGGCAAATGCATGCTACATTTGTGTAATTCTGGTTACATTTCTTAAACTTGAATATACCTATAATTGTAAATATGTGAAGTATAGCACAGTTCAAATATGCAAATTCCCTCTTCATGTACATATTTTACTACTGCTGGTTTAACACAGCCTGGAAGTGCTTTAAAAACATTATGTATTAAGTGTACTTGCTACAGGACCGTTTTGCAGTGGTTCTCATTTCGAAAGTCCATTCTGGGCTGCACTCCAGACATAGCCTTTGTGTAGTGATACTACTCACAGCGAGTTGTTTCCAGAAGGACACCCACAACAGAGGCACAGGGAGGTGTGAGATTTTGCACTGGCTGACATCAGCACACCTGAAGGTGTGATCAAGGGAGACAAATGTCTGAGCCTCACCTACAGGGCTCTCTTTGCAGCCACCACTTTTGAAAAAGGAGCTGAGCTTCCCTCAACCATCTGAATAATAAAATTATGTTAATAAGTGGAGCATGAGTGGGTGCTGAATCAGGGAATGCCTCCCTGTGTTTTTGGTCAATTTATTACCTAAGTTAAACTGGAAAATGCACCATTTTCCATCAGTTAAAAAAACCTCGGGGGAAGAAACCCGCCTGAACCCTCATGGAAATGTCATGCTTGTTCGTTACACTTGCTTGTGGCCAACGTTTACCTGTTAATTAACTAGTCTTACGCCTCACCACTTTCAGATCCCACCAGATGCCATTGAATAAAGATGTAGATGTAATGATTTAGAAATAGTCAGAGCTGCGGTTGTGGTATCTGTTTTATTCCTTTGCAGTGTTAATGTTCTAGAACTCAAGCTTACGCTAACATAAACTAATATCATGCTTTCTTCCATTTTGAATGTGATGTTGTAATGCACCACGTGATCACCATTGCTGTTTGTTTTTCCGTGCTATAATAGAGAATTGAAGCTTTGCCAGTCACCTGAGCACAATGTACCTGATCAAGGACAGTCTGGCAAATCCCAGGCTTTGTCACATAGTATGTATCAACTTATGTTACCTGAATAGGCTCTGAGAACATTTGAATCTAATGAAGTAAGATTATGAGATCCTCTTCGAATATATTCTGTAGTAAATTGTTCCTTCTTGCTTGTTACCCATTGGTGCATACCCTAACAACCATGTACTTGTGTAGAGAATATATGACATTTTTTGTCTGAAGTGCTTAAAAAGGATGTGCTTTTCCTCTGTTTATTGTCCTTCATTTCCCCTTTCTTAGAAGGCAATTCTATGCTGGATTTTCTGTTGAACTTTACTGAGTTCTTTGTACTTATGATTTATACTAACCTGATTGGTGGTCCAGATATGTGTTTCTGTACTTATATTCATTGAGTATAACTTTAAACTTTAGCTCGTGTATGTCATTCTTATTGAGAATGCTTACTGCTTCATGTAAATGTACAGAATTTACTAAGTAGGGATGGGTCCATCAGAGGTCACCAAATTTCATATAGGGACTACACATCTCCCGGTTCGAGCTGTTGACGTGCAATGGGTAAGCAAATGAGGGATATGTTTGCACGTCGACACAGGAAATGCAGACTAGAAAGTGCCAAGAAAAAACGAGCTAATTGGTGCAAAAAGCGTGTTAACATTACACACGTTTGTTTCTTGGCAGGAAAGCTGGTTCAGATGAGTTTTGCCTTGCTTCTAAAATCAGACCGAGCTTTTCTTCTTCATCTCTACGCCAAAGGGCAGAGCAGCTTGAACAGGTCACAAGAGACCATGTTGTTCATTTGGAATATTAAAGTTCTTTCTCAATCAGTACATCATAGTGAAAAGAAACAAAATACTCACAAGAGTTATAAAAAGTCTCTTGGTCCTGCTGACAGTTCATTACCTGGGCAATTCAAAAGGGAAGCAGCAGAGGTTCTTGGACAGATATGCCCTTTGGAGGTTGGGCACTTTAATTCAATAGCCTTTTCCTGGCACTGATACCAGCTGTGCCAAAGTGAAGAAGTTGACTCCCAGGACTTTGGGGTGCGTCAGCAGAGAATAGCGGCTCCTATATGTAGGTTTCTGAGGTGCCCTAATACTACAATAGGCCCGATCACCCAGGAATATACCAATCCTCTACCACAACACACCCCACCATCAGCAGTGATTCCAAATGCCACCTGATCTCCTATCCTCAGTGGCAGCGATTCAGCAATTACCTCAATCCGGCCTCTCCGCAGTGGCACAGGAGGTATTTAATTATAATTTGATTTTGTGTACTGCAAACCATAAAACTGTGCACCTACAAAGTTAAATAACATCATGCATGACATATTATAAAAACAGCATGCATAAAAATATAAAAAGACTATGTTAGTAATTTTAGACCAGTCCCTTACATCTCGCAAGCACAGCCTGTATAAGTAATGACAGGCGATTACTTCTGATATATTCGGCTTTTAATAGTTCGCTTATGAGCAATATTAAGTAATTCAGGCCACTACGAAAAAAAGGAAATGTAGCAGCAGTTGCTGAGGATCCTCGATACTGCAGAGGATGATCTAAGCCAGGACTGCCAATAAGACCCCAGACTCGCAGCTCATTGTCAATACTGTTGACATCAGTGGAGGTGGCGCTGAAAATGAAAAAGCATACTGTGGGATTCCATAAATTGAAGATCAAGTGTGGCAGCAGAAAGGAGGTGGAGTCAGAAGGGGCAGTCTGACGCAGAGCTTACACATTTATTTTTTAAACATTCACCCCCAAGAAATTGGAAACAAATACAAAAGTGGTAATAAATGTTTTCTGGGTCACTTATTTGGTCACAAATAGACCTAGAGGTGATTTGAGGAGTGCCAGGGGTTGCAACTGCGACCCTGGCTTGGCCCTTGCTACCTCTGGCATAGCTCTTACCGCCCCTTGCATCAGAGGTCCTAAAGGCAGCACAAGCCACAAAGGAGTTGGACTCTCTGAGAGCAGAAAACAAATAAAAAATGTAAACTCGCTTCATTTCTTTGTCGCTTATGTAAAAGAAAGTAAGAAGGTGCTCCAGGCTGCAGCTGGCTGTGGCCCTGTTTCAATTTGTCAGCCAGCAATACAGCATCCCTCAAGACTTTGCTGGCCCAAAGGTTCCCTAAATTACCTACTGGTGGTGTGGTCGCCAGTAGGTAGATATAGTTAGGACCTATTTTCCATAGGAAATCAGCAACATTCTATTTGGAATAACGTTGGCGCCGATTGACGAATCTTCGCGAAATTTTCCAAACTTTTGGCCAGCTCCGGTCCGTCCTGTCCTGAAAATTTCACGGTGATTTGTCAAGCGGGGGCCGAGAAAAAAAGGGGGGGGTCCCAAAACGTGTTTTCCCCATGCATTTTCCCATAGGACCTGTTGACGCAGCTACAGCCCGAACTGCTGAACGGAATTACACCAAATTTGGCAAAGAGGTAGTCCTCAGTTCAGACTCGTGCCTTTTGCTGAAATGGTGTATATCTGTTCAGTAGTTCCTGAGAAAATTAGAGTTAAAAAGATAGATCTATCTATGGCCTCGGAGGATCCGCGCACCCTCCCCCCACCCTCCCCGCACCCTCCCGAGCACGAGCTGAATGCTAATTGGCTGCCCACACTCTGAATCAGGAAGTGTCGGCAGCCATCTTGTGCCTCGGTAGAACCGAGGCACAAGAAAACCCCCCAAAAAAGGCGCAAAACGCGACAAGGGGGCTGGGTAGAAACACCCTGACCCCCTAGGCCTGCTCAGGGGGTCCCACAAGGACCCCCAAGGCCCCCAAATTATTATTATTTTTTTTTTAAATCGCGGGATGCGCTTAGGATCCGCGCATCCCGCTGCAGAAAAAAAAAGAAACGCGGGCTCCCGCGCTTCGTTTTTATTTAGCCCCGTCCCGGGGGCAATATGTATATTATAATGGGGGGCCCAGAGGGGCCCCCCAGCCCCGGGGACCGCCACCCCCGGGGCTTATCTGAATTATGGGTGCTTTATTTTGCATGGGTGGGGCTTTAAGTCAATGTATGCGGGGGGCTCATGGCTCCCCCGCAGCCCCGGGGACCGCCACCCCCCAGGGCTTGGTTTTTTGAAAAAAAACAAAAAACCCTGTGTGGGGGGGCTCGAGCCCCCCACACACGCCCCGGGGATCGCCACCTACCCGGGGCACTAATTATTTAACATAAGGGGTCCGTTACCGACTCTCAAGCCTCGGGGACCACCACCCCCCGGGGCTTTAAATTAAGTGGGAGGGGGGCCGCGCGACCCCCCCCCCCTGGAGCCAATGATGGCCCTGGGGACCGCCAACCCCCAGGGCCGGCTCCTGCGGTGTCCCGGGGTGCCCACCCCCGGGACACTGTAGTTTGCAATGACAGGGCGGGAGCCTCGCGGCTCCCACCCTGCCGTTGCAAACTGCTTTGCTTCATTGAAGCGAGAGCAGGGAAACCTGCACTTGCTTCAATGAAGCAAAGCAGATTGCTTTTCCACATGGGGAGCAGCATGTTAGCTGCTCCCCATGTGAAAAAGCATTGACGGCTCCCGCAGGAGGCGGGGAGCCGGCTGGGACCGTGGGGTGATTGGGGACCCCCCATGGTCCCCAACGAGGTGGCCAGGCCCCGGTAGTGGGCCACGCAGCCCCCCTCCTAAAAATAAAAAATAAAAAAATAAATAAAAAATAAATGAAAACGGCCTCGGGGGATGGGGTCCCCGGGGCCCAAAAGGGGCCACAGGAGGGGGGCAAGGCAGCCCCCCTCCAAAATACAAAAATAAAAAAAAAGGGCCATGCCCCGGGGGATGGGGTCCCCGGGGCAAATTATGGCCTCGGGAGGGGGGCCACGCGGCCCCTTCATGATTTTTTTTTTAATAAAAAAAAACATTGGGGGCAGGCCCTGGGGGATGGGGTCCCCAAGGCCAAAAAATTAGAAAAAGAAGGGGGGCTACACAGCCCCCCTTCTAAAAAAAGAAGAAAAAAAAAGACGGGATCGGGCCGGAGGCCACGCCCCCTCCTTGCACCACTCTGCAAACGCGCCCCCTGGCGTGTTTGCAGAGGGGGATCTAATTCCCCTTGAATACTGGGGGTCCCTGGGGCCAACTAGCCCACCAAGTACCTCCACTAAGCACCACGGAGCTGCCTTGCAGAGTGTCGTAAAAAAGGGGCGTGACCTCTGAACACCTCTCTGCAACGCAGCTCCCTGGCGCATACTGGAGGTACCTGGTGGGCTAGTTGACCGCCAGGGGACCTCAGGATTCAAGGGGACTTAATCCCCCAACTTAAAACACCCGACGGGGAGCGTTTGCACAGTGGTGAAGGTAGGGGGCGGGGCCTGAGGTGATATGTGTGCAAACACGCCCTGTGGCATGTTTTACGTTGGGGAATTAATTCCTCTTCAATCCAGAGGTCCCCTAGGGGCCAACTAGCCCACCAGGTACCTTCAGTAAGCGCCACGGAGCTGCGTTGCAGAGAGGTGTAAAAAGGGGCGTGGCCTCTGAACACCTCTCTGCAACGCAGCTCCCTGGCGCATACCGGAGGTACCTGGTGGGCTAGTTGGCCCCCAGGGGACTGCAGGATTGAAGAGGAATTAATTCCCCAACTTAAAACGTGCCACAGGGCGTGTTTGCACACGTCACCTCAGGCCCCGCCCCCTTTCTTCACCATTGTACAAATATTCCTCTAAAATCAGCCGAACTACGAATTCCGATTTACTCACCTGTTATCAGGAGAGAACCCAGTGCTGCATCTTTTAGCCCAGCACTGACCCTGGAAAGTAATTCTAAGCATACTTACCAGTAACTTGTATTTCCTTCCATAGGAATCCATTGTGTGGTTTTCACTAAAAAAGTTTCTGTGTCCATTTTTGAAACGTACAAATATTCCTCTAAAATCATTAGAACTACGAATTCCGATTTACTCACCTGTTATCAGGAGAGAACCCAGGGCTGCATCTTTTAGCCCAGCACTGACCCTGGAAAGTAATTCTAAGCGTACTTACCAGTAACTTGTATTTCCTTCCATAGGAATCCATTGTGTGGTTTTCACCACAAAAGTTTCTAAGTGTCCATTTTTGAAACGTACAAATATTCCTCTAAAATCAGACAAACTACGAATTCCGATTAACTCACCTGTTATCAGGAGAGAACCCAGGGCTGCATCTTTTATTCCAGCACTGACCCTGGAAAGTAATTCTAAGCGTACTTACCAGTAACTTGTATTTCCTCACATAGGAATCCATTGTGTGGTTTTCAGCAATAAAGTTTCTAAGTGTCAACTTTTAAAATACAATAATATTCCTCAAAAATCACTACTGTAACCAAAACGCTTTTACTCAACTGTTTACAGGAGTTGTCCAAGGACTGAATCTAGGATCCAGTCCTGTGGTTAGAAAAGTAATCCATAAAGTACCTAATTGCATTTAACTAGAAATTCCAATTGAGCTCAATGTTGCAGTGTGTTTAAAATTGAGTTGCCCATTGCAACAACTGTAACTACTGTACTTAAAATTCTATTGCCTATTTGCAAAGTATTTAAACTAAAGTAATTCATTCTGAGAGAGTATATTTTTTATTGTAATGTATAATGGAATTATAATGTAATTAAAAAAATAAAATATCTAAAAATAAATAGTTTAAAAAATGTAGTAAATCAGTATCAAAAAATCAGTATAACAATTAATATATTAAAAATTGTCATTTACAAAACCTTTGAAATTCCCTGCAAAAATCATAGGTTTCATGCCTGATATAGTTAGGAATAGGCATTTAAAAAACCTTAGAAATTCACTGAAAAAACAATAGGTTTTAGGGTTGTTATAGTTAGCTGGACATTTCACTCGAACAAAACCATTGAAATTCCTCCGATATAGTTAGCTGAACTAACTACATCTCGCGCGCCCGCAATCCACTGCTGATGATGTCACATATTACATCATCCATGACATGGTCAGTGACATCACTGATGACATCTCAAATGACATCACTGATGACATCACTGGTGACATCATCCACGTGACAATCAGATACACCTCATCATAAACTAGTATAACCTTTCATCACTCACTGTAAAATACAGAGTGCCAGATTTAAAACCATTGACACACCAATACAAGTTTTTAAACACCCACTCAGTGATTCCTAGATCTACACACACATCTAATCACTTACCTATAGATTCACTCATACATGCTGTCAATGATCAATAGAACACTATCAAATATACTTATACACAACTATATCGACATTACACACCAGCACACATCCTAATCACTTATGAAGTCATCCTACTCACTTATGCAAACAATGGATCATACTTACTTTTACTTAGCTATACACTTATACAAACACCACTTCATCTATTCATATAGATAATAACTCATACTTAGTGTGTTATACAATCACGATTACAACTATACAGTTATTCATACAGTCACTCATACAATCACTGAGTCTTAGGTATACTTATTTATATACAACAACTGACACATACACTGGCTTTTATTTTTCTAGTTTGTTGGACATGTACCATTGAGAGATATATTTGCTCATCGCCACACCCATAAAGCTATTCACTCATCCAAACAACTGTTATAACATGCAGTCTTAACTTCATATACCTTCTAAATCAACTATTCACACATCTTTGGGCAGTCACACACCCCCCACCGAACCACACACACATTCACTCTCCCAAACAAATACTCAGTTAACTAATCAATAACTAATATAGCATTTCACGTAGCTAGTAGTAACCAACTGGTGCAGCAGTTTACACAACAACTGACAAAGTGATACAGATATTCACACAGTTTAGTCACTATCCAATATATTTAGTGAGACACTATAAATTAGTCAAGTAAACAGTCAATCACACTGCTACTAAAGCCTCCATCCAGATATTTATATTTATATATCCACTCATTCTTCAATGCAAATTGCTATATATATAATACATATTTAAATAACGAACCAAACCACATTCAATGGATGATGTCATCAGTGATGTCATCAGTGATGTCATTTGAAATGTCATCAGTGATGTCACTGACCATGTCATGAATGATGTAATATGTGACATCATCAGCAGTGGATTGCGGCCGCGCGAGATGTAGTTAGTTCAGCTAACTATATCGGAGGAATTTCAATGGTTTTGTTCGAGTGAAATATCCAGCTAACTATAACACCCCTAAAACCTATCGTTTTTTCAGTGAATTTCTAAGGTTTTTTAAATGCTAATTCCTAACTATATCAGGCCAGAAACCTATGTTTTTTTCAGTGAATTTCAAAGGTTTTTTAAATGCTAATTCCTAACTATTTCAGGCCTGAAACCTATGTTTTTTTTCAGTGAATTAAACTATGTTTATGTTTGTCCTGCATACTAGGGATTTTGTTATTTGTTTCCTCTCCTCTTTAGTAGAAAATATAGGAATTAGAACAACATATATCTTCAGTAGGCTTTCGGGGTTTTCCAGTTCTGCTGGAACCTAGCTGCCATTGTGGGCCTGTGAGCTGTGCTTCCAGACGTTTTAAGATGTGTAATTGTTTTCATCCTGCATACTGTTCCAGTATTGAAGACTTCACAGTTAGTGCTTTCTGTTTCCTTTTTACATTTACTCAAGTGTTCATTTATGTTGCCTCCTTCAGCACTTCGTAATTGTCAAGCATTCAGTTTGTTTATTTGTCACGTTTTCATATTTTCAGTTTTCTCATGTGTGAGGCTTTAAGACCTTGTATGGGGGGTTCATTGACATTATGTGGCAATGGAAAATCAAATTATAAAATGTCGCAGGAAAGGCAAATTAGACATCATAATGTGTGCACGTTCTGTAGTAGGGTTATTACTCCATTTTGTAATTTTAATATAGGTTAAGCAATATTTTATTTTAATTGCAATTAAATGGGGTTTCGTATACCTGATGAGGAGGTGAACCACATTAGTTGATGGACAGCATACTACACAGTGTAGGAGTACCTGACTGAAAGCGTGGTCAATTACTGTGTGCCTTATGTGGGAAGTGTTTTTGTGTTCTGTGGGTGTGTGACCACAGTGGTGCTCTCTCTCAGTGGTGTGTGAAATTCAATGTTAAAGGTGTGATGGTGTCACTTCCTGTGATGTCACGGGGTCAAAGGCCACATGATATCACTTCCACTACTCCTGCCATTTTTGTGAATCGACGTCCATGCCATGAATGTCTGTAGCAGTTGATTCACCCACTAAGCAATGTCATTAGCTTAGATGGAATGGTAAAAGAAACGTTTTAAGAAGCTCAAACCTGTGCCATGTAGTTTTAAACCTGGTAAAATAAATCAAGAACAAAATACTTCAAAACATATGAATTCAACAAGTGCTCCGCCCTTAACCAGTCACTTTAAATACCAATCAGCAACTTCAATTATCAATCCAACGCTCTCGGAAACCAAAACTTAGGTCATGAAATCTCAGCTCACAATGGCTAAAGGTTCATATTTTGCTGAGGTGTGTAGCCTTACAGGAAAATACTAGAATTTGGACCATGTTCCTCTCAAAAATGGGGTACTTACCTATTTTGTGTTCATTTTGTAGTGACTAAACGTTGGTCATCATCAAAGGGTCTATGAAACATTTCTGTAATGTCAAGTATACCCAAGTGAAATGTGCTTTGGATAACCCTGCCCCCTGGAAGAACTAATTTGTATGGAACTAAGGGCCTGATTATGGTAGCAGTTGGTTGGATCCCTGACTGCTATTGCGGTGGTCAGGAGACCCCCTGACAAGCATGGGTGGTCTGACTGCCCCATTTCGATGTGGCTGTCAGGCTGGTGGATGCAAAGCTCTCGGAACCGCAGCTGTGGCATGCTGCAAAGGGCCCCTGCCGTGCAGCATTTACAGCAGGTCCATGCACCATGTGCCATGTACCATTTAGTGCATGGCACATGGTGCAGGGAGGTGAGTGGGGGTACTACATGTGCTCCCAGGGCCACTTCTCCGTGGCCTATTATTGAATGGGGCCCTGTTTGGGGTTCCAATATCCCTTTCAAGAAACCTTTTCATGGTGGTGTTATTATTATTATTATTATTATTAATAATTAACATTTTTTGAGTGCATAGCTACCCGCAGGCATCCCAGCGCTAGTGACAGCAAGCAGACAGTATTAGGGGTTCTAAGACATATTCTGGAATAGCCAGGTCTTCAGTAGCTTCCGAAAGGAAAGATGGTGGGTCGTTGATCGGAGATGAAGACGAAGGGTTCCCGCCATGAAAAGGCTGTCGGAAAGGGATATCCAAATCCTGATGGCGATGCCTGTCTTGGCATCACCACCATTACCACCCCATTGGGATCGCTGATCTTGGCAGAGTCAGTCGCCAACAGATGTGGGTCCGACCGCCAACACTGCAATGGTCAGACCGATATCATAATCAGGCCCGAGCCTCCTACAAAGGAACTTCACCCTTCCTCCTATTACACACAACCACCGGTGCATTTAGCACAAGAGAGGCCTTGCTAGCCTTCCCACAATAGGCAGGAGAGCACAGATGTTAGAGCATGAAAGAGGTGGAGTGATGCTCATCTCCCTGAAAGGGTTTTTCATCAGGGGAAAGAGAGCACCCCCTGTTCAAAAACTGTGGGCTATGGGCTGGATTATACCACTGTACATTACAACTTTGTGTAGGCCACAAGCCACCGCACAAATTGTCCCTACCTTCTTTATCGTTCAATTGTTAGAACTCTGTCTGACCCGCAACTTCTTCAGCTTCGAAAATGAATTTTTTCAGCAAGTAAAAGGTACATCGATGGGGGCAGTTTTCGCCCCCAATCTGGCCATTCTGTATATGGATTACCTCGAAGTCAACACAATCCTTTCCAACTCCAACCCATTTTTTCCTGCCATTATCTTGTGGCGTCGATACATAGATGAAATTTTCCTGATCTGGAATCAAGATGAATCCACACTATCCCAATTTGCCCATTGGCTGAACAACAATTGCTCTGGTCTCACTTTCACCAACACGTATCACAGGTCTCATATCCCTTTTCTAGACCTTACCATATACCATTCCAATGGGGAACTGCTGACTAGACTGTACAGGAAAAGCACCGAAAGGAACACGCTACTTCGATATGAAAGTCATCACCCTAGAGCCCTTAGAGACTCTCTCCCATACTCTCAATTTTTGCGTATTAGACGCAACTGCTTTTCAAAGGAAGACTATTTCCTAGAAGCGTCCACCCTCAACGACAAACTGAGAGCCCGTGGTTACCCCAAACGACTCGTGTGCAATGCCCAGAAACGAGCGTGGTACTGCCCAAGGGAAGCCCTCCTTTCACCAAAAATGAAAACTAATACCAACCGATTAGTGTGCGTTACCACCTTCTGTCCTGTCTCAAATCCCATTCGAAAATCGATTTTACAACACTGGCCAGTGCTCAATGCGGGTATCCTATCACTGGAACGCCCTCTTTTTGCCTTCCGAAAAAACCGTAATCTCAAGGATCACCTTGTAAGAGCCGCACTCCCCCCTCCCCGACCATTGTCAACCTTGGATGAACTGTGGGGTCGTGAGCCCTTGATTGGCCATGCTAAATGTGGAAACTGTAATGTGTGTAGTACAACCATTGAAGGGAAGAATTTTGTATTTAACAATGTTCCTATCAAGCTGAATTCTTTTTCCAATTGCAATACTAGCAATGTGATTTACCTAATATCTTGTCCCTGCAACAAAATCTATATTGGCCAGACTACTCAGAAGGTAAAATTGCGCATTGGCCAGCACAAGATCAGAGTCCGGTGCCAGACTCCAAATGCGCCCCTAGTCGAACATTTCAAAGAAATGGGACATAAAGAACATGAATTCAAATGGACAGTGATCAAAACAATCAAGCAGCCACCAAGAGGTGGAGACATTACGAAAATCCTGAACAAAGAGGAGTTAAAAATGATCATCCGTACCAACAGTATTAAGGATGGTCTCAATCGGATTGAAGACTGGACTAATCTCATTTAATCACAGCTAACTCCAGTATCAGTGACTTCTCTGATTATACATACAGTTGTTTTACTGTTTTTATCCATCCAAAAATGTTGGCTCACACTGTAACTCCTGGCTTTATCATGAACTATAACCAATTACGACTGTACCACTCCATTGCACAAGATTTATTACAATCCTAGATATTGTTGAGTATTGCATTGCCCTCTAACCTCCGTTTCTGTTTCCAACTTTGAAATGGTATCGCCTTTTTTTATTTCCCTTTTTCATTGCATTTGAGTAATTAAGCGGCTCCTCTACTTACTGGTTTTACATAATTAATAATTTCTATGTACTTTCTCTTCTCAGTGCCCTGGTCATTGATGTTCAGTTTACACAATATTGTCGTGCCACACTGAATACTGCTCCTTTTCCAACTTTTCTATTCTTTCTTGTTTATGACGATCTTTCCCTCACACTATCTAGTCTGTTCTCTGTTTCTTTTAATGCCCAATCCAAGATGGCGCTGGAGTTCCACGCACTTCCCCAGCGCGCGCTTTCGTGTGTCAAAACCCAGGCACACCTCTGCCTCCCTGTCACTCAGATTCCCTATTCGGAAGGACCCAGGCAGCATCGAGGTAAGCGCTACCCTCACAGTGCTCTCTATCCCCCCTGCCCCATCTCCCGGCATTATCTGATTCTCCCCTTCCCCTTTCCCACTAGTGCATTGTCACCCTGCCTCCATCCGGTGGTTATTCACCCCTCGGACCTCAATCATCGTCCTGTCCATTGTACAGGTAACTATTACTTTTCCGCTCCCTTCCCGCATCCAAAGCTTTTCCCTCCCCTCCCTCTCCCGGAGAATTCCTGAACTATGGTTAACTTTTTCACTCTTATTCTCTAGGTCTTATTAAGCCTCCCTCGAGCTTAAATACAATTTTCTTCATCTCATTCTCCCCGTAATCCTTCCTCCAAGACCACAAGTCCACACCGGATTCAATTGGTGAGCGCGTAACTATTCAGAGCTCCTCGGTCACCAGCCCTCACAGGCACGCCGCACGTCTCCCCCCTCGCCGGTTATTGAACATGGTTGGATGTTTTACTTAGACCCGACATCGTAATCATTCCGCCTAGACTCTGCACTTCCGTCGACCCCACAATTGAATTTTAATAACGATTTACGTGTATAGGTTGAAGCACCAATTGCGGTCACTCTAGTCTTTCGCTTTAATTATTTTCACGCTATGAGCCAAGCCATTTACGTCATCGCACGCTGCTCCGCCACGCTCCACCACTCTGGACACGCCATTATCATCTTTATATATATTTTTTTTAAATCTAGCGCTACCCGCACTTTGTACTAGCATGAAATAGATCGCTACACGTCGCGGTTCCCCCACACTTTCGCACGGTAGTAGTTGACTAAAAAACCATCGGACGCTGTGCACCCGCATGCATTTGATAGTGTAATCACAACTGTGTCTTCAATCCGCCATTGAGCAATTTTTCACCACCTGACGGTCGTTTTACCTCTAGCAAGGAAACACGCACCTCGATTACGCTTGAGTCTCTATTACCAGTTGCATGCTTCCCTTCCAGCATGCTCACTTCTATTCTTTAACCTTCCCCTCCTTTATATCATTCTTCTTTCTTTACTTCCACAGGCAATTTCTTATGCTCAGGCCTGAAATATAATTTGTCCTGAAGATGATCCTAGTATTTCACAACAGGATCGAAACGTCGTCGACCTAAGCAAACAACGTGCACATTACTCCATTGTGTTAAAAGAGTGCATCTGTTGTTTTACAAAAGCTTCCAACACTGGATAATGTACATAAGCTCTGTCCTTCTTGCCTGAAATGCCTCTCTGTTTATTTGTATGTAATTGATTTGTATGTGTTGTCAGCTCTCCCTGGTGGATACAGGACTGTGTCCCACAAAAAGTATGTTCTTTTATTTGTGAATATTGCATTGAAGAATTAAAAAGGGTTTGTCCGGCTGGACATTCCCCCAATATAGTATCGATTCTGGACTATATTTATCCCTCCAATACCCTTACTGTTCTAAGGACCAATGTTTCTTTAAAATACTATTACCCAAGGTCCTTGATTACCTTTTTTGGGTTCCCTTGTTTTTCCAAATATACCGCACAAAAGACAGCACACATGAAGAAACATCTGCCTGGCGTGGTTTCCACCACATTCAGCTCTACTTATCACTGTGTATTTTTTATATAAGTGTTACCATTAATTAGTTTTAAGCCTTTTAATGTGAGAACGAATTAAAGACACATCATTACCTTTGATATAAAACTGAAGAAAGAAAGAGATACCCATATAGTGGCAAAATTGCACACCGTTAAAGTAGGAAAACAGGGATCAATCCTGGCTTTCTCACTTCACCAAATTGTGTGACGCTAAGCCAATACATTATTTCTCTGTGCCTCATTTTCCCTTATCACCACATTGAGAGCACTTCGAAATTGAAAAGTTCAGCATGCATTGTACAACCGTTTGTGTAATAGACTTTTATATTGCCCCATCTGTAACAAAAACTTAGGGCCTGATTTAGATCTTGGCGGACGGGTTACTCCATCACAACGGTGACGGATATCCTGTCAGCCAAAATATAAATACTATTTTATCCTATGGGATTTATATTTCGGTGAAAGGGATAACTCGTCCGCCAAGATCTAAATCAGGCCCTTAGGCTGCATATTAGGTAAAATATTAGGGTAGACACTATAACCTGCTCTTGGTTCACTAGTGGCATTATCATGGCAGTGGGGAAAGGGGCATGAATTTTTCTAATTTCAAATAGCAAATCACACTTATGCTGATCATTCTGTGCCCATTGACCTTCCCAGTATACAACACATTTATTCAAGATTGGGTGATTTGGCTTATTTTCCATTGTTGTACACTATTTAAGAGGTTTTTACCTCATGCTGCATTATTTCAGCCTTGTATCTGAAGTTATTGTTTGATACTGACACTGTATGCAGGACTATTTCAATAGGATTTGAAAAAAACATATATGTGTGTACAGATTATTTCATTTGTATCTGCTAGAGATTTTCCAACTGCGTTGTGTGACCAGATATGTTAATTTCAATGATGGCAGCAGGGTAAAGGTCATGTTATGTCACTTCCCGTGATTACATTGGGAGAGGTGTCAAAAGTCTCATGATGGCATTTCCTGTGATGTCACAAGGTTAAAGGTCTTGTGATGCCACTTCCTGCGAGATCATCTGGTGTCAAAGGGCGTGTGACATCACTTCTGCTACTCCAGGCATTTTGGTGAATCGAAGTCCATGAGCTGCATCAGTTGAATATATATGTACAGGCTGTCTGCTACAAACCAACCTGTAAAGAAATATACAACTAATGCAGCTTCTGTGTGTCGGTGCATGACAGGTAATTGAGCTGGGGCAATTCGTATGGGTAAACTGTCACCGTTTTACCCAACAAACCTTCACTGTGAAATTACGGCCGCATGGAGGGAGAAAAGGATACATATGTATGCATAGATGTATATATGTACATATACATCTGTGGAAGTTCGGAGATACGTGTATATATATAATTGGTTTTGTTTGCATGGGTAGCTGTGTGTGTGTGTGTGTGTGCATCAAAATCAATAGGTCTGAACTTAACATGCTAATGCAAGCAAACACACGCATGAACAAATGCTGTTTTCATGTGTAAGCACATTAAAGCCAATCTATTACTGGCTTTGACAATACTTTGATGCTTTTTAGTTGCATGAAGTAATATCCTTGATATACGGGTGGGAATATAAAGATATCACTAGGGGTGGGTAGAAAACTCCACTCCGCCAGCGTAGCAGATAAAGCCAGCCACCCCTGCTCACCGGCCCGGTCCCTGCTTCTGAAAGCAGCCAGGTCGGGCAGAGCCTCCCTGGGCCCCGGTGGACCCCTGTCTCCAGCGCCCGGACCCTCGGCTGGCTTGCAGGACGGGGGGCTCCCGCACCCCGGGGCGTGCTGGACAGAGCACAAGCCCCGGGCCTGGTCCCAGCTTAAGAACCCTAGCCAGGCCGGGGAGAGCCTCCCTGGGCCCCGGTGAACACCCTTTCCCAGCGCCCGGACCCTCGGCTGGCTTGCAGGACGGGGGGCTCCTGCACCCTGGGACACTGGGATTGAGCACAAGCCCCGGGCCGGGCCCAGCTTCCGAACACTAGCCAGGCTGGGGAGAGCCTCCCCGGGCCCCGGTAGACACCCTTCCCCAGCGCCCGGACCCTTGGCTGGCTTGCAGGATGGGGGGCTCCCGCACCCTGGGACACTGGGACGGAGCACAAGCCCCGGGTCCGGGTCCAGCTTCCGAACCCTAGCCAGGCTGGGGAGAGCCTCCCCGGGCCCCGGTGGACACCCTTCCCCAGCGCCCGGACCCTCGGCTGGCTTGCAGGACGGGGGGCTCCCGCACCCTGGAACACTGGGACGGAGCACAAGCCCCGGGTCCGGGTCCAGCTTCCGAACCCTAGCCAGGCTGGGGAGAGCCTCCCTGGGCCCCGGTGGACACCCTTCCCCAGTGCCCGGACCCTCGGCTGGCTTGCAGGACGGGGGGCTCCTGCACCCCGGGGCCTGCCGGACAGAGCACAAGCCCCAGGCCAGGTCCCAGCTTCCGAACCCTAGCCAGGCCAGGGAGAGCCTCCCCGGGTCCCCGGTGGACCCCCTGTCCCCAGCACCCGGACCCTCGGCTGGAACCAAGGAGGGTTAAGCTCAGGCCACGTCCTCTCCCTGACAGCCTGCCCGGTGAGCCCATTTTTCTCGACTATTAAGCCCCCACGAAGTAGGGGCTTACAGAACTCTGGGGAAGGACAAAAGTTGGAAGAAGCCCGGCCGGCCGGTAGGCCGGCCATCTGGTCACCTGGCCCGCAGGGCCATCTGGTCGCCCGGTCCGCAGGGCCATCTGGTCGAGATCGTTTCGGCCCCAAGACCTCTAATCATTCGCTTTACCAGATAAAACTGGGGGCTCCGAGCGCCAGCTATCCTGAGGGAAACTTCGGAGGGAACCAGCTACTAGATGGTTCGATTAGTCTTTCACCCCTATACCCAGGTCAGACGACCGATTTGCACGTCAGGACCGCTACGGACCTCCACCAGAGTTTCCTCTGGCTTCGCCCTGCCCAGGCATAGTTCACCATCTTTTGGGTCCTATCACGCACACTAATGCTCCACCTCCCCGACAGAGCGGGCAAGACGGGCCAGTGGTGTGCCCGCCGCTGGAAGCACGGCGGTATCCCACCTCAGCCGGCACGCGCCAGCCCTCACCTTCATTGCGCCACAGGGTTATGCTCGGCCCTCCGACTCACACACGTGTTAGACTCCTTGGTCGGGGGTTTCAAGATGGGTCGGGTGGGTAACCGACATCGCCGCAGACCCCTGGCGCCTGGCGTGGGCCTCCCCGCCCGGTGGCGTGACGCGGTCGGTGCGCACTGAGAACAGTCCGCCCCAGTCGACAGTCGTGCCGGGAGCAGGGGGCCCGTCCTGCCCTTCAACTGCCCCGGCATGCCCCGAGGGACGGCTGGGAACGGGTGCCCGGGGGAGGGCGCGGAGGCGGTCGAATCTCCCTCGGCCCCGCGGACACGGCGAAGCTGCTGCCAGGGGGGCTGTAACACCCTCCGCCAGAAGCGAAGGGCCACCTGCCACCCCAAAGCCTTCCCAGCCAACCCGGAGCCGGTCGCGGCGCACCGCCGCGGAGGAAATGCGCCCTGCGGGGGCCGGGTAGGGCCCGGGCGCCGGTCCCGCAGAGGAGATCCGGAACTCCCAGGCCACCGACCTTCCCGCCGTGTTGAATCCTCCGGGCGGACTGCATGGACCCCGCCCGTTTACCTCTCGACTGTTTCATGCCCTCTTAAACTCTCTCTTCAAAGTTCTTTTCAACTTTCCCTTATGGTACTTGTTGGCTATTGGTCTCGCGCCCGTATTTAGCCTTAGATGGAGTTTACCACCCGCTTTGGGCTGCATTCCCAAGCAACCCGACTCCGAGAAGACCCGATCCCGGCGCGTCGGGGCCGCTACCCGCCTAACACCGTCCGTGGGGTGTGCCTCAATCAGAAGGACTTTGGCCCCCTGAGCGACGCCGGGGAGTCGGTCTTCTGTATGCCACATTTCTCGCACCCGCCGCCGGGCGGGGATTCGGCGCTGGGCTCTTCCCTCTTCACTCGCCGTTACTGGGGGAATCCTGGTTAGTTTCTTTTCCTCCGCTTAGTAATATGCTTAAATTCAGCGGGTCGCCACGTCTGATCTGAGGTTGTAGTCGGAAAGAAAGCGCCGGAGCGTTCGGGGGGAGCCGGGGAAGGCCAGACCCCTGCCGGAGCAGGTGCCTGGCGTGCCGGGCAGCGTGCGCCCTCTTTCCCCGGATCGCATCTGGAGGGGTTTCACCCTTGCTGGGAAGCCGGCCGCGGAGGAGGGCACACGAGGTGCGTGTGCGTGCACGCGGGCAGCCGGTGGGCCACCACAGACAGCCATGCGCACGCAGCTAGGCGCCCCGGGACGGGCCCGGGGCGG
>NC_140579.1:1149438538-1149800538 GCF_964204655.1 Triturus cristatus
ACCCTCATCGAGACTTCCAGGCAAGCCCGGCCATCTGGTCACCCCATTGGAAAGCATTGGGCGCGGCCAGATGGCCGAAGGGACATGAGCGACCAGATGGCCGAAGGGATGTGCGGACCAGATGGCTGAGGGGACAGGCGCGACCAGATGGCCGAGGGGAAAGGCGCGACCAGATGGCCGGGCTCGAAAGGGAAGCCATCTGGTCGCTCTGTACCCCAACGAATGAGTGAGCGGGCGCCAGGGCATGGGGGACCGGAGGCCCCTGTCCCGGGCACCCTGCCATGCGGCAGGACCCAGGATGGAGCCCGGGGTGGGGAGGCCGCCCTCCCTGGGGCCCTCAGGGTCCCGGCTGGAGCTCCTGAACCCAGCCGAGTGATGGAAGGCTCCCCAGCCACAACGGAACTCCGTCCCGGGCCTTTGGGAGTGCCACAGGCCGGGGGACAGGGCCCGGGCCGGAGCTCCCGTCCCGGGGCCCAGCCGGGCCCCTGGACCCAGCAGGGGCTCCCAGGACTGCAGGCGCAGGGGAAGCCTCCCCGGGCCCTCCGAACCCCGTCCTGGGCACCCTGCCATGTGGCAGGACCCACAATGGAGCCCTGGGTGGAGAGGCCGCCCTCCCCGGGGCCCTCTGGGGCCCGGCCGGAGCTCCTGAACCCAGCCGAGTGAGGGGAGGCTCCCCAGCCACAATGGAACCCCGTCCCGGGCCTTTGGGAGTGCCCAAGGCCGGGGAATGGGGTCCGGGGCCGGAGCCCCCGACCCGGGGCCCGGCCGGGCTCTGGACCCAGCTGGGGCTCCCAGGACCGCAGGCGAAGCCTCCCCGGGCCCTCTGTCCCCCGTCCCGGGCACCCTGCCATGCGGCAGGACCCAGGACGGAGCCCGGGGTGAGGAGGCCGCCCTCCTCGGGGCCCTCAGGGGCCCGGCCGGAGCTCCTGAACCCAGCCGAGCGAGGGGAGGCTCCCCATCCACAACGGAACCCCGTCCCAGGCCTTTGGGAGTGCCGCAGGCCGGGGGACGGGGCCCAGGGCCGGAGCCTCCGATCCGGGGCCCGACCGGGCCCCTGGACCCAGCCGGGGCTCCCAGACCCGGCGGCGCAGGGGAAGCCTCCCCGGGCCCTCGCCCCGGGCACCCTGCCACGTGGCAGGACCCGGGACGGAGCCCGGGGCGGGGAGGCCGCCCTCCCCAGGGCCCTCAGGGGCCCAGCCGGAGCTCCTGAACCCAGCCGAGCGAGGGAAGGCTCCCAAGCCACAACGGAACCCCGTCCCGGGCCTTTGGGAGTGCCGCAGGCCGGGGAACGGGGCCCAGGGCCAGAGCCCCCGACCCGGGGCCCGGCCGGTCCCCTGGACCCAGCCGGGGCTCACAGGACCGCAGGCGCAGGGAAAGCCTCCCCGGGCACTCCGGACCCCGTCCCGGGCACCATGCCACGCGGCAGGACCCAGGACAGAGCCCGGGGTGGGGAGGCCACCCTCCCCGGGCCCTCAGGGGCCCGGCTGGAGCTCCTGAACCCTGCTGAGCAAGGGGAGGCTCCCCGGCCACAACGGAACCCCGTCCCGGGCCTTTGGGAGTGCCACATGGCCAGGCCCCTGGACCCAGCTGGAAATCCCAGGCCCGGAGGTGCAGGGGAAGCCTCCCCAGGCCCTCCGGACCCCTTGTCCCGGGCACCCTGCCATGCGGCAGGCCCCGGGACAGAACCAGGGCTGGGGCGGCATCCGGCTCGTCCAGCTGCCGGAAGAGGACCGAGAGGGGTCCCAGAGTACCCTGTCCCTAGTAATCAGGAGGAAGGCTACCCCCCTTTCTTGAAAGCCGCGAGCTCCGAGTGACGGAGGGGACCCTAGGGGCGAACGCACCCGGCCTCCTGGAGCCCTGGTTGGGATACGGCAGGCAAATGAACCATCATCGGGACTTCAAGGCTGGCCCGGGGAGGCAGACTTCGGTGCTGGAGCTGCTCAGGGTTAGGGCTTCTCAAACCCTAGGTGCACTCACTCGAGGGTCCCTCGGTGGGCGTGCTAGATAAGCGTCGTGCAGGTTCTGAAGATGGCCGGTCCCGCAGGTCTCGTCACACCTACGACTCTCAGCTGGGCTGATGAGGTAGGTAAAAGGTCAGAGAGGGCAGGGACTCGGGTTTCGTCGAGCTGGGCAGTCTTGATCCGTAGGAGAGACTTACAGCAAACCGCAAGCGCTTAGGTGGTGCCTGCTGGTGCAGGGTGGCTACTCCTTAGCCACAAGGGAGAGTCTTCAGAAATAGTCAAGAGTTCCTTTCGTGGAAAGTAGTTCAAGATTCAGAATTATCCAATTTGGGAAGGGGACTCGCTCCTACCTTTATTCTAAGAAAAAGGGGCTGGCCCGTGACTAGGTTCTACCTATGGGTGGAGCCAGGAGGGGGGTGGTTACACCCCTTTCCTTTGTCCGGCTTCGCCCCAGCTCAGGGGCTGGTGTACCCCCGAAACTGGTTTGAGCCGGGCTATGCACAGTGAGCACCGGGGTGCCACTGGCAATCACCTTCCTTTCAGCCCTGCCTACCTGGGATACACAAACCCTGTCTGGGATGGTGCTAACACCGCCCTCGACAGGAAACCCTTTGTCCAAGCTCCCCTTGCTGGAAGGTCTCCCAGCAAGGAGGTCAGACTTGTGTCTGGTGGCAGCATCCATTTTGTGATGCTGAGGCTTGAGTCAACTTTAACCGGGGTTCAAGGTTACTTCCATGTCGTGCCCCTCTAAAAGGGGGGAATGCTAACCCCGTCGCCAGAACTGGCGAGGGGTTCGTATTCCAATTCGTATGACACCTTACTCGACATGTGTAGGTGATGCGATGCCAAAGTTAGCAAATAACCGCGAGGATTATAATGCATTTAAAAGTAGTTGGCCCGCGTCACCATGGAACGGCTATTAGGACTTGGTTCCGCAAGCCGTCGACGGGCTCAGCTCGCGCCAGAGCACCGTCCCACATGATTCCCTGCACTCTGCCTTCAGGATTGATAAGGCCTGCCATAGGAGTGACTGATAGGAATCCATGTGTCCATTTTAGGGTTAGGTGTAGGAATACTACACCTACAGCAACGGGTGATTACACCACGTTGCCCCAGCTGTCGTGCAGCCAGTTGTGTCAGATTTGGGCGGCCATTCCAGGGGTGGCATAATACATGCTGCAGCCCCTGGTAGGCCCTGGGTACACCGATGCCCTGGATACCTGTGATATGCTGAGACAGGGACTGACAAGGCGGCCCAGTTCCAATTGGTGGATGCACCTAATGTACATGTGTTTAATTTCGAGAGAGAACAGCTAGGCTGGGGGTCTGATTGGCAGGCACACAGCCGGGGAAAGTCATAAACCAATGAAGCAAAAGCAAAAAATCTGGGTGATCATAGGATTGCAGACCCTACTCTCCTACAGGGCGCAACTTATCCCCCAGAAGAGGAGAAGTAGCTGGACGCAATCCTGTGACGCTGATCCCCAGAGAACCTGTGTGCCTCTCCCCCTTTCTCTACACCACGACATCTGCCACCTGGGACTACCACGAGCACCGCAAGGACCTGCCTACCTGGTCCAAGCACCGCAAGTACCAGCCCCTCCGAGCCGTAGCTCGCAACGCGGAGAAAGGCACCTGAAGGCCTGCGCACCGAGCCTTGGCGACCCTGTGCCGTCAAGATCACCGCGAGGCCCTGTGCACCCTTGTGATCAACTGATAAGCCGATCGCGCTGCAACGCGCTGAGAAATTGCCCCGGAGCTGCTCTCCCCTCCTCTGCCCTTGGTCGTGTGGCTGTGACCTTCTTCGGGTGCCCCATGAAGCACCGCCGCCCTCTGACTGCGAGGGACAACACCGCGACGTGGGACACCGCTCCGAGGAAACCCAAGGCCGCCGTGACCATCCCCGTGAAAAAACAAAGGTATCTGTGACTTTGCGCGCTAAAGTACGGCCCGTACTGACCTTCGTACGAGCCGTACCGGCTTTGGAAATATTTGGGATTTTGTGCGCTGTTTGTACGGCCCGTACCTGCCTTGTATGAGCCGTACCTGTCTTTGCCATATTTGAGCCATACCTGCCTTGGCCACATTTGAGCTGTACCTGCCTTTGCAATATTTGAGCCGTACCCGCCTTTGTTTGAGCCGTAACAGCTGTTCGCCCCGTCCCCACCACAGTACGCGCCGTACTGTATTGAAGTCCATTGCCGGTGCTCACGCGGGAAGCGTGAGGGTTGGAAGGGGGCATACTAGACGGGTACGACGCATACATACGTCAGTACGGTCTGTACGGCTTCAGTTCGAGGACGCGTGCTCACGCGAGAAGCCTGGGAAACGGCAAGCGTACTCCTGCTAACGCGAGAAGCGTGAGAAACGGCAAGGCCCTTTAAAAACCTTGCCCAGAGCATAGCAAAGGCGCTACGAAGTGCCCAGAAACCCTAAGAAGCTGGTTTTAACTAGAATTGTGCCATTTTGACAACTGTAGACTGCCCTTAAGCCTTTGAAAGTAACTGGATTAAGATTCACCAAGAGAACTGTATTTGTGCAACCTGCTTGAAGAAACCTTTTATATAAAGACTTCTATTTTTTATAAATACAGCCTTGTGTCTTTGTGTGGTGGGGTGGTGATTATTGTGTGGGACAACTTGAACGCTTAACCTAATGCCCTCTGGAAATCTAGCCTGACTGCTCGCGCCACGTTACCTAGAGGGTGAGCAGGGGTTATTTTTAAAAAGGTAATCCTACGCCCTGACTTAGAGGAAAGGGTCCCTGCTTGTCGCAAGTGCATACCTGCGCCAACAAGAGACCCGGATTCTAACAGCATCCTTGCTACAGTGGATTGGCTTGCTTCTGATATTGTGGATTGCATGCTCGCTGTAGTGAATTGGCTTGTTACTGATATTGTGGGTTGCATTCTGATTACAATGGATTGGCTTGTTTCTGATATTGTGGCTTGACTCATCGCTACAGTGGGTTGGCTTGTTTCTGATATTGTGGATTGCATCTTTGCTACAGTGCATTGGCTTGCTTCTGATATTGTGGATTGCGTGGTCGCTGCAATGGATTGGCTTGTTATGTCCCACTGCTGCAACAAAGAGAGATATCAGAGCATATTGTGTTTCTTATTTGTGTTGGCTTTTGCCTTTTTTTGCTCTTGTTTGGCGCTGGCAGGAGTTTGTTCGATGCCTTCAAAGGAACTGAGGGTATCTTTTGGTGCCAAGCGGCTAAATCCCAATCCAGTGAGAATGTCTGTTTCCTGCATCAGCTGAAATATAGGACTGGGTTCCTCCACTCTTTTCAGGAAAAGGTGCGTCCCTCTCTCCTTCTGAAGTGTCGGGGGTCTCCCCCAGTGATCCTCTACTAAGTTCCTGGCCGGCTTATTTCCCCCTGTGGGCCCAGCCCAGATACATACAGGTGGCAACCGACAGGATGGGGACAGCACATTATTGTAGATTGAGCAGGCACACAGGAAGTGGGTACATGTGTTACCTTGAAGTATTACAGCAAACATCTTATCAACAAAGGCTATCACAGTTGTTTTTCAAAGTCAATCAATACTAGAGCTGTCAACTCCTTTATGCCCGTCATTCTGGACATTATTACTTGCAGTTGACAAATGCAGTGCCTGGTCCCACTTTTAGTATGAAATTGCTGGCAGCAAGCCATCTGGCCAGTCCCAAGACTCACTGATTAAATACGAAGCTGAACATTGGGTTCACCAAATTCGTCAGTAAAGCGTCAAAACTGTTGCAAGATACTAGACCCGCTGATACTCCTTTACTTCAGCAGAGTGGCATTTTGTCAACAGATCCCATAACAGAATATTTGACTGTTAATCATTACCGATCTGCACCTGACTTTTTAGCTCAATTTTAACTGTTTACATTGTTTTAGCGATTCAAACGAAAAACACAGTTTTGACATTTTTAGGTCTCGCCTGAGACAGCGCTTTAGCGCTGTTCTGGCGAGACTTATAGTAAGCACTTTTGGAAGTGCAAACAAGTGCTTTCAGGCCGCCAACTACTGTGCATGAGTGCCGGGCGCGCGCACCATTTGGCAGCCTGAAAGCACTCGTCTTTCACTTTCGCCTGTCACACAGCCGCGCTTTGAAGTGTGGCACGGCCGCTTTGATGTGATCGCGATCACTTTCACACTGTGGCAGCCTGCGTGTACAAAGAGCACTCTAAAAGAAAACAGCATCGTTATATTCTTCATTTACAATTAAACAGTCTAAACATACAATGTACACATTGTGTCAAGACGCTGTAATGTGTGCCTCGTGCGCGTTTTACATAAATTACAACACACTCTTGCACCAACCACAGCATACAAAGAAACGTTTTCAGGTGAAACAGTTCTGGGAAAGAATGTACTCTGTTCTAATGTATGGGCTACCCCTCACACACTTGCAAACGGTTTAGGCTTGCATTTTAGTTGTTCGAAAGAAGTTCCCTTCCAACAAACTGACAAGGAAAACATAGTATGTACACCCATACTGAGTGCTGTTATTTTATGTTACTTAAACGCACATGCGGTTTCTATTAAAAAAAAAAAAGACAAGGCGGCGCGATTTATTTTAAGACGTGGCATTCCCCAACTGCTATACACACAGCAGCAGACAGGAGGCAAAATAGAGTTGTATTTTGAAAGGGGCAAATTTAAAAGTCACTGCCTGTATTGTCATTCACATTTTACTGTGTGTGTTACTTCCACGTGTACACAAAATCGTTGAACTGACAGCTTTTAGAAATGAAGTTCCCTTCCAACAAACTGACAAGGAAAACATAGTATGTACACCCATACTAAGTGCTGTTATTTTATGTTACTTAAACGCACATGCGGTTTCTATAAAAAAAAAAAAAAGACAAGGCGGCGCGATTTATTTTAAGACGTGGCATTCCCCAACTGCTATACACACAGCAGCAAACAGGAGGCAAAATACAGTTGTATTTTGAAAGGGGCTAATTTAAAAGTCACTGCCTGTATTGTCATCAGGCGCGCAACACCCATTGGACTCACAGGGCTTCAGCCCCCCCCCCCCCGTCGTGTGTGGCAGCCCGGGAGGAGACACCTTCCCGGGCAAAAAAGCAGCCGCACCCGAGCACTTCACAGGTCTTTAAAAGACCATTTGCATGTTAATGAGGCCTCGCTGTTGTTTCACCCCTTCTAAGAGCCCCTGCAGCTCCACTCTGCCTATTGCTTAAAGTTCAGCCCCCCCCCGAAATTTTTGCTCAGCCCCCCCCCGAAATTTTTGCTCAGCCCCCCCCCGAAATCTGGCTCTAGTTGCGCTTCTGATTGCCATTCACATTTTACTGTGTGCGTTACTTCCACGTGTATACAAAATCGTTGAACTGACAGCTTTTAGAAATGATGAAGTTGCCAGATAGACTTCCTTCCTCTGTGGAGTTGCTGTCACCCCAATAACGTCTTTGCACATCCTCTGATCTAACGTGTATGAATCATTATTTTGAGCAATTATACAGATAGGGCTGTAGTGCCTAGAAGTGTCAGTGAGCTGTATCAGTAATATGCAGAATGTATTGTATATTTAAACCAGAACTGTTTACTCCTTTCATGATGTCATCTCGAGTGGTGCTCCCCCCACCCCCACCCCAGGACAAAAGAACTGCATGTCACTTCCCGTCTTGTCACCAAGAACGTGTGAGGTTTTCGTCACGGAGTGTGATTCGCTCTAGCCCTAAAGCAGCACCCTCTCCCCTCTTAAAGTGAGATGGCTCTTCTGTGGCTGTGAGGAGGGAGACGGGCACACAGTGACTTTATTCAGCGGGAATTCCCTGCAGCCAGAGTGCAATCTACTGTGCCACTGAAGGAAGGGGCGAAGCAAAGGTGGATAGCGGAAGTGTCACACATGTCAAGCATTTGCAATGCAATAGGTCTCGCAGTTACGAGAGTTACAGCTATTGGCATTGTAAATAACAATGCCTTGTATTTATGTTTTTAAAACAAAAATAAAAGGCATTATTATTTGCTATGTCAATAGCTCAAACAAGCGTAAATGAGAGACCTATTGCATTGCAAATGCTTTTTTTTTTTTTTTTTTTGCATGCAGCACAATTACAACACGGGCCCAGATACAGCTAACATATAAGAAGCTTCTAGCAGGCGACTGTGAAGGCCATAAACCCCCCCCCCCCCCTTTCAGTGCGAACACAAGGGATTGTAAACATCAAGGGGCCTTCATGTGGAGCTCAAAGACCTCATAAATCAGGTGCTTATCTCTGGGAAGCTCATTCCTTAGCTGCCCTCTAAGCAGGGACAGGAAGGCAGGATTACGGTTCCAGCAACAAACAAGCATTTGCAATGCAATAGGTCTCGTATTTACACGAGTTTAAGCTATTGGCATTGTAAATGACAATGCCTTTTATTTAGGTTTTAAAAACAAAAATAAAAGGCATTGTCATTTGCAATGTCAATATCTCAAACTCGCGTAAATGCGAGACCTATTGCATTGCAAATGCTTGTTATTGAGTTGTGTTTTTCACGAATGAACTGGACGTGTTTATATTGTACTGGTTTTAACTAATCAAACAATAAAAGTAATATAATCACAGATTAAATAGGCCCTTGGGATCAATCAATTTCACAGAAAATAAACTGGATGAAACCCTCAGTTTGCTCCATTTCAGGTTATTTTTAATCCTTGAGTATTGCATTCATTCAAAGCCATACAATAGTCTCCAACATGGGGATTTTCATTCCTTTTTTAACATACATTCTCTGTGAAGTGTTAATTCTCTTCAATAGATTCCAGTATAAAAGAAACCTAATGCATTTCGAGTAAGCAAAATCTTTCTTCAGGCATAACTGAAACCAAAACAAAAAATCTACTACGTAAAGCAAAGCGTTGGTAACCAAAACACCAAACGGCGTGAACCAAAGTGAGCGATTGAAAACTACATGCACTCATGTCTGTGAAAATACTGCTAAAGTGTGCTCAAACAAGCTGTGTTTGCATGAAACCACATGTTGCATTGATGTGATTTCAAAACTAACCGCATTTTTGCAAAAAAACTAGGCTAATCGAATTACAGGAAATTATTAAATCGAATGAAAGAAAATTATAAAAGCCTAAAGGAAACACGCGCATTGGTTCATGCCGTGTGGTGTTTTGGTTCCCCCTGCTCTGCCTTATTGAATAGATTGCTTCGTTTTGGTTTCAGTTACCCCTGAAGATGGGTTTTGCTTACCCTTGCATTGCATTTTTTTTTTAATACTGTAATCTATTGAAGAGAATATAACATTTCCCAGCTGTTGTAACATAAAGTTTCAATTCTATTAAGGACACAGAGGTGAGGATTATACTCATCTTTCTTCATTTTATTAATCACAGAAGCCTTTTTAAAACAAAACTACCGTTCCCAAGAACCGTAAGGAAAATTAGAAACACAGCATAACCAATCAGTAAACAGTACTTCTAGTATAGTCCATCGACACTGTTTATGCCCCCTCTTTCTACGTGCGACAGATGCCTCCCGATTTGCAAGTTCCATCCATATTTGGCTCATTCTTGCTTGGAGGCCTCATTCCCTGAAAAGTGCAGACAATCCTGTAACTCATGCCCGCAAACCGATGTGAATATCATCAACTCTGAGAAAAAGTCATTGATCCAATGAAAATATGTTATACAAGTTATCACAGAAAAACAGCCATCCACAGATCATAAATCAGTAATACTTATACCCTACGAATTCCCAAACTCTACCTGTTTGCAAACCTCACCAGGGAGGGTACAAGATATCTTGATGTGGGTGTGAATAATCGTCACCTCTGTGTCCTTTATAGAATTGAAACTTTCCGTTTCGACAGATAGGACATTTTATAATCTATGTCAGGAATAGAGATGAGGATTATGCATTTTCAAAGCTTACTTACCACCAGTGTAGCCATAATTACTACAGGCTTGAAATAGAATGTCTTAAACATAGAATCTGATGACCAGTCAGCCGCGTTCAAGAAGTCCTCTAGGCGAGCTCCTACAGATAAAGACTTAGATGCCATAGCACCTATCGCAGAATGCGCAACAAAGACAGACTTGTCAGTTCCTGCCTCATGCATGACACCCCTCACCCAGCAGGCTATGGTGGGGGAAGAAACTGCTTTAAGTGGTTTGTGTAAGGCAATTAGGAGTTGACGTTCCCCTGGTAAACTTCGTCTGTCAATGGTTCATAAGCATTTTACCCATCTGACCACACGTAACTTTGGAACTTCCTCAAACCCTGGATTAGGAACAATCCTGGAACTACATTTCGTTCTCCTGGAAATACGAAAGGTAGCCTCGCCCAGGGTGAATAATCTACCTGTAATATCCAGAGCTCTTACATCTGATAATCATTTGCAAGAAACTAAACACAACATTGCCAATTTACCAGATACAGTTTTCCGAGAAAGGTACTTTTTGAGAAACTTGTTAAAATCCCAGGAACAGTCCCAATCTCACTAGCCCAAAAGTGCAGCAGGTGCAGCCCTTTCACTGGTGCACCCTTTCTTTGTGCAGTTCAAGGGCAGCAGGGCAGTCCTTTTTCAGTCCTTTCTTCTTCTCCAGTGTGAACTGAGGGGTAGGGTACCAGGGGTGCTATATTTATCCCAGGAAAGAACAACGAAGGGAGCATGCGGTCACTAGCCAATGGGATACTGGGTCCCCTCCTGCCTAGTGAACAGTTTCCTGTGATGTTTGGCATTTAGCAATCATATAGTTCCCCATTCATGCCCCTTCCAAAATGGCACAACTCTTCCTTGGTCATCAGGAGCAGGGAAGACCACCCAAGAGGTGTGGCTACCAGTGGGCTACACACCCACTGGAAAACCATTTTGGCATAGGTCTCTGTTCCTTGGCTGTCTCCTAATTGTCTGCAGGAACAAAGGGCATCCTGCTCAGGGTTGTTGCCACAGTTGGATCCTCAATGGCTACATCTCCTTTAAAGCTCGCCTTTGGGGATAACAACCTGTGTGGCCATCCTGACAGAGGAGCTGACATCTCTCTCTGCGGAGACTGCCTTTCTTCCCGGGCCTGGGAGTTGTTCCCATGTCTCCCCAGGCAGTTAAAACTCTGTCGGTGTGTCTGGACTAGCTAGTGTGCAGAGTGGCAACTTTCTAAACGCTGCCTAACTCTCTAATAAAGACTTTAAATCTGGCCTGGGCATAAGGTCGGATTTAATGCCACAATTAATTTGATACCTTACTCAAACTTGTTAGGTAGTCCTATTCAGAAGTTAGCCGGGCTGGGATGCCAGTCGGTAAACCTGTGTTAGCCAAAGGGGCTGCTAAACTTTCCACGGCAAAACAACAATTTGGAAGTGTTGCTGCTAAGACATATTGAAAATCATATGTCTTCATATGTCTTACTCAGCAATATACAGCCTCCTACTATAGGGCTCCATAGGCCTTTCTTAGTGGAGACTTGCATATATCCTTAAGAGAAGTGTTGGCTTTGCAATTAGGTGAAATGGCAAAGTCGAACTAGCAGTGGAAAACACTGCCCTGTCAGTCTGCAGTGGCAGGCTGGGGTCCATTTTGTCTCTGTCATATGCTAGGGTGGCACAAACAGTGCTGCAGCCCTGGGTGACCACTCTTCCTTACATGCCATGGGTACCTGGGGTACCATATACAAGGGACTTGTAAGTCAGTACTTGCCAATTGGGTGTATTCAATTTAACATAACCTTGAATAGGGTAAGAACACTGTGGTGGATAGGTAAATGCCTCTTTAAGTGCAGCTGCACAGCTTGTGCTTGAAATGTAATTGGTCACCAAGGAGAATGTTCCATGGAGTCAGTTGGAGATTGAGAGCACACAGGCAGGCTGTGTGTTGGTGGTGTTACGATAAGAAATAAAGAAGAAACTGGAAAACCGGCAAATTGTCTTCCTTCAACACTGGCGACGAGCGAAGCTGAATTGGGGACCAGCTGGCTGTACCACCAATTCCACTGTGGATATTTGATTATAATCTGAACTGATTTGCCTAAGGTCACGATGTTCGGCCATCATCTACTCTCGGGATAACGTTATTTTATTCTTGACCTGCCTGCTGTGATTTCTATATGAATGTATTCATATTCATAAAAGAAGAAGAATCCGGCTTACAGTGATCTGTCTCGAGAGCGTCTCTTTTTGCACACCGGGCTCACAAGTGTGCATAGCCCGAGTACACTCGGCCCTGAGTGAGACACCTTCACTGGCAGCATGCTGACTAGGGGTGGGCGGAATTTGCGAAATCCACTTTCGCAAATTATCACGAAAATGTTAAAAATTATCGCAAACACGCGGAAATATCGCGAAGATGCGGACGTTTTTTTCCCGCATGTTCGCGAGGTTTTCTGCATGGTTGTGGCTCGCCAACTTACCCATGTGGTTGCTCGCGGGCGCGGCCATCTTGTTTTCAGTTGTCTCGCGGTGCATGATCGCGAGAAGAAAGACGTGATCGCGCGACGCATGACGTCACTGCGGGCGCGAACTGTCGCGAGACAGCGCAAATGGCTAAAAACAATACAACATCTCATGGAGAACGCGACCGGATCAAGAAAACTTGTCGGCGAACGCAGGGATTCAGGTAAGGCGATCGCGGGCGCGCGAGAATGTATTATTTTACAGCGCGAGCAAGAAACAAATTATCGCCAAGCTGCGGTATGCGGAAATTTTGACATTTTCACGCTTTCAGCGGAACGCGAAAATGTCAAATTATCGCAATTTCCGCGAACGGAACGAAATTTTAGCCCAGGCCTAATGCTGACCTCCATGGCAACCGGAATCACACATTATTGCTGATCAGTGACAAACTGCAGTGCGGCTATCAATGACAGCAATGTGTGCAACGCACGTCATTACATCACGACGCATAGACAACATCGTATAGTACATTTCATCGGAAGCAAACAAGCGCACAAAGAAACCTACACTTCATGACGTGCAAGTGGCATCTGCAGCAATCTGGATTCAGTTGTAGTGGTGCTGCATTTATTTATTGAGCTGCAAGAAGGGGAACAGAGAGACAGCACCCTGCAGCTGCTGTACCGGGTACGCTACATCATTGATAATTGAACTACAAGGAAGGAAATAAAGTGACAGCAACCTGTGTGACTGCTTTTGTCAGTATTCTATACTGTTCCTCACATTACAGGTGTGTCGCATATATTCCCTCACAAGGTACTAACTTATTATAGTACTGAATTCACCTATGTAATTTTATCAAGATATTCCACATATTTTTCCTGTGTGCCTTTTGACATTTTCAACAATTCTCATTAATAACATTGTATTAGGGTTTGTGTTTTGCAGCATCTAATATGTCAAAACCACCAGCTTTTCTGTCTGAACAGGGTGAACCAGTGTTACCTCGGAAGCGTTGGAAGAAAATCATTGAATTATTTATTGTGGCTATCGGTGGAGAGAAGTTTTCAGCACACAGGAAGCAGGCAATTCTCTTGCACAATCTTGGTATTGAGGGCCACAACATTTATGAGAGTTTAGATGAATTACCTATTGGTATTGGTACTGGTGAATCTGCTGATGCATTTGATATGTCTCTTCAAATGCTTGAACCTCATATTAATTTGGTATTAGAAAGGCACATATTTTTCATGAGAGCACAAGAACCAAATGAGAGTGTAGGTAACTACATTGCATCTTTGCAAGTGTTAGCATGCACCTGTGAATTTGGTGCGCTCACAGATTCCCTGATCCAGGACCAACTAGTAAAATGTACCAATAGCAATAGGGTACAAGGAAAACTGTTCACCAAGCAGGGACGGACTGAGAGCCAAAAGCAGCCCTTGCATATTTGTTCAGACCAGCCCCCTCCCTGCATAGTCCGTCTCAGGCAGCTCCGTTCGGCTGCCCTGAGGCTTGTATTTTCTTGCACTGTACTGCTGGCCTAGAGAGCAGCCCGAAAAGTGAAAATTGTCCCCTTTAAGTGAAAAAAGTGAAAATTGTCCCCTTTAAGTGAAAACAGGCCTTCAGGCATCCAGCCAATCGGGGAAATGCTTGATGCCCGGTATGGCCAGTCTGGCCCTGCGGCCAAGAATCCCTCTCTCAAAGAAGCAATTGCCATCATAGAAGGAGTTGAAAATGCATCTGGTGGGGGTGAAGGAGATGAGAAGTCATATTCTCACACCGAACATTGAACTGATTTCTGACAGGAAACCTGTGCAGAGTAGCATACATGAGTTGATGGAGATGGAGAAACAACAGGAAGTGGACTGTGTTTGCAAAGTCGCAATGCAACCCAAGTCTAAAACTTCTCCTGACAACACCAAACCCAAATGCTTTAGATGTGGGAGTTGCACTCATATGGCCAAAAATTCTATTTGTAATGCTAGGCATTTAACATGTCGCAAATGTGTTGTCAAAGGGCACTATGCCAAGGTGTGTAAAGCCTCAAAGGAAGTGCATGTAGTAGAGAGTGTTGACACTGTCACAGAGGGATTGTGTACTATGGTACTGAATGTAAAAGGTGAAGAGGGAAATGTGGATGCAGATGTGGTAATTATGCCCACGTATGTAGTTGGAATTGATGGACAAACCTGTGTTGTATTGGCGGATTCTGGTTTGCCGTTCATCATGATTGGTAATAAACTGTGGGACAATAAGTTTCCTGAGGAAGTGTTGCATCCCCCAGACTTCAACCCTGTCAACTATGGTGGGTATGGGGTAAATAAAATCCAAAGGATAATGAATTTGGTTTAAGGGGAGATAGCCATTATTTTGTTTTTTGAAGATGATATCCGTATATATGGCAAGGACCTAAATGAGCATGATGTGACTTTGAGGAAAGTTTTGATGAGGCTAGAAGAGAAAGGCCTTACTATAAAAAAAACAAAAGTGCAAGATTGAAGTGACATCGGTTACCTATTTTGGTGAAGGTATTCAGCCCAAATTGAAATTAGCGGATAGTATTGTTTCTGCCCCTGTTCTTGGTGACAAAGAACAGGTGAGGTCCTTTTTAGGACTTGCAGAATTTTATTCTAAGTTTGTTAAAGGATTTGCCAGCGTGGTGGAGCTCATTAGAGCTTTACTCAAGAAGGGGGTCCATTTCACATGGACGCAGGAGTGTCAGCCGGCATTTCACACAATTAAAGTGGCCATAAGTAAAATGTCTACCGTAGAGCACTTTGACACCAGAAAGACAACCATCCTCACTACGGATGCTAGTTTGAAGAGTTTGGGAATAGTTCTCTCTCAAGTAGAGGGAGGAGAGGAAAAAGGTGGTGGAGTTTGCGTCCTGGGCCCTTAAGAATTTTGAGAAGCATTACTCATGTTGTCACGTGGCCGATGGGGACATTGTCGACATCACTAAGTTAGCATGAGCCCTGCAGCCATGATGCAGCTTTTGCGCACGTTACTACATGGCTTTATTTTTGCAATCTCTGTTTATGCCTTTCACATGAGAACTGTCTGCTGTGTTCGTTCTCTGCCTGTTCCTGGAGTTTAGTTTGAACATTGTGAGAAAGGTGGATAAACAATGCCCCTTGTTAATTTGTTCTGGTCAGGCCCTAGCACCTAGAGAAAACATACTAATTCAGCTGCTGCTGGAGACTTTGATATTATGGGGATTCAGGTTTACGTGACACACACTTGGAAAGGGACCTTTCGAGGGAGAAGAGCAACACACACCTACGATGTAGAAATACTATCTATGGTTTAAGGTATGGGGTCTGCTGACAAAGCCCAGAGATCTTCTATTATATAATAATACTTCTTCTTGCCAGGGGAAGGGAGGTCAAGCACTATAGTCCTTTCTCGGTTGTCTTGATATGATGACATCTCCCACCATGATGTATGGATTAGCTGCGATACTAACTACATTTGTATTATGCATTTTTCTGCTTGTTGTGGCACGTATACTGCATGTTAGAGCACGTTAGTTAAAATAAATATGTTAAACTATATTTGTGTCTCGGTCAGATCTTATTGTGGACAGGTACAAGAGTTTGAGCAAAAAGGTGTGTCTTGGTACCGCGATTCCTAAGCGATCTGGGAGTGTTGTGTTCTGAGGTGTCTAATCATTTGCTTCTCCGTGAGTGTGTAGGAGAGCGAGTGAGACACTATAGCTAGATGGTCCTGGGCCCGTGGGCACTAAGGTGGCACTAAGGTGATAGGAAGGCACAGTATCTATACACTGAGGTCCCATAATCCTGCGCATAGTTCTGTGTATGTGCAGAATCCCTGCAACATGGCGCCACCAACATTTGTCTAGTACTTATTCACGAGACCCCTGAGTAGCGCTTGTGCTTGTCCACAATACACTCTCACCAGGTATGGAGACGTCCGTGATGCAAGGGGTTTACTTCCTATATTAGAGTTTTATAGGTTTTTCAAGCTTGTATTTTAAAAAGGTTTAGTTTAGCCAGTGTGGCGCTACCGTTTTCCTTGCTTACTTTACAGTGTCTATAATGGCACAACCAATTAACATTGCTGCACCTAACCGCGCTGCAGTTACTGCTCATTTGACTCAACATAGAGACCCGGTTGCGGGAACAGATTTTGCATTTGTAATTGAGGTGGACGCAGCTTTCCGCTTCAAAGTTTTGTACTTTTAGGTTAAGATTCCAGCTGTTGATGGAAACGATAATTTCTTCCAGGAATATGAATGTGGCATGGTTCCACAAATTTACCGTCCATATTATTTACTTGAAGATCCGTTGTCAGTTTGGGAGCACACCATATGGTTTAATGGCGCCCTTCTTCACCCTGTTTCAGTGGTCCGTCTTGGCCCCTTATCAGTCGACTGGGCCACATAACCCGTTTTGGCTGGATTTACACCCCATCCAAATTTTCTTGGTGTTACGCACACAGAGCTAAGACTATTACACACATCTTTATTTCATATACACAGAAGTATCATACAATATAGACCTTGTAATATCCAGGTTGCTCCGGTTGGTGCCGCTCAGCCACCAGGGCATGGTGGTGGCGTGGTTATTAGTCCTACCATGATTAATTCAGTGATGGGGAAGAGTCATCAGAATAGGGATAATTTACCTTTTTGCTTGACCTAAAAATTTGAGCAACTTGAAGCTGTTTTTCCACATATTTCTTCTGTGGATAAACACAGGATCCTCACAATGAGCTTACCAAAAGGCCATATTCCCAATCTGGCTGATTGCACAACTTGGGGGAAGGTGTTTGCAGCGGTTTATTCACAGTGTTTGGGCACCGCCTCCATGACCGTGCTTCCGACGGTTCTTAAAAAGGTTTAAGATGAACACGGGGCGGAAGCTGCCTTGGAATTGGGGATGAGATTAGCGAGCATGTTCCCTATTGTCTCCGACATGATTCTTGCTAACGTCAAGGGGGAAGCAGTTAGCTTACAGGTGCGTCAGCGCCCAGAGGCAGTGGTGGAAGTGGATAAACAACGTGAATTGCCAAAGATTATTACGTACATATATAAATTATTGGGGTGCAATAATCTGGGTATTAGAACTTTTACTCAGACACAGAATAAGCCCCCGCCTGATAAGTAAGGGCGTCCAGTCTTTCCTAAAAAGGCATGGAATGAAAATCAGCAGCAGCAACAACAGAAGCAAGGTTCGCGTGCGGGTTCACTGACACCTAATACTTCTGAACGTAGATATGATTTGCGTGACCACTCTAAAATTAAGACACCAGAGAGATTTCAGGTTCCTGATCTGTGCTTTCCTCGTTCCTTTCAGGATCAGCGGATCCACAGTTTGGTGGAGGGGAGCGAAAGGATCGCAGGCAAGGTGAGACCACTCAACTACGATGTGATGCGCCACGCCAGTTTGACATGAAGGCCAAACCGGAAGGGCAACCTGCTTATCGTGCCCCGTTTCAGAAGAAAAGATTTGTCGCTTTAACAGCAAAGTATGCCTCAGACGGTGAGAACTCTGCTCCTCGATTGGAGATGGGCTGTGACACTCCTCGACAGCCCGGAGGAAGTTACAATAGTGTGGGAAGCACTCCATCCTTATCTTGAAGCAAGAGTGTAGGAAGGTGGATATCTGACTATGGTTACCCCCAAATTTTTGCCTAGTGTCTAGCTGGTTTTTCGACTTAGTTGGCCTGAGATCCTGCTATTCAGGATCTCAGCCTGGCTGTTCTCTCTTTAAAATGGACTCCATGTACCCTAGGTACATACCCAATTGGTTGGATCACCCTGTCAGCCCCTGTACCAGTGTACACTAGGTACCCAGGGCATTGGTGTACCCAAGGCCTGCCAAGGGCTGCAGCATGTATTATGCCACCCCAGGCTTGGCCTAACAATTTGACACAACTGGCTGATCACTCAGCTGGGGTAAGTTGGTGTAATCACCTCTTACTTAGGTGTAGTATACCTATACCTAACCTTAAATGGGACACCTGGTAACCTATAAGTCACTCCTATGGCAGGCCTTAACAATCCTGAAGGCAGAGTGCTTGGTTCCATGTGAGATGGTGCTCTGGCATGAGCTGAGCCTGTCTGCAGTGGTCGGAACAACTTCCTTCTACTGTTTCCAGATATCGTCATACCATATACTCTTAAGTGCATTATGAACCTCGCGGTTAAATGCTATCTTTGGTTTGGCTTTATCAAAACATGTCGAGTAAGGTGTCATACGAATTGGAATACTAACCCCTCGCCAATTCTGGCGACGGGGTTAGCATTCCACCCTTCTAGAGGGACACGACATGTACAGTACCTGAAACCCGGGTAAAATCAGACATAGCCTCAGCTCCACAAAATGGATGCTGCCACCACAGACACAAGTCTGCCCTCCTGCTGCTGGGAGTCCTTCCAGCTTGGGAGGTGTGGACAAAGGGTTTCCTGCCAGGGGAGGTGCGTGCACCACCCCAGACAGGATTTTGTGTATTGGTCAGGTAGGGCTTGAAAGAAACCAGACATGCCTGTGGCTCACAAGGAGCCTCGGTGCATATGCCAGTTCAAACCGGTCCTGGGGCACACCAGTCCCGGGCCTGGGGCGAGCTGGACAAAGGATTGGGGGTGTAACCACCCCCCTTCCTGGTCCCACCCATAGGGAGGGACCTAGCAGGTAGTCCGGCCCCTAGAATCCGAATAAAGGTAGGAGCTGTGTCCTAAGACTTCAGACATCCTGGAATCAACTTGAAACTAAGAAGAAGACGGGAACTTCGACATTCTGCTGCACAGAAGACTGAAGAAAATCTCCCCTGTGGTCAGGGAGTGACCACCTTGCTAACGCAAGCACCATCCAGCGAATCACCGTCTGCTTTGCCGCCGCCTCCCGCCGGAGCCCGAGCCCAGAGACTGACAAGACCTGGACCTCCAGACCTCTCACCGCCCGATCCACAGTCCCTGCAAAGAGGAGACCCGTGGAGGCACCGAGACACGTGGAGCCAGCCATCTTGGAACGACTACGACAAGCTGACCAGTGCAACAACCGAGGCTCCCTCCAAGTTGTGCTTTGGGTCCTGAGAAGCCCAACCCTCGAGCAGCATCTGCACCAAAGGTGAGCCCTCCAGCATCTCCACGATCTGCGTGGGGCCCTTCTGCATTTTGCCACTCGACGCGCCTAACCGGTTGCTGGCCCGCTGGCTAGTGGCCATCTTGGCGACGAAATCTACGACAAACACCGCTGGTCTGGTTGCTCCAGACTGGCCCTTGCTCCCCTCCAAAGGAGCAATCCCTCTGACCTTGCTGGTCAGAACCAACAGCTGATTTCCGAATCCTCCTGCAATTGCTTTTGCCAAGGCTTGTTTGCTTCGATCAAGTCGCCGACACCGCCGACAGCGAGAGCCTGCGTGGGACAGCTCGTGAGCCGACTCCTGGACGTCGTCGACCTTCAGGGACCACGTGGCTGCGGAGACAAGCTACCCCTCATCACCTGTTTGCACCCGACATCGCCTGGTACCCACCTGGTGCCACGCTGGTCACTGGCTAGTGACTGTGAACACTGTCCCCTCTGCTTACAGGTCTTCAACATCTCCGATCCACTCTTGGATCCACTGCATCTCTTCCCGACCGACCGCCTGCAGCATCTTTGTCCCAGGCTCAACGGAACAGATAGAAGAAACCCGACGCACTTTGAGGCCTATGCACCCGCTTCCTGTGGGTGAGGTAAAGCTGGTACTCCGGTGCCCATGTGTAGTAATACATCTCTAGTGCCTGTGTTCCAAATCTTAAGTTCCTAGGTCATCCGGAAGATTCCTTTTGCAGTAACTTTGTACTTTTTACGCACCCATTGAAACCTATGGGAGCACGCGTGTGACTATTTGCTCTGCACACGCCACCCGTGGACCTCCTGGTCACTAACTGACGTTAGCTCCTTGTAGGCCCAGCGATTCCAGAGGCCCTAGGCCTTTTCCCTTTTCTGTTCGTGGTACTTATACCACTATTTTAGTATATGGTTTGAGTGGCCACCAGGGCCTATCCATATAAAGTGCAACTTCTGTGTATTCTGTGATAATCTTGTTTGACGATTTGTGCTCCTGTGCTCATAAAGAGACTAGGGGTTACTTTGAGAAATAAATACATATATATTTTGAATATATATCTGTGTGGTGTCCTTTCATTGGTATAAAAGGGGGTTACTATTGGTAAAACAGCTTGCTTAACACGCATCACGAGTTTAGCCTCAAAGACTGCTTAGCCTACGCTACCACTAGGGCAGCTAGTCCAAAAAGGTTGACTTACAACCACACCATAAGGGTTGCTTGGCATGGTACAAGGTGGTCACTAGAACTAGTGAACAGCATATACCAGGCCAACTTCTCACATTGGTGAGCAGCGGTTGGATTTGAGCTTGCTGTGTTTTACCATTGTAATCTCTTGGTTACCAATTGAAAGATCACATAGGTACCTGTAGGTACATATAAAACAAGATTAGATATACTTAAGTTCTACTGAACTTAGTTGTTGTAGAGCAAAGGGAGTAGCACACCCTGACTACAACTACTAGATAGGTTTAGTAGGTAAACCCAAGTGTAGGTAGATTGCAACACATCCACCCACACTTAAGAGCAATGGCCGGGGCAGAGGGGTCCACTGTACCCATCTCTGTTGAGAGTGACCCCCAGAGGGCACCATCCAGCTTTGCTACCCTTAATCAGAATGAGCTCAGGCATTTGGCAACTCTTAGAGGCCTTAAACAGCCCAAGAACCCAAACTCTGCTGAGCTCAGAGAGCTCTTACAGAATGATGAGAATCAGAGAGCACTCAAGAAAGCTTCCCAGTTAGCCCCCTTAGGGACAGGAACAGGAGGCCCCCCTTCTGAAGATGCCACTGAAGTACCCCTTCCCAATAGTCACCCCTTAGATGGGATGCCTACCACAGAGGAAGAAAGTGATGGGGATACAGATGTGAGTGGGGATGAAGGGAGAACTAGCCCAGTGCCAAGTGTTATACTTGGCCCAGCTAAACTAAGGCTATTGGGGACTGACAGTGGGTTCACCACATTGGATCTCCCCAGTGGACTTAACACAGGGCTTGGAAGGCAAAGGAATCGCTCAGGTGACTCCAATGCTTCCCATGGCTCTAGAGGCTCTCAAGGTCACTCCAGAAGGAGACTGACCACCCCTCAGAGGAGGGAACATGAGGCCAGAATGCAGGAAGCCCAGCTGAGGATCAGGAAGCAGGAGCTAGAAGTAGCCCTGATGGAAGAAAAACTGAGCAAGGCTAGGCAGCATAGAGAGAGTGGGTCTATACCCACTGGTGGCAGCAATGTCCCTAGGGACAAAGATAGGGTCTTTGACAATAGGAACCTGTCCAAGATTGTGCCCCCCTACAAAAGTGGGGATGACATCCACAAATGGATGACTGCTCTTGAGAGAGCCTGCAAAGTGCAGCAGGTTCCTGAAGACCAGTGGGCAGCAATCTTATGGCTCTCCTTTGAGGGGAGAGGCAGAGATAGACTCCTCACTGTTAGAGAAGAGGATGTCAGAAATTACAGAGTCCTGAAGAGTGTCCTAGTTGATGGGTTAGGCTTAACCACTGAACAGTACAGGTTAATGTTCAGAGACACCCAGAAGACACAGACTCAGGACTGGTCTGAATATGTGGAATGTGCCACTAAGGCTTTGGAGGGTTGGTTGCTGGGAAGTAAGGTGTCTGATTATACAGGATTGTACAATTTGATGATGAGAGAGCAGATTTTAAGTAATTGTCAAAACCAGCTTCTCCATCAACACCTGGTAGACTCAGATTTGACCTCTCCCCAAGAATTGGGAAAGAGGGCAGATAAATGGGTCAGGACCAGGATCAGGCCTAAAAACCAGGGTGGTGACCAAAAGAAAGATACCACCAAGCCTCAAGAGAAGGGTGGGGATAAAGAAAAAGAGAAACCTTCCTCAGGGCCCCAAAACTCCACACAGGGTGGTGGGTCCCAAGCTCCCTCCTCTACCACAGCTAAAAAGCCCTACTGCCATGAGTGTAAAACTCCTGGGCATTGGAAAACTGACAGCGGTTGCCCAAGGGCTAAAAACAAAACTGTTCCTCCAATTACTCCTGTCACACCACCTATTACTGTCAGCAGTAATCCCCCAGGTGGTGGGAGTGCCCCCAGAAATCTGGGTGGGTTTACTTGGGGAACACAGGGGGACCCTGGCTTAGCCAATTCCCCTACAGCAACCACTCTTGTCTGTGATGGTGGCATGGGGTTTGCCAACTTCACTGCCTGTCCCAACACTTTGGGTAGGTACAGACAGGAGCCCTACATCAATGGTACAAAAGCTGAGGCCTACAGAGACACTGGGGCTAGCATCACAATGGTGGCCCATTGGCTAGTTCCCTCTGAGCAGCTTTTGCCCGGTTTCTCCTACCAGGTGACTAACATTGATGGCAAACAGAACAGTCATCCCATGGCAGAGGTATGTCTCAGCTGGGGAGGGGTCACTGGCCCTAAAAGGGTAGCAGTGTCCCCAACCTTGCCTGTAGACTGCTTACTGGGGAATGACTTAGAACTCTCAGCTTGGGCTGGAGTTGAACAAGACACCCATTCAAAAATGGTAGGCCTGTCACAAAAGGGTAGGGGGGTTGTGCCATTCACAACCCCTGTCCAAATAGATTTCCTCCCTGAAAAGGTTGGAAGGGCAGTGGTAGCCACAGCCCAGGCACAGACAGACTTCCCTGTAGAGACTGGCAGAGCTGTGACAGTCACAGCTCAAACACAAACTGAGTGCCCCCCTGAAAAGGTTGGCAAGGCTGTAATGGTCTCAGCCTATACTCAGACTGACATAGGTGTAGTGAAGCCTGAAACAATGGATCACTCCACACAAACTGAGAGTAGTGGGGAGGAAGAAAAGTCTCCCTCTCCCCAGACATTAGGAAAAGGTCAGCCTCCTCAGGGATCTGACCTCACCCCTTGTGAAGGAACTGCCCCAGAGGTAGCCAGGCCTGGCCTGGCAGAGCCTCTGATGTCAGTGGCCCCTTCCAAGGTGGGACCCAGTCTGGTGCAGGTAGCCTGCCTCTCTCTACCCTGCCTCAGTCAGCCCAGGGCTGCAGAGGTCAGGGAGGCCAGTGGACCCCCAGAGGGCCCCTGTCCACAAGAACCCCCCCATCAAAAGAATGAGGATTGCCTGGCTAGTAGCCCTAGTCAGGTGATGGGTAAAAACATTCCTGAGGGATCTCCTTTACAGGTAGTTAGGGACCTCCCCCAGAGGGATTCTGTTGGGCACAGGCAAACCTGGGACCTTAGGGCCCCAAACCTGACCTGTCCCTCCAGTAAGCCCACAAAAGGGACCCAGCCTCCAGCTTTAGGTAGCCAGAGGCTGACCCTGAGAGCACAGTGCAACTCAGTTAAGGAAAGAAAGGCATCCATGGTGGAGGGGGATTGGAGGAAGCTGAGGCCTCACTTTGAGGACACTCACTTCAGTACTCCATCTCAACACCAGCCTTTTACTTTGCCAAGACACACCAAAGGTAGAGATTCCCTATGGTGGAGACCCTCTGATACCCTTAGGGTGAGGGATTGCTTAGTGGACCATGAGACAGGGGGTAACCATGCCAGTGCTGGTTCCTCCTTATATGGCCACTTGGGCAATATAGGCTTACCTGGTCAAGGTCAGCCTTATCTCCCTTCGTTTGGGGGGGGGTTGTGTAGGAAGGTGGATATCTGACTATGGTTACCCCCAAATTTTTGCCTAGTGTCTAGCTGGTTTTTCGACTTAGTTGGCCTGAGATCCTGCTATTCAGGATCTCAGCCTGGCTGTTCTCTCTTTAAAATGGACTCCATGTACCCTAGGTACATACCCAATTGGTTGGATCACCCTGTCAGCCCCTGTACCAGTGTACACTAGGTACCCAGGGCATTGGTGTACCCAAGGCCTGCCAAGGGCTGCAGCATGTATTATGCCACCCCAGGCTTGGCCTAACAATTTGACACAACTGGCTGATCACTCAGCTGGGGTAAGTTGGTGTAATCACCTCTTACTTAGGTGTAGTATACCTATACCTAACCTTAAATGGGACACCTGGTAACCTATAAGTCACTCCTATGGCAGGCCTTAACAATCCTGAAGGCAGAGTGCTTGGTTCCATGTGAGATGGTGCTCTGGCATGAGCTGAGCCTGTCTGCAGTGGTCGGAACAACTTCCTTCTACTGTTTCCAGATATCGTCATACCATATACTCTTAAGTGCATTATGAACCTCGCGGTTAAATGCTATCTTTGGTTTGGCTTTATCAAAACATGTCGAGTAAGGTGTCATACGAATTGGAATACTAACCCCTCGCCAATTCTGGCGACGGGGTTAGCATTCCACCCTTCTAGAGGGACACGACATGTACAGTACCTGAAACCCGGGTAAAATCAGACATAGCCTCAGCTCCACAAAATGGATGCTGCCACCACAGACACAAGTCTGCCCTCCTGCTGCTGGGAGTCCTTCCAGCTTGGGAGGTGTGGACAAAGGGTTTCCTGCCAGGGGAGGTGCGTGCACCACCCCAGACAGGATTTTGTGTATTGGTCAGGTAGGGCTTGAAAGAAACCAGACATGCCTGTGGCTCACAAGGAGCCTCGGTGCATATGCCAGTTCAAACCGGTCCTGGGGCACACCAGTCCCGGGCCTGGGGCGAGCTGGACAAAGGATTGGGGGTGTAACCACCCCCCTTCCTGGTCCCACCCATAGGGAGGGACCTAGCAGGTAGTCCGGCCCCTAGAATCCGAATAAAGGTAGGAGCTGTGTCCTAAGACTTCAGACATCCTGGAATCAACTTGAAACTAAGAAGAAGACGGGAACTTCGACATTCTGCTGCACAGAAGACTGAAGAAAATCTCCCCTGTGGTCAGGGAGTGACCACCTTGCTAACGCAAGCACCATCCAGCGAATCACCGTCTGCTTTGCCGCCGCCTCCCGCCGGAGCCCGAGCCCAGAGACTGACAAGACCTGGACCTCCAGACCTCTCACCGCCCGATCCACAGTCCCTGCAAAGAGGAGACCCGTGGAGGCACCGAGACACGTGGAGCCAGCCATCTTGGAACGACTACGACAAGCTGACCAGTGCAACAACCGAGGCTCCCTCCAAGTTGTGCTTTGGGTCCTGAGAAGCCCAACCCTCGAGCAGCATCTGCACCAAAGGTGAGCCCTCCAGCATCTCCACGATCTGCGTGGGGCCCTTCTGCATTTTGCCACTCGACGCGCCTAACCGGTTGCTGGCCCGCTGGCTAGTGGCCATCTTGGCGACGAAATCTACGACAAACACCGCTGGTCTGGTTGCTCCAGACTGGCCCTTGCTCCCCTCCAAAGGAGCAATCCCTCTGACCTTGCTGGTCAGAACCAACAGCTGATTTCCGAATCCTCCTGCAATTGCTTTTGCCAAGGCTTGTTTGCTTCGATCAAGTCGCCGACACCGCCGACAGCGAGAGCCTGCGTGGGACAGCTCGTGAGCCGACTCCTGGACGTCGTCGACCTTCAGGGACCACGTGGCTGCGGAGACAAGCTACCCCTCATCACCTGTTTGCACCCGACATCGCCTGGTACCCACCTGGTGCCACGCTGGTCACTGGCTAGTGACTGTGAACACTGTCCCCTCTGCTTACAGGTCTTCAACATCTCCGATCCACTCTTGGATCCACTGCATCTCTTCCCGACCGACCGCCTGCAGCATCTTTGTCCCAGGCTCAACGGAACAGATAGAAGAAACCCGACGCACTTTGAGGCCTATGCACCCGCTTCCTGTGGGTGAGGTAAAGCTGGTACTCCGGTGCCCATGTGTAGTAATACATCTCTAGTGCCTGTGTTCCAAATCTTAAGTTCCTAGGTCATCCGGAAGATTCCTTTTGCAGTAACTTTGTACTTTTTACGCACCCATTGAAACCTATGGGAGCACGCGTGTGACTATTTGCTCTGCACACGCCACCCGTGGACCTCCTGGTCACTAACTGACGTTAGCTCCTTGTAGGCCCAGCGATTCCAGAGGCCCTAGGCCTTTTCCCTTTTCTGTTCGTGGTACTTATACCACTATTTTAGTATATGGTTTGAGTGGCCACCAGGGCCTATCCATATAAAGTGCAACTTCTGTGTATTCTGTGATAATCTTGTTTGACGATTTGTGCTCCTGTGCTCATAAAGAGACTAGGGGTTACTTTGAGAAATAAATACATATATATTTTGAATATATATCTGTGTGGTGTCCTTTCATTGGTATAAAAGGGGGTTACTATTGGTAAAACAGCTTGCTTAACACGCATCACGAGTTTAGCCTCAAAGACTGCTTAGCCTACGCTACCACTAGGGCAGCTAGTCCAAAAAGGTTGACTTACAACCACACCATAAGGGTTGCTTGGCATGGTACAAGGTGGTCACTAGAACTAGTGAACAGCATATACCAGGCCAACTTCTCACAAAGAGCAACTGATACTTTCATTACAGTGGAAACAGCAGATACATGAATTGCACCCCCTGATAGGCTTTATAAGATAGTCCTCCAAATTGAAGGTGATCTAAAACAGACAATTAAGGCAGTCTTTTGGGACAACCTTACCTCTTCTTCTCACATTTTGTTGGCGTAGGCGGATTAGCCTCCTCCATTTATTTTGGCTCCTTCCCGGGGGAAGACGTGATACTCCCGAGTTGTTCACGTTACGTCTCTGAGGAGGCTAAACAAGTTTACGCATCAGAATGGGCATTAGCCCTTGCACAGGCTGTGTATCGTAATCAGGTAGGCTGGGATAGAGATTCGCCAACACGACATTCCTTTACGATCTATGCCACAGACACAGGCACAATATCCAATCAAACGAGAAGCAAAAGCATCTGTAAGTGAAATTTCGACCCAGTTGGAATATCAGGGTGTGGTGGAACCCTGTGTTTCATCAATGAATAATCCTCTTTTTCCGATATTGAAACCGGACAGTTCATATCACATTGTTTTGGATTACAGAAATTAAAACATTCATGGTTGTGCGTTTGCAGTACAGAACACCCACAGCTCTGCGTTGATAAGTAACATATTCCGTAAAAAGTATAAAACAGCACTAGATATATCCAATGGGTTTTACAGTCACAATTTGGCTCCTGACAGCCGTGACTTAACCGCCTTTACCACAGTTGGCAATCAGAAACGATTTACGCACTTGCATTTATTTGAGGAATGACAAATAAATACCGCATCTTGTGTGTGTGGATCACATCATTTTGTCTTTTGCAGACTTGGGGTACAAATTTAATTTTGATAAGTTTCACATCGCCTATTTCACGGTACTCTCAGACGCTATCTCCTTCCACTCGAAAGAAGTTACAATCTTTGCAGGGTTTTTTGAATTTCGGGAGGACATATATTCCTGACTATGCCCAGTGTATTAACCGCTTTACACATTGATACAACACTCTTTTTCATCTTCCAGCTGGCTTTCGGAACATACCACGATTCTTCGGTCTTTGCAGTCTGATCTGCTTGCGACCAACTTCTCGTTATCTCGTGACAATTCTACAAATTTGGTCGTAAGGATTGTGCCGGGTACAGTAGGTTTCACTTTCTTGACGTTCAATGAGGGAGACACAGTCCCCATTGCTTACAAATCGCTTGTACACATTGGCAGAGATGCGTTTTTCCACCATTGAAAAAATTATTACAACAGTCCAGATGGCGATTCTTAAAGAACGCTCTCTTGCTCAAGGTAAACGCATTCTTATGGTCCCGCCTGTGCCTACTCTAGAAGCGGTCACGAAGGCGAGTGTTTTGAATTCTAAAGCTTTACATCCTCGTAGGATTCAGTGGGCGAGTTCATTGACATCGGCTGATGTCACTTTTATCTTCGACCCATCGTTACAGACATAGGGGTTTTTACAATATGAACAAGTTCATCCCCCTCCGTCGTCTTTGCTTCCTCTTGATCGATGCAAATCTATCATTTATACCGATGGTTCTGCCGTTGGTTCTAAACATGCTTATTCGGCGGCCTGTGCTATTGTAGCAGGCTCTATGGTTGACGGTGATGTTAAGTCTTCCTTGGTGCAAACACAGGCTCTTGGGGACTGTACAGCTCAATTAGCTGAGCTACGTGCTTTAGTGTTGGCTTTAGAATTTGCTGATCCTGATGGACCCACTCTTATAGTGTGCAATTCATTTTACTGTGTGCAATCCTTTCATGACAATTTATTCTTTTGGTCTCAAAATGATTATCGAGATTCTAAAGGTAGTACAATAAAGTATAAAATGCTTTGGGTTTGAGTGGCCGCTCTTAGTCTTAAGGAACGTTTGCCGCTCACGCATGTTAGCCACACCCTTGTCCATCAGCGTGTGGGTGCACATACTGTTGGTAATTCTTTGGCTGATCTGGCAGCCAGATCTGCAGTAGCCACATGTTCAGTAGCAGCGGTAACTAGGTCCATGACTAAAATTGATAATGATATTCTTGCTGCCATAGCTGCTATGAAGGATGGGACAAAGTTCCCACAAGGTTACCCTTCACAGTATACTTATCATTTGACACCTGAGCAAGTCCCATTTGCTACGATTCCATTTGTTGGGGATCGGTTGATTCCCAATGAGGACCGCAGGCTTTCTTTGATAATTTTTAGGTCGGAATCCACATTGGAGGCAGAAGCCATGTCTTTTAGTGTAAAACTTAATAATCAAGAACTCCTACTTAGTTTACTGATATACAGACCGCCAGGGACGAGATCCCCTTTCATTAGATCACTGAAAACATTCCTGGAATCCTGCCTTGATACTACCACCTTTACAGTCTTAGGTGATTTCAACTTCTATCTAGAGGAAAACAACAACTCAGATTCTTCTAGCCTAATTGACAATATGGCGGGATATGGGATGAACCAGATCGTATCCAGGCCCACCCATCAAGCTGGGCATACGCTGGACGGTATTTTTACCAGCAATGATCATATAGAAGTAGGAGATGTACAGCCCATTCCTTGGTTGGATCACGCGGCAATACATTTTAAAGTAAAAATAAACTCATCTATTAATGGCCGAAGGGATCGTCCTCTGTTAGCTAAAGCTCGCCCCTGGAAATGCAGACAGAGAAAAGAGCTAACTACAATCTTGACAAATAGATCCCTCCCCATGGAGGATAGCAATGGTGGGGCAAATAATTTTGCTTTCTGGATCAGCCAGGCGGTAAACGAGTGGGCCCCCGAGGAAAGCAAGCAACCTAGGAGAAGACTAGTCACCTCACAAAGGTATTCAGCAGAGATCAGGTTATTTAAAATTAAATGCCAGTGCCAGGAGCGGATCTGGAGATCAGACTATGGTACAGAGCATAGGAAGGAATACAATAGAACCTTGGAGGAGTATAAAACGGTAATAAAACAGGCCAAGACAGCGTATTTTACCCAAAAAATCCAAGAGGCCACTAATTCCCCAAAGCAACTATTTAAAACAGTATCAATTTTAACTAAGTGTCCACGTAACACAACGTTTGTCCCAGATCAAAATTTTGATGACAAACTGGCTCTGTTTTTTTAGCAAAAGGTCCAAGCAGTTTATCATGAACTCCAGACCCTGCCAGTAAATACTAGGTAAAGTCAACAGGGAACTAATTGAGACCTCTCCAACTTTGAATTGCTTGTCCTAATTTTCTTTCCTTAATGAAAAACAGGTTACTAACCTGCTAATTCAAACTAAGTCAGGTTCACCCCTTGACCCATGTCCCCCCTAAATACTCCATCTGGCCCCTGAAGAGATAAGTGCTTTCCTGACTCCTCTCTTTAACGAGACTATAAGATCCGGAGTCTTTCCTCGGAGATGGAAAAAGGCCTGTATAAGACCTATTTTGAAGAAAGACTCACTGGACCCTCAGGATACTAAGCACTATCGCCATCACCCTATATCTTGTCTCCCTTTGCTGTCTAAAATATTAGAGAAAGCCATGAATCAGGAGCTAATGAAGTTTGTGGATTTTAACAATATTCTGGACTCCTCTCAGCATGGCTTTAGATCACGACATTCTACTGAATCTGCTCTAATAATGACAACTGAGGAGATTCGTAGGGCCATGGATGAAGGTGGCAGAGCTGTCCTAAATCTGCTTGATTTAACGGCAGCTTTTGACACTGTAAATCATGTGGTCCTACTACAAAGGCTCAAAGCCGTGGGTATCAGGGATACTGCTCTAACCTTGCTCAGGTCCTTCCTGCACTCCAGAGTACAACAAATCTCCTGGAATGGAATTCAGTCTGAAGAGTTCTTTCTCCCATGTGGAGTCCCTCAAGGATCAGCGTTATCCCACACATGGTTCAATCTGTATGTGACCCCATTGGCAAAACTGATAAAAATTAAGGTCTGAAACTGGTGTCACACGCTGATGACACACAGTTAGTGGTGTCACTTACAGAGTGTTGAAGTCACAGCTGAACGATTCTGAAATTGCCTCACAAGTGTTATGAGCTGGATGAATACTAATTTTCTAAAGCGCAACACAGAGTAAACTGAGGTGATAGAATTTGGTCAAAAAAACTCAATTTGGAATCATTTATGATGGCCCCCAGAAGCTGGCATTTGTCCCGTCCCGGTACAAAAGGCTAAGAACCTAGGTTTCCTGATTGACAAGGATTTAACACTCACTTTTCAAGTCAATCAGGTTACCTCGGCCTGTTTCTTTACGATTAAGGTCCTCCGAAAAATACTGCCATTTATACCTTTTGCATTGAGGAAGACAGTAGTAGGAGCCTTGGTCTTATCGCGTGTCGATTACTGCAATGCACTGTATGTTGGAATTGGAGAAAGACAGCTCTCCAAACTTCAGTCATTGCAAAATGCTGCTGTAAGAGTGCTGCTGGATCTTCCCAAACAACACCTGACGTCTAATGGCATATGGCAACTATATTGGCTGCCTGTTCGACGAAGGGTGCAGTTCAAGGCATTATGCCTAGTGCACAAAGCTGTAAATGGAGCGGGTGCAGCGGACATGAAATCTCTTTTTCCATGTTATGTACCGTCCCGCACACTAAGATCTGGCAGTCTAGGTCTGGTCTGCCTTCCTAAGATAAAGAGAGCCCGATGGGGTGGCAAGGCTTTCTCATTTCAGGCGGCAAAGTTATGGAATTCCCTGCCTACAGAGCTACGCTTGCAAACGGATAACATCTTGTTTAGAAAGGCATTAAAAACCTGGCTATTCACTAAATCTTAGACTGGAAGCGGCCAATCCTAATTCTCACTCAGTGCCAAGACGCCTCTGCAATAGTGCGCTCAACAAATAATTCAGTCAGTCAGTCATTGCCGCTCATGAAGGCATGGTATCTGCACATGGTGGAGTTTCAGTGACATTGTCTCTCTTGCTGCTGCGTTATTGGTGGAATGGCTTGTATAGACAGACTCATAATTATGTCCTTTCTTGTAACATTTGTCAACAGATTAAGCCGTCCATAGTTGCACATCCACCTCATATGCAGCTTTACATATCAAATCCTCCGTTTGATTGTATCTACCTTGATCACTGCAGTACTTTGACGTCTGACACTGCATATAAGCATATTTTGGTTGCAGTGGATTCGTGCACGAGATTCCTTTGGGTTTGGCTGCAACATGATGCTGATGCTCGAAATGTCATTAGAGATTTGCGTGTCTTTGTTGGGACATTTGCCTGTGGCACCTTCCATTCAGACCAAGATCCTGCGTTTTTCTCTAAGGCTTGCAAGGACGCAATGAAGTCGCTGGGGGTGCTATTGCAATTTTCGTCTCCATACAGGCCTGAGGGCATTCATTAGTGGAGCAAATGAACCGTGACGTAAAGCAATATTTGACAGCTAGAGTCTTAGGCACTAGCAGGGGTTGGCTGACTCATTTGTATGGAGTTCAACGTGCTCCAAATAAGCTTCTTAGAAGATCTCTGGGTGGGTGGACCCCATACAAAAAGCTCTTTGGCATTAAAATGTTTGTGCCAGACCTTGATGGTCCAGACGTTGCGGCGGCTGCCACAACATTTGACGTAGATAACCATTGTGCTATGTTACAGGATCTACAAAAGACTGGAGATGCTCTTGCAAATGATCATTTGCCCTCATCAACAGAAGCAGCAGTGCTGATTCTTGTAACTGGCTGGCTTCCTAAAGTTGGTGATCTGGTCCGAGAGATGTTGAAGAACAAAAAATAATTTGGTCCCTCCTATCGTGCACCAGTCCCAGTTCTTGGATTGGAGGGTACTCGTACTGTGATTTTCCCTCCACTGCTTGCTCGAAAGGAGAATCGATTCATTTTCAGTGAACATGTCAAGTTACACCAGTTGGCCAATACTGAATAGTATGCCTGGAAGCGTTCCTCTGTGGGGTGTTTCTTTGCACCCGATGTCTTCCACAGCAAATACTTTGCAACACGACCGTGAAGTGGAGACCTCCATTGATTTGTTGCCTGTTTTGTCGTCAACTTCAACTGCTACGCCTCATGACTATGCCTCTCCGCCAGTGGAGTGTACTGTTGACTATCTTGATACTGCGCTCCATCCATGTTTTAATGCTGATCAGCCCCCATTGTTTCACCTGGGTGCTAGTGGTTATCATATGGACAGAGATAACTATTTTTCTAATTCTTCATCTTCTTCATCAACTTCTACTGTGGCGGAGCCCCCAAGTCTTATTTCCATTTTCTTTTTGTGGTTTTGAAGAACTTATCTGGTTCCTCCATGGACATACATATGGATGGTGCTCACGATGGTGTTCCTCTTCATGTGGATTGTGTTTGTGACAGTTTTTTTCCTTCTAATCAATGGCCATTATTTACCTGAACCCTCTGCTGTCCATTCGGCCGATGGAGTATTGGCACCACACACTTCATCTCACAAAATGAAACGGGATCAACCTAACAAAAAATCTCAGCATTTCCAGTCAGCGATGGCATAGTTTGGGATAAAGTTCCGTATGAGATTTACGGTCTGACGGAAACAATTTGAATGCCAAACGTCTTCTGTGTCTCGTTAGATGATGTCATTACGCCAGGAATGCATTCCGATGACTGGGATGTTACTGCCGTACATTCACTGTTTCAGATTTAAAATATTACACTGCCTTTGAAACTGAGGATTTGTATTTAAATTCTGCTAATTATGCTGATGCATTGTGTTTTCAACATTATGGTCATCATTTTTTACATAAATCCAACATAGTCAGAACTCATGTTAATTATACTCAATGGGAATATTGTCCTACACCATTTCAGGGTAGTTCGCAGACACAGAAGAATACGTTTGTCTATTTTCCTGGCTATAATCTCTCAGACCCAAAATCTTAATATTATAGGTTAAATGCACCAACACACACGAAATTCATGCTGACCCATACTAAATTGGTATATTGTTCGACTTTCAAAAACGATTTATCCTTGAAAGGTTATGATTATTGGAAGGACATGCTTGATTTCAAATCAACATGGGGTACCAAAGATTGGCAGGTGCAGGGAACCGAATCATTACATTGTGCGTGTTTAATAACATCACAGCTGATGTTCCTGAATCAGACTGTACAACAGACTACTTGTTTTGGTTTAGCTACTGCTAAAAATTTAAACTTTCCCTCGTTTCCATCATTGGCAGCTTATGACACCTGGCAGAGGTATACGAATTGTACTCTAGGTGATTTTAATAATTTGGTCCAAAATTGTACCCTTAACTCGTCCACTATGAATCCCTTTAGCAGGTTAATATGGCCTCTCAATACTAATGCTTGTCAGTTGCGCTTCTCAAATGCATCCAGTGGATTTACACTCAGTAGACCAGACGCTCGTTTCCCACAGTCACATTGGGTTACAACTTATTTTGTGGGTAAATTATGTCAGCAATGGTTGGAACATTCTACATTATCGTCTGTGAAGCAACATCTCTCAATTTTATCTGGTGACATTGATCAGGCGGTATTCCTTTTAGGTCCAAAGTGACCTCACCCTAAACGTTTTGCGTATGCTGCATATAATGAATTTTGGAAACTGTCCCAGATGGAGGCCGCTTACCACTTAAGACAATTTGAAAAATGTTTTAGATGTGGTCGATAACAGTATTAATATATTGTCTTCTCATATTTATACCTTGGATAATATTGTTTAATCTGTAAATTGACATTCTACAGAATGATGTATCTATGTTGTATTATGGTCAACATCAATTGTGCTCTGTAATGCAATTTGGTTGGACTTTACAAACGTTAAAAAGTGGAAAAGTCGCATGAGATTATTTGAGCGCTACTGCCCTGTTTTTGCACTTCAATCTGACAGAGAAACAGAAGCTTAAGTCCATGAAAGTTTCTACATACACATTGTTACATATTGAAAAACTAGAACAGCTATCCTTCTCAATAGCAGAGACTGATTCCTCATTATGGTTAATAAACAAGTTTATCTCATTACCCATTTCCCTATTTCAGTTTACTGAGTGCATGAAACATTATCCAATCGGTAGATTTGAGCCCCTTGGTAGTAATTTCCTGCAAAAATTGTGGTCCTTACCATTCACATTTCACTGTCAACGTGATGAAAAGGAGGGTTTCCTAACAGGGGAGGACTGCGATTCTACAGTAGCCATGTGATGTATGCACACAAGTTAAGCTTCACGGCACTTGCTACTCCTCTGCACCTAATTTGACCTGTTTTCGAAAAGGAACACCAGTCCCTTCAATTATTCCCATGCTAACTTGGCTTTCTAACAGAAGTTATCTTATCCTGAATAACCACAATGGCTGCGGCTTATGAGCCGGCATTCCATATATAGTAACTTTCCCAACGTGTTACTTCTTGCAACAATGTTCTTTTTCTGCCCCCACACGGGAATGTAGATAGTTCACTGAGGCCTTCCATTCCCACTTTGAAAACGGACTTCAATAAACTAAGCAGACTCAAAGGCCTATTGTTTCAACAAGAAGTCGCTCTCACTTCGGCTCGAGAGACCTTCGAATTACAGGTGGCTAGGACATCTAGTGAGATTCTGTCACTGCTGAATACGAATCTCCCACTAGATTTTGGGGTACTGATTCATAAAATATTTAATGCATCTGATACTGAAGGCCTTGCACATTTTTTTAAACTTGTGGGATCTGGCCTTGTTTCATCTTTTCATAAGATTTTTGGAGTACTACCAACTTTATTCATTCTATTTTTTCCAGCGCCTTCGGAGGGTTTCCATTGATCCTCTTGCTGGCGTGCGGCGTGCTGGTACTTCTGCTCGGTTTACGCAATGGCTGCCCATCATGTGGTACAACAACTTTCTGGATGCTTGCCATTGGCGACGCTTGGTGGGAGTTATGGGCTTATCTTTCGCTTCACCTATTTCACTTGCGTGCAATCTGTGTTCTATTGCCGAAGGTGCCCTTTTGGGCCTTGGATATCTGCCTCTCCAATACATCACGCGCTGGCCTGGATTATGATCTGTTGGTGGGTCCAGTATTGGCCCATGACCAGGCCTGTTCTCTGGTCGGCTGTTTGATGCGTGCGGCTGCATTTGGAGTATTGGCAGGCTGGAATACATGTGAGGCTGCACGGTGTCTCTTGCAACAGAGTTTAATCGAATATCACGCAAGTTGCCCTTATATGCCTCTGGAGGCAATGGATTATGAGGAGCACGTATGTTCATTCAATCTGCTCAACTGGATGGCATCCCTCTTTGCTATGAACGACAGGGATGACCTTTTGAAACAGCTTACATTCCACGGTGCACATAATCTGGTGAATTTTCCGGACTCGCCTTCAACTATAAAAAAAAGAGAGAAAATTGTGTATTTTTGATTATCACAATTCAACTTTTTTACAGGCATTTTTGGCTCTGCTTACCGTTGCATTCTGTTTTTCAAAATGCTACTACCTGGCCAAGGGGAGGGTGTCACGTGGCTGATGGTGACACTGTCAACGTCACTAAGTTAGCATGAGCCCTGCAGCCATGATGCAGCTTTTGCGCACCTTACTACATGGCTTTATTTTTGCAAGACTCTGTTTATGCCTTTCACATGAGAACTGTCTGCTGTGTTCATTCTCTGCCTGGCCCTGGAGTTTAGTCTGAACATTGTGAGCAAGGTGGATAAACAATACCCCTTGTTATTCTGTTCTGGTCAGGGCCTAGAACCTAGACAAAACATACTAATGCAGCTGCAGACTCGTACTTTGATATTATGGAGATACAGGTTTAGGTGACAGACACTTGGAGAGGGACCTTTCGAGGGAGAAGAACAACATGCACCTGCAATGTAGAAATACCATCTATAGTCTAAGGTATGGGTCTGCTGACAAAGCCCAGAGATCTTCTATCATATAATAATACTTCTTCTTCTTACCAAGGGAAGGGAGGATAAGCACTATAGTCCTTTCTCCATTGTCTTTATATGATGACATCTCCCTTCATGATGTACGGACTAGCTGCGTTGCTAACTATATTCATGGTATGCATATTTCTGCTTGTTGTGGCACGTATACTGTATGTTAGTGCACGTTAGTTAAAATGAATATTTTAAATTACATTTGTGTCTCGGTCAGATCTTATTGTGGACAGGTACAAGAGTGTGAGTGAAAAGGTGTGTCTTGTTACCGCGATTCCTGAGAGATCCGGGAGTTTTGTGTTCTGGGGTGTCTAATCATTTGCTTCTCCGTGAGTGTGTAGGAGAGCGAGTGAGATACTAAAGCTAGTCAGTCCTGGGCTCGTAGGCATTAAGGTGGTAGGAAGGCACAGTCCCTATACACCGAGGTCCCATAATCCTGCACATAGTTCTGTGTATATGCAGAATCCCTGCAACAATGTATTGAAAGAGAGGCAATAGCATGGGCAATTAAGCATTTCAAATTTTACTTTTGGGAAATTCCCTTTTTGGTGAGGACAGATCATATGCCTCTAGTTCAAGTGTTCTCATGTGGTTAACATGAGATGGCAACTCCGAGACTTAAAAGATGGAGTGGAAGAGAAGTATGTGGATGTGTCTGATTGTGTGAGTTATGTGAGGGAATTAGCCATATCAAGAGAGGAGTGGACAAAGAGTACTATGGAGGATGAATGGCTTCCTACTATAACAACCTATGTTGTAAAAGGTTGGTCTGATTACAAAGAGCTTAATTCTGAATTAAAATCCTTCTGGTCAGTGAGAGATGAACTTACTATATGCCAAGATAATCTTATGAGAGGGGAAAGGGTGGTTCCTCCAACATGTATGAGACCCATTGCGATTAATCTTGGTCATGAGGGACATTTGGACAGGAGCTTAACCAAAGCCCGTGTTCGGGAAATATACTGGTAGCCAGCCATGGATCATCAAGTGGAACAAGTTGTAAAGGAGTGTTGTTTGTGGGCCTCCAAAGATAAGTCACATAAAACAAGTAAGGTTCCTTTGCCCCGGTGGTTGTGCCTGACAAGCCATGGACAAAATTAGGCCTAGATATCATGGTTCCATTTGAGATACTACCACCAGCTGAACGGTTTGTGGTGCTGTTGGTAGATTACACATCCAAGTGGGTGTCAACCAGATGTGTGAGTGCAGTTCGCACTAAGATTGTGTTGGAGTTTCTTAAGGAAGAATTTGCACGTGAGGGAGTTCCTGAATATTTGGTCACAGACAACGGCGGGCAGTTTACCTCGCAGGACATGTGTGAATTTCCTTAATCAATTTGGCATAATGCATCAGAGAACAGCTTTTTATGCACCACAAGCAAATGGTCTTGCTGAACGCATGAACAGGTTGGTGAAGGCCTGCGTACAAACTACGGCAGAGACAACAGTACCACTTAAGGTGGTATTCAGAGACATGTGGTGGGCGCACTGCACCACCCCCAATTGTGTGACACAGAAATCACCTTTTGAGTTCTTAAGGTGCATAACTGCTACTTCTAAACTAAATCCTGTGTGGTTGCCTATCGTTGAGACGCCTAGTGTGAGTAAAGAGGAGATTCATGATAGAGTGACCACTTACCAGAGAAAATTTAAGCAGAGGTATGATGAAAATAATTCAGTGAGAGTGAAGAAATGGGATGTGGCAGACCTAGTGTTGGTTAGGAAACTGAGGTGGGAGAAAAAAGGTGTGACTGAATTCATGGGTCCCTTCACCATTACATACATTAAAAAGAATGTAGTGATGGTTCATACTGGTTGTAAGTGCAGCATGTCCAGATTGGTGAGATATCCTGACAACATCTCTAGAGAATCGAGTGGTTCTAATGAGGGTACCAGGAAGGAGGTAATTGGTAGAGGAAAACCCAGGTATCCTACTAAGAGGCATAGGAAAGTTCCTATTCGCTTAAGGGACTTTGTTATGAAGTAAATAACCCTGTTAGTTAACTTTAAATTCAATTTTTGTGTTTGATAAATCAATGTGCCATTGTTTTCATTGTCGGTGTGTTCTTTCCTTTGTAAGAGGGATGTGTTGTGGTTATGTAAATGCCTCTTTAAGTGCACCTGCACAGCTTATGCTTGGAATGTTATTGGTCTCTAAGTAGAATGTTCCATGGAGTCAGTTGGAGATTGAGAGCACACAGGCAGGCTGTATGTTGGTGGTGTTACGATAATAGATAAAGAAGAAACTGGAAACTGGTGAATTGTCTTCCTTCAACAAACACTGCCATTGAGTACTAGATAGCAGGCCTCAGTGAACTCTCAGAGTAAAAAGAACAGCAACATCAGTCCTTTCATCTGCATCAACCATCTGTGAGGCCTGTGGTCAGTTTCAACTGTGAACTGAGTCCCAAAGAAATAGGGAGTTAGGTTCTTCAGGGACCAAACCACAGCAAAGGCTTCTCTCCCAAAGGCACTCCAATGCTGCACTCTGGGAAGGAGTCACCTACTGATAAAGGCAACTAGTTGATCTTGACCCTGGTCATTCAGCTATGACAATACTGCTCCAATCCCTTGTTCTGCAGCATCAGTATGGACAACAAACTCTTTGCTAAAGTCAAGTGATTTAAGGACAGGCGCTGAGCACATATCTTCCTTAAGGGTGTTAAAGGCCTTTTGACAATCCAGTCCAGATGACTTTCCTTAGCTGTTTCTTGGCGGTTAGCTCTGTTAAAGGTACTACTATGGTACCATAACCTTTTACAAATCTCCTATAGTACGCACTCAGGCCTAAAAAGGCTCTGGCTTGAGTGTGAGTCTTTGGAGCTGCCCAGCCCAGAATTGTCTGGATTTGAAGTTGGAGAGGTTGTACATGGCCTCCACCTACTTGGTAGCCCAAGTACACTACAGACTCTTGCCCTATCTAGCACTTAATGCCTTGATAGTCAGCCCTGCCTTTGAAGGGCTTGAAGCACTGCCTTGAGGTGGACCAGGCAATCCTTGCTGGTGGAACTAAAAACAGCTATATCATCCAGATATACTGCACTAGAGATTTCCAGGCCCGAAAACACTTTATTTACCAACCACTGGAAGGTGGCAGGTGCATTTGTCAAATCAAAGAGCATAATTCTAAACTGGAAGTGGCCATCTGAGGTTGAAAAGGCATATCTCTCCTTTGTTCCAGGTGTGAGGGCTATCTGCCAATAACCTGAAGTCAGTTCAAAGATGCTCAGATATTTTGCAGTCCTCAACCTATCAATGAGCTCATCAGCTCTGTGGATGGGGTGAACATCAGTCTCGATTACTATTTTAGGCCTCTGTAGTCCATACAGAATACTAACTCAGGTTTTCCTCCTTTTGGATTGAGTTTGGGCACCAGAACCACTGGGCTGACCCAAGAACTACTAGAGGGCTCAATCACTCCCAACTTTATCATTTTTGCAACCTTTGCTTTAAATCTAGGGTTGACCTGGGCTGACAATCAGTAACTTTTACTTTTTGCAGGTAAACTGTCACTTGTCTCCACATCATGTTGTCAAACCTGGGGTCAAGGAAAACAAGTCAGAAAACTGGCCAAGCAAGTTGTAACAGTCTCTCTGCTTCTGACTACTCAGAGTGGTAGATAGAACTACTCCCTCATTTGAACCATCTTTGACATTAGCTGACATCGGGTCTGGGAGAGGTTTACTTTCTCCCTCTTCTACACCATCTGTCACCATGAGAATTATAATGTCAGCTCTGTCATGATGTAATTTGAGCCTATTCACATGAATCATTCTGTGAGGATGTCTTGGGGTATCAACGTCCAGCAAGTATATGACTCCTCCCTTCTTTTCCCAGTTAGGGTAAGGCTCAGTCTATTTGTCTTGGAGTGCTCTGAGTGATACAGGCTCCAACACTAAAACCAACTGCCCAGCCTGGTATTCCACCAGGAAAGCTGTTTGGCCCTACCAGTGCTTCACAACCTCCTGGCTGTTTGCCTTTTTCATCCTTGAGTGAAGACCTAGTACATAATATAGGCTGTCCCGTTTGGGTTCCTGGAGAGGTCTCTCCCAACCTTCTCTGACCAAACTGGGACCCCTGACAGGTTGTCCAAGGAGCAGTTGAAAAGGGCTAAATCCTACTCCTATCTGGGAAACCTCCCTAAAGGCAAACAATAGGCATGGGATAAGAAAATCCCATCTCCTCCTGAATTTGACAGGTAAACCCATAATGGTGAACTTAGAAGTCACCCCACATTCATCCCACATTGCTTTCAGAAAGGCAAACATGAAGTTTGTTTCTTTATCTGAAATAACCTCCTTAGGAAAACCAACTCTGACAAAAAAAACAAGTAGGGCTCTATCTACTGCAGGAGCAGTTACTGTTCTAGGGGAATGCCTTCTGGATATCTAGTGACATGGTCTACTACTTCCAGGAGAAACCCATGCCCAAAGGCAGTAGGTGGGTCTAGTAGACAAACTATAGCAATCGCCACCCTCTCAAAGGGAGTCCCCACCACTGGAACTGGTATGGTGGAATCCTTTGGCAAGGTACCTGTCTTGCTACTGGCCAGCAAAGTAACACAGGAGACACAAAACTCCTTTACCTTTTTTGACATCTGAGGCCAATAAAAGTGCTTGACCAACCTGTCACAGGTTTTGGTCTGTCCCAGATGTCCATCTAAGGGGATGTCATGGACTAGGTTAAGCAGGAACTCTCTGTACTATTAAGGGACCACCACTCTCCTGGTTACCCCTCTTTGGGGTCCCTTGCCTCACTGTACAGGATTCCCTCCTCCCAGTTTACCTAATGGGTACCACAGACATCTCCTTGCTCCTGCCTGACAGCCAACTGTCTCAGACCTTCAAGAGTGGGACAAGACTTGTGTTCCTTGCTCTAGTCCTCTCTGGAGAGGCACCATGCTCCTTGAAGTTCTCACCAGGTCAGGCCAGTTGTTCAGGGCAGTTCCCAACTCCTCAGAGACCAGACCTTCCCTCTGAGGGTTGGGCTCCTTCTGGCTTTGGGGAATTATTGAAGAGGCCTTCCCAGGCTTCCTCCCTCTCCTCTTGGTGCTGCGGACTTGGTCCACTAATTCAGGATCCACAATACCTTGACTTTCTTTTAAGGCTTTCTGTGCTCTGGTAGAGACAAAACACCACTCAGGGAGACCCAGCATGACTGCCGAAGCAGACGTTTCAAGGTCATTGCCCAAAAAACACTCCACTGGGATGGCAGGGGACATAGCAACTGTCTTAAGGTCAGTAACCCCTTCCCACTCAAAGCCTACCACAACTATGGGATATGACTGTGTTGCATTGTCAGAGTTTACAATCTCATGCACTTCATCTGGCAAGATCTGGCTTGGGAAAACCACCTTGGCCATAAGCATGGTTATGCTGGCACCTGTATCTCCCAAGGCCTGAATTTCCACCCCATCGATTGTTGGCCACTGACTGTACTTTACTATACTGTTAGGCTAGTGGGTCAAAGGTTAATTTTCCTCACCACCCAGGAAAACTATATTGGCTTCAATGTATCCTCAGCAGCCCCCAGGGCAAACTTCCACCCCAATCCATACACAGGCAATTCCCTTGGAACTAACACCAGTGGGTGATTTATTTGTGAATGCAGGATCTCCTTTCTTGTGTTCTTGTGCCCTGGCTGTCTATAGTCATAGCACACCCTAGCTTTGATGGGTCAAAATAATTTCCCGATGCCCCCTCCCCTTTTGGAATTGGTATGTGGCCCTGGGCTTCCCACCTTAGGCAACTTTTAGATCCTCTTTAGGTTTCTCAGTCTTTTTAAACTTGCCACCACCATTCCCCTGAAAGTGGGGCCTGTCCCACCTTTTTGTGTTCTTCACCTTGTGATTTCTTGGGCACTCTAGTGGGTACCCACTCATCAGCTAGCTTTCCCTGCTCTCTAAGGCTAGATAGTGTAGAGTCTACCAGATGCTTGTGTAACTTCTCTGAGGTACAGTTAGTATGTGTTATTTCACCACTACATTATATAGGCCCTCATAAGTATCTACCTTGTTACCTTTAATCTAGCCCTCCAGCGACTTCACAGAGGCATCCACAAAGTCCATCCATGTCTGTGTTGCTCTATATATATGCTCCTAAACGTTTGTCTATACTGCTCAGGGGTAAGATCAAATAGCTCAATGAGTGCCTCCTTCATGTGAGTATAAGACTCTGCCACCTCATCCTCAAGTGTAAGCAGTCGATCTCTACCTACTGTAGGTATCAGTTGCCATAGCAAGGACCCCCAGTGTTATACACTCACCCTCCTCAGCCTAAGAGCTCTCTCATAGGATGCTAGCCACTTTTTTATTTCATTCTCCTCAGTGTTTTTAGGGACTATACCCTTGGGCAACCTGGGATCATAGGCACCACCTGTGATTACCTCTGCTTCTGTGCTGCAACCATTCCCTTGGGGTTTCATCCCCAACTTGACCCTTCTCTCTTCTATGGTCAGTTTCTTCTCCTCAGAGGCCAGCTTTCTCTCCTGGATCTTTAGAAGGCTGAGCTGGGCCGACAGGTTCTGTAGTCTCCTCACTGATGAGAAACGCCCTTCCCTCCCAGACAGTTGGCTCTTGATTGAATTTTGGGGACTCCACTCTGATTGTCATCCCCCTCCAGGTCATCAAATTCTGGCTCATCCCCTTTTTCCCCACTGTCATTGGGGATGATCTCCTCTTCCAGATAAAGGTGGGCCCTCATTGATTCCTCCCAAGCTTCGAGGGCTTTCTCTAGATGCTCCTTAGAGGCAGTATTTCCTGAGGGTGTTTATCTTGAGTGTGGGAAGGACAGCTGTTAGACCTGGCATCTTTTGGTGTGGTTTCCCCTGACTTTTTGCTTTCTGATCTCTGTTTTTGACTCTGTTTTTGATCTCTGTTTTTGACTAGGTAGCCCTAAGGGCAGGGTGCTGCATAAGTAAAAGGTAGGACATGTACCTTTTTGTTTTACATGTCCTGGTAGTGACAACCATCCAAGTTCGTTTTCACTACTGTGAGGCCTGCTCCTCTCATAGGTTAACATTGGGAATTCCTTAAATACCCTTTTTAAGTGTAATTCCTGATTGAAGAGGGGTAGCTGTTTATGTTTTATATAACTGGATTGACAAAACCTCTTAAGTGGTACAGTTGGATCTGGTATTACTAATCTAGAAAGTGGACATTTATCTGCTCTTAGCTCTCTTGTGTGCCTTATAGCCTGTCTCCAATACATGTCTGGGGTGGGGTGAGAGCTACACGTTGTGCAATCCCTCTAAACAGCTAGTACAGGATACTCAGGTGCATCTGCATTCATCTGCATACTGATGGGTCTTCCTGGGCAAGAGGGAGGGGAGGCACTGGCACATACACCTGAATAAATAGTGGCCTGGCCTCACACAAAACACAGATTTATCCCCCATAGATAGGCTGGCAGACAGAACTGGGCTGAAAGGAGACTTGTGCACCACAAAGGCTTTGCATTTGGTCACCTCCACTTCAAGTGCACATTTGGGTATAAGTATTGGGTCTATAACCCCCCTCTCATTAGTTCACTTTGGGGTCCCAAGGAGACTCTGCCAAGAAGAGGAGCTGTGCTACAGGAGGGACTGCCACTTTTCTACCTGTTTTGGCGTGTCTGCCTGCTTGAGCGCAGACCATCGTGGTTGTCGACTTTGCCAAAGCCGCAGCCCACGAAGGCAGTCCAGCACAACCCGGTGCACTCTGCACACATCAAGGAAAGATGGAGGTCTATACAGCAAGGGGAGACTCCAGCAACATGGGTCCCGAGGCCGATGCACCACTGTAATCCCCGAGAAAACTACAGTGCACTCTGGGACTTACGAGGTCCTTGCCAACCACCAGCCCTCTGATGAGCAGCCCCGAATGGAGCGAATAGATCAGTCTCCTGCAAACTTGATATTGCATTTTACTTGTAACAACTTTGGAAGCATTGCTTCGCACTGACCTGGAGAGAAAGTCTGTTCCCGATCCACAGCGTAGACAACTGTCATTTCCCCAGCATAACTGTAACGTACCTACTGAGAGCGCAAGGGCTTTTCAGCATTGTAGATTCTTGAAGTATCCATAACTTGAGATGCTATAATTGGATTCTTATCGTTTTTATCTTGTTCTGAAGAGTAAAAGAGATACTATTTTCATACCTCATTGTGGAGTCTTTTTTGTGGTGTTTTCACTATGTTACTGTATCCACATATGCACAACTGCTTTACACATTGTCTCTTATGTTAAGAATGACTACTCTGTGCCAAGCTGCCAGAGGTTGAACACGGGCTGATTTATGTTAGTGATTGACTAACCCTGACTATAATTGCGGTCCCTACTTGGACAAGGTGCATACCACTGCCAACTAGAGACTCGATTTCGAACATTAGCCAAGTTGATTCCCTTGCTCTCCAACTTTGAAGACTTTTGTAGAAAACAAAAGCTACTTGAACTTTTCTTTTAGAGAACCAGTACCTTTGGAATTTTCAGAACCTGGCAACTTTGCGAACTTTTCTAAATATTGACTTAACAGTCTCTTATCAGTGGTCATTAACTTATTCGATGTCTGGTACAGCTAAACACAAGTTCTGGATCTCAAAGCTGAAAAAAATGGGAGGATCTGGGTATACTATATTATACACATGTTATATGACTCTGTGGCCTTATCGTGGAGTACACTTCCAGATACCTTCCTGGGTCCAGTCACTATTGTTTACTTAAACTTAGGTCAACACTGGGTAAAGCATTTAACAGCACCAAACAAGAGAATAAGAAAATCACACACCAATAAAAAGACACAAAAACTATTTTTAAAAATAGAGCACATTTTTATGAATTCTTAGGGACAATGATCATCAAAATTCACCAGAGTGTTCCTGAGATACAGATTTTTGAAGCTTTTATCACTTTTATAGGCTACCGCAAACAAGCATTGGTCAATATAAAGTTTGTAAACTTTTCAAAAGTTTGAAAGAGTTAGTGCAAGTACTCTGACCAGGTTGGGCAACCATATCTGGCAGGGAAAAGCTCTTGGGGGCCAGAAAGGATACATTGGACAGTTACCAGGCCACCAGAGCATTTTTAAAGCAAGTTCCAAACTGTACAGCCTTAGACTTCAATGGATTGGTTCTGATGCTGAAGGAATACTGGCAAATATTCTCAAAATGATGATCCGGTTGTAGTGCGTCAACTGGGGTGTCTCTGTGGTGGTTCCTTGGTCACGGGTGATGTGGGGCGACTTTGGCCATGGAGATTGGGGTCCCTCGAAGTCGTCTACGTTGCAGTAGTCAAACAGCTGATGTTGCACTACTGGTCTTGCTGCACGGCAGTTGGATGCAAAATCTTTGACAGGGTTTAGTGTCCCTTAGATGCAATGAATCCGGACTCAGATGGCAATCCCAGGTCTGGCAGACACAGAAGCTATCTCAGATTTGTCCTTTGTCATGCCCGGCGACTTGTAGTGGCAAAGTATCTGCAGTGGCTACCAACTTGTCTGTGTGGGCTCTTTCAGCTCCTGTAACACTGGAGCTGGTTTCAGGTGTCGTGTAGTTTCTATATATCCTATACAGAATCTGCGCGTTTGGATAACATAAACTGTGGGTTTGGTGGCAGACTGGTTCCAAGCACCCCCACTTAGAATGTTAACCGGTTTGCATTAGCTAGCTCACAGTGCCACTATAATCTCCTCTTATCGAGGAGAGAATCATTTCTGGCAACCTCAGAACATGACAGCCCTGATCCCTCAGAATTGTGGAAACAGTGTACTACCTTTCGCTCAGTCACTCGTGCTCACTTATTCGGTCTCAGAGAGTTTGCACTGCAGAAACAGTCAGGCGTGTTCCAATAAGAATTTATTGCACAGTTGTTCTTCTAGTGTAAAATAGATGTGCTGCAACAACCATTAGAAAGTAGCAGATATATATTATTAGCAGTACAGTGAAAATAAAATGATAGTACAGTTCTACCATCTTGCAATAGTCATGAATACATACATGAATATAAAATGCATGCTAAAAAGAGCGCGCATACTCCTACGACGCCTGTCTAGATGTACCGCAGTGTACCTAGCGTGTGAGTATGTGTGAAGCCAAGAATCCCTCTAGGAGTTAGTGTAACCCCATTACCTGAAGTGAGAGAGTGTGGGACCCCGTTCTGGTCTCGAGTTGTACACCCAGCGAGGGATGTGTTAGACCACTGTCAGCTGGAGCAACTGCATGCAGGAGTCTCAGCGTTTCTGGTCAGTGTGTCGGCTGGGAAGTCTCAGTCGCCTCTCCTTAACCCTAGAAAGATGTGCTGTGCTACAGAAAGTATTTAGGGTTCCTTTGTCCCTTGTTTCTTGTATTAGCCATTGTTGGATTTGAGGATGATGTATGGGATGAACCTTGTACGTAGATATTACGCAGGTGGTGTATCCTCTGCTTGGTTTCCAAGAACCCTTATGAATATTAATTCATACTGTGTCAGTCTATTGATGAAGTTATAGGGCGCTATTGTTCAGGGAAAAACCCTCCTTCTGCGCCCAGGACTAGAACTAAGTAAAGGTTCAATCCCAAAAGGCTCGTTACTGTGTAGTGTAAGGGAGGTAATGTAGGTGAAGGTGTATGATATTACCCAGGCCTATATTAGGGTACCTATTTAGAACATAACATCCACTCCTCTTCCGAATAGTCAAAAATAATAAAATGCTAGCAAACTACTCTCTTTACTAGGTAGCAGCGCATAAAACTATCAATGAGCCTCGTAAAAACATTGTCTTTAAAATCATTAAAAATAGTCTAAGAGGGGGAAAAAAATTTATTAGTTTTTGGACTTGTCACTTAAGCCAAAGTCCATTTGAGTTTGTTTATATAAGTTGAACCAATACATGTGTCAGAAGGCCATGCTTTTCCAGCAAAAGTGTCAATTTTAGGGAATGTTCCAAATTTAGTTGAGTTTTGAAACCAAAAGGAAAAATCCGAATTCTTTCCCAGCACACGATGAGCCAATTATAGATTAAGTGTCCTGGCTGCAGAGGACGGTCCCTGTAACACCTCGCAGAGTACGTCAATGGAGCACAGATGATACTCAGAACTGCCAATAGCTGGTGCAGAGGCAGCTGGTGCTGTAGTCGATACCCGAGTGCTAGTGGAAGAGCTGATGCTCAATCCAGTTGTAGCAAAAGGCTCCTGCGGGTTCTCGAGGAATGGAGCCATCAATATAGGACTACGCTGGGGACATTGCCGAGCATGGGCCCTCACGGGTTCCAGCCTGGTATTTATGTCCAGTGGCGTGACCGATGGAAGTGTCAGACAGAGATCCAACACGCATTCTTCTCCGCAAAACAGGCATCGAAGCACAGGTAAGATGCTATCCCTCCAGACTGGTCTAAAGGATTGGAACCAAGAGGCGCTCAGTTCCCGTAGGCTATGCACGCCCAGATGTTGCACCATGCGCTCACGATACTTGCGATCCAGGAGTGCTGTTGCCATCTCATTGGTGATTGGGCCATCCATTGCGTAGCAGAAAAATAAAAATCAGGATTCCTGCTATTGAGAGCAGGATCAGCGGAAGACCTCCAAAAAGGCTTCCCAATACGGAGTGTATAAAATGTTGAATAACTCCGAGGACTGTCTGAAAGGTGCTTAGAAATCCTGACCTATGATCTTAAATAGGTGCACAATACCACCCATATCAGACATATTAGAGATAAAACCCACCATTTCTGTGAAATGGAAGGGGCAGTTTGTACGTATAAGTGCCTGTATCTCAGTCGAGGTCCTTGCGATTTGAAGATCAAAGGTCTCTCGGCCGGAGGTTAAGGGTACGGTTTGCTGTAAAAGCATGGCTTTCATTCTGCTCAAAGTATCAAACTTATTATAGGCAGCATAAATGCTAGCATATATGAAACGTTTCTGACAGGGTTTCCTGGGACCTAGTAAAAAATCACTAAGATCCATGTCTTGTGTGAGTAAGGATAAGTGCTGTTTCACTTCTATGAGTGTTGAGGTTTCTAGCCAATCAAGGCACAACTTCCCAACATTGTAGGATGTCACTACCCTGGATGTTCTCTTTGTACATAGCGTGGGTCTGGCCTATGGATACCGAACCTTCGGTGATACCCCAGAATCTTTTCTGACATCTGTTCATGTCTAGGTGCCAAACCAACCATTCTTTCCAATTAGAGTCTGATCTATTGTACTGTAAAATGTCATCTACTGTTGCCCCTTCTTGTGAAGTTGAATTTTGCCACCCCTCCATCTGTGATGGTGTTGGAAACCGAGGTGTGTTAAGGTCCTTGTTCTTAGCTAGTCCAATACAGGATGTCTGCTGCATGCTGTCATTTAGAAATATCATCTGCTGTGGAATGAGGCATGCTCTAAACTTGCCAGTCCCTAGAACCCCTGACCGATTTTAAGTCTATTGCGTCCTTCCATAGGTCAAAACCCTGTTCAGACAATTGGGCGATAAAGGAAGCAGAGTAAATCTATTTGGTGTTCGTCAACATAATTTTCAATGCCCATGTGGATGCAACTTTATAATAAAATAACTTTGGGTCAGAAGTGTTAAACCCTGAAAAATATGAACATTTCTGTGCAAATGTTTGCGCTACTACTTTTTGGTGGTGTAGGGCAATGTTCCCACTGATGTACTCAAAAACATTTCTAGGTTTTATAGATTTGTGCAAGAAATGATGACCCTAATGTTGGTAAGAGTACAAAGTATCATAGTCTGAAGTACCTTCTAGCATTTCAGTGTTCGGAAATGCAGCAGTTTTCTCTAAATCGGACGACATTTTGTTAACAGTTTCAGAGTCCCAATCATCAGAAAGTGTACTGGAGGTAATGATATCACTCAATGAAATTTTAAATACATGAGAAATTAGTAAAAGTTCAGTAGGACCGAATATGTCGAAATCAACCTTGTGCCATACTATATCGTCCGGTATAGGAACTGCTGTAATGTTCACTGATGACAAGTCTCTTTGTTCACGATGAGAAGATTGATGTGGCTTCAAAATCAAATTAACTTTTTGGGCTGAGGAGCTTTGTTGGAGGTATTGCCCATTAATAAGCGATACCAGGTAAGTCTATTTGAGAAAGTTCAGAAAGTCTTTAGTCTGCTGCTTGCGTGTTTGTTGGGCTGGCGTCGTTTCTGGTTCACTTGGATCCAAAGAAAACGTATCAAAGTTCGTTCATGAAGTAGCCAGAAGCAGTTCGATCAATTGTTGGAATTGCATCAGGATTTGTTGAAATCGCATTTTGCTCTTGTCGAGGCATGTTGACGTAGACGTCTGTATTTTGTCTAATTGCAACTTGTTTGTTATTTTGAGTTTCATTTTGAAGTTGAACTTCTTGTTCAAGGGGAACGAGTTCAATAGCATTGTTGCATAGTCCTTCATTCCGTATAGGTGGCTCTTCGAACGTGATGAGTCTTTCCGTTTGAACTTCTTGAATTGTAGCGAGAGCAGGGCGTCTGCTACTTTGAAGTCCACGTGGCCTACTGCTCAGTACCGGCCACATAGTGTGGTTTGATTAGATCAATTGAGACAAATCTTTTCTCCTTTTTCCCGGCAAGAGGCTGCAAAACACAATTCTTGTTCCTTGAATTGTTAGGACTGGTACAGTCTTTCTGTATGATCGTCCAAATTCTTTTTTGTCTCTGACCAGATCCCTGACTTTTGGGATCTAGACAGGTCTTGCTGTGACTGCCTTGACTTCCTCAGTGGCTGTTTGTTTCACCTGCACATTGCTGTGCAAGTCTCTTGCTTCATTTAAATCCTGTAAGAAATCCAAATGGTTATGGATGTCAAAAGGTTTTTCATCCGCCACTGTGCCTTCACAATCAAGATCAGGTACCCACATTCTTGTCCCAAATAGGACCTCTTAAGGAGTGACAGCCCCTATCGAACTTCTTGGCTGGTTATTGAGAGCTCGCTGTACCCCATATAGGTGAGTGACCCAACTACCGCCCTTGCCTAATACCCTGGCTGTTAACGATTGCTTTAGGTCCCAGTTTTTCCTTTCCACAACTGAATTTCCCTCAGGATGGTACAGAGAGGAGTACCGCAATGCAACACCCATACTTTCCATGGCCTCTTTGTAAGCCCGAGAGCTTAACGCCGGACCACGATCAGAATGTAACTTGCCAACTGCATGTATGTCCCTATAAAGACTCGAAATCTTTGATAACAGTTCGAGCGTCAGCCGAGCGCTGAGGCCAAACCCATAGGAATCTTGAGCATGAATCCACAGCCACCATGATATACTTGTAAGCTCCATTGGACTGTAACGGGCCACAGTGGTCCAGATACACACAAGCGAGAGGTTTGTCTGATTTTAATAATGGTGTCTGTGCCGGGCGTGTTATGGTGGAGCCTTTCATCTGCTGGCAGATGACCCATTTCAAGACAAAGGCTTTAGTTTGCTTTGCTAGACCTGGCCACCAATAGCGCTGTTTCAATAATGAAATAGTCGCTGTAACACCTGTGTGCGCAGAGCCCAAACCCTCGCGTACTGCAATATTCAAACCTTGTCTACGATCCATATTTGGTATTACTCTGTCCCCCACTCCAGGAATCTGAGCATATGGAATGTTGTTTGCATCTAGCTTGTAGCAGTACTTGAGTGGAAATGTCTTTGGTACTGCTGAGCTGCCCTTGCGTGAAGCAATGACAGCAACCATAATCTCACCATCTATCCTCGTTTTTGAACGCGTGATTGCAGCTACGGAAGTTGTGCGTACAGCCCCTTTTGCGGTTTCATCAGCCAATGAATTCCCTTCAACGTGAACGCCATCACGTTGATGACTCAGTGTATGAATCACGTGAGCCAGTGGTAGTTCGTTTCTCAACTCAACTACCTGTTCCCATAGCAATTTATGCTTAATTGTACCATCTTTTACGTCTTTGAACCCGTTCTGTTTCCCAATGATGTCAATATTCATTGTATGATTGCACACAGTAAAAATAATCACACACTATCAGCGTAGGGAATTCATGATCTGTATTCACCAGTGGCAGTATCAATGCTTTTAATTCTGCCAGCTGTGCCATGCAGTCCCCTAGAGACTGTGTTTTAGTGCAACTTGGATAGAACTTTCCATCCTCCATACGACCTTTAACGATTACGCATGCCGCACTGTATTGTTGCTTTCTCCCTATGGCCGGCTGAGCAGATCCGTCAGTGTAAAGTATATATTCATACTGATCTAGAGGCAAGATTTCATTCGGTAGAGGGTATTCTTGTTCGTATTGCAGGAATGCTTGTGTTTTTATACTTGGATCAAATCTGTAGTCAACATCCATTGCAGTAAGAGATTTAGTCCATTGTATCCATCTTGAATGCAATGCTTTTGCATTTGTAATGCTAGCCTTTGTTACAGGTTCTAAAGCTGGTACCGGGGTTATGACAATTATGTGTTTTCCCTGAGCCAGCTGAACTGCTGTCAGGATTTTCTCTGTTGAAGCGAAACGCATTTCTGTGTTTGTGCACAGGTGTGATTTGTGAGCGATTGGTACTGTTTCGCCTTCATTGAAGGTTAGGTAAGTGTACCCGCATTGACCTACTATTACACGGATCACTAAGTTGCGTACATTTACCAGCGTCTGTAAGTGTTTTGAAGCTATCATGTCTTCTTGTAGTGAACGTACGATGTTTGTGTGTTCCTGTGTCCATTGTCCAACTGAAAAGTCAGGTTTTATTAAGTTGTAGAAAGGTTTACTCTTTCTGCGTAATCCAAAATGTATGTTCTGCCGAAATTTAGGAATACCAGTATTGATTGTAATTTTTTTAATGATTTTGGAGGTTGGAGCAGTGCACACTTTTCTGAAAAGTTAGCTGCCAGACTTTTCTCTTCACTTAAATGCTCATATCCTAAAAACAGGACATTTAGGTGTCCGATTTTTGGTTTTTTAAAATTACATTTGTAGCCTTTAGAGGCGAATTCCATAATTATGGTGCTCAACCTGGTCAAGTGCCTTTTTAAGTTGTCGTCCGTCAGAGAAATATCATCCACATAGGACAATACTTCCTCGTCAAAATTTTGGAGTAACTCAGTTACTCTTGCTGAAAAATAACCCTGGGCTGTTCTTCTACCCTTGGGGCAGATGACAAAATTGACGCTGCGACCCTAACGCTGAGAATGCAGTCAAATTCCTGCTTTCAGGCAGTATATTTTGGCAGAAAACTCCATTTGAGATATCAAGTGTAGTTTTGTATTTCGTCCACACAATGTTATTCATTAATGCGGCACTGTGTGCATTTTGGACAGCGAATGTCTTTGTGCAAGTGTTTAAATGTCTGTAATCTAAAACTAGACAATATGAGTTGTCCGGTTTCATTACGGGAAACAAAGGATTGTTCATTGGTGAGGTGCATGTTTCAATGACCCCATGATATACAAGTTGATCTAAGATCTCCCTGACCTATTTTTTAGCTTCTTGCTTTATTGGATATTGTCTCTGTGCATTTGGTGAAACTTTTAACGGGATCACGTGGTGGGTTTAATCCTCATCCCATCCTGCATGATTTTTGTACAATCCTGGAGCTAGGGCAACTGCCCACTCCTGTGCATATGTGTGTTTAATATGCATGGGAACGAGGTCTGAGAAGGCTGGAAAATTATCGTTTCTCCCCTAGGGCACTCCATAACGAATGCTGGTGGCCAATCTTGTTCAGCTAATAGGATGTCATAACCAGATGACAGGTTCTCCCAAAAGAGACCTTTAACTTTCCTGGGCTTGTCCCCCTCCATTTGGAGTGTTATTTCATATAACTTATGTGGGACGCTTATCCTCGTATCTGATGTTTCCACCGTAATGGCATGGTTTAAATCTTTTATTGAATTTTATCAAAATACAATAAGTTCCGTAGTGCAAAAGCTGAATCACAGCCATATACTGGTTTAATGCAGTCATAGTTGAGTGGCCGTGGCAGATGAGAAACGTGATAAAATAATACAAAACAAAACATAAACCGTGAGGGAAACCTATCGCACCCCTCTCCCTCCCCCACCCCGTCCGTTGGCCACCAAAGAAAGAGATATATTCAGTGCTTAAGTCTTGTAGTTGGAGCTCGGGCCTCATTTCCCGTCCCTATGGGAATCAGAGAGTTGCAGAAGGCGGAGATATCTTGGGCATGTGATTTCCCTGATCTTGGAGGAAAGAAGGGACAAAAAGGGTTTCCAAAGCTCCGCAAATGAGGAACCTCTCCCTGTCATTGTCAACGTCAGCTTCTCCATCCCCAGAACATACCACAACTGGTGGAGCCAGCTTGTGAAAGTAGGGGGTTGTAAGGTGCGCCAATGTGTTAGTATGTTTTGCACTGCGGAACTCAGCACGATTGCCATCAATTGGCCTCGTCGGGATTTGAGTGGGTAAGTCAAAGGGTTTGGGAGGCCCAAAAGAACATAAGCTGGGAAGCGTGGTATTTGTGTGTCTAAGTGTGTGTCTACCTCGTCCAGTATTTGAGTCCAGTATGTCTAAATGTGTGTACAGTCCCACAGCAGGTGTACTAAAGTGCCCACCTCATCGCAACCCCGCCAGCAAGTAGCTTCCCGAGAGTGATCCATTGAGTGAAGCCTTTCAGGGGTATAGTACCAGTAGGAGACCAATTTGGTAAGGGTTTCTGTCAGTCCCATGTGGTACGCCGAGTGGCGGGCCCTGTAATATACCCCCTCCCACTCTGTGACTGAGTGTTCTGCCCAAGTCCCTTTCCCACCTCGTGCGGCTAGCGCTGTACAAGTGTGTGTTTCGGGTTAATAGCATTTTGTAGAGGTCTGAAGTGAGTTTTTTGTCAGAGGTGCGGGGGATAAGCCACCTCTCATAAGTGGTCAGGAGCCTGCTGGCAGATGACTTCACCTGGGTGAGAAGGACCCAATGTCGAATTTGACAGTATTGGAGCCTTTCAGTTTCAGGGAGTCCATAGTCTAATTTGAGCTGGTGGAACGGTACAATTCCGTCCAAGCCGAATAGCTGGCCTACCGAGCGGCAACCCAAGGATCTCCACCGAGTGGCGACTGCTGAGTCCATGTCCGGCTGGAAGTCAGGATTCTCAAACAATGGGGTAAGTGGCAAGGGAAAGGTGGTGAAATTGTGTTTAGTGTTAGTATGGTCCCACGTTTCAAGAATGACCCGGGTAATGTGGGACGCATAGAGGTTGGGCGGCCTGTGTATTCTCTGCAGAAAGGAAATTCCCTGCAGGGGTCTGGCTGCCACTGCTTGGTCCTGAAATAGCCAGGGTTTCTCCGACTCTAGCCGGCTCCACTCAACCAGATGTCACAGCTGGGCTGCTTGGAAGTAAAGAAGGAGGTCGGGGATACCAAGACCCCCTTTCTCTGGGGGGAGCATCGTCAGAGTCTGCTTCATCCTGAGTTTGCGGCCGTTCCAAATAAAACGTGCAAGTTTGGATTGTGTTTTTTTAATCCATCCCGACAGGGGCCGGAGAGGTATAGTGTGGAACAGGTATAAAATCTGAGGGACGATGGTCATTTTATCTGCCGCAACTTTACCGAGCCAGGAAAGCAGATAGTGCTTCCATTGTGTAATTGATGGCAACCGTATCTGACAGAGATGGGGTTAGCTGAATCCCCAGATATGGAATCGCGCCGGTCGCCCATTGGATGGGATGGCGGTCTTGGAGGTATGCGCGGGTGGAGGGCGTAAGGGAAAGGTCAAGGGCAACCGATTTGTCCATGTTCACCTTTAACCCAGATGCCGACGCAAAGGCTTCTAATTCTGCAAGGCATACTGGTAATGCTAGAAGTGGATTCGATAATGAGATCCGGACATCATCGGCATACAGGCTGACTGTGTGTATGTAGCCTCCAAATGGAATCCCTGTGATCTCCGAGTGGGTACGGAGGCGGTGGGCCAACGGCTCCATATAAAATGCAAAGAGGAGTGGTGACAGGGGGCATCCCTGTAGCGTACCCCATTCTATAGGGAACCGGGATGACGTGTGGCCATTGACCCGCACTGTAGCTGTTGGGAACTTATAGCAGTTGAGGATGTACGTCCGAAATTTCTCCCCCAATCCCACTCGGGCAAGGACCTGTTCTAGATATGGCCAGTGGACCCGATCGAAGGCCTTCTCGGGGTTGATGGTAAGTATCATATATTCCCCTTGTGTCCGAGAGGCCTTCTCAATAAGATGAAGGACCCGTTTTGTGTTGTCACTTTTCTGACGCTGGGGAATAAACCCTGCCTGGTTTGGGTCAATCAGCTCTGGTATGTAAGGCGAGAGACAGGCCGCCGTTATCCCAGTGTATAACTTGAGATCAATGTTGAGGAGGGAAATGGGGCGGTAGGTCCCGCAGGTGCTCTTGTCCTTCCCCGATTTTGGGATTATCACTATGGAGGCCTCAAGCATTTCTGCTGGGATTGCTCCCAGTTCTGCAAATGAGTTAAAAAGCTTAGTTAACACTGAGGCCAACAGGGTGCAAAACGTTTTGTAGAATATGGCAGAAAAGCCATAGGGTCCGGAGGCTTTGGCGAGTTTGTACCTTGAAATGGCAGCGATGACCTCCTCTGTCTTGATGTCGCCGTCCAGGTGATCTGCCTGGGCTTTCGTCAGGGAGGGCAAGTAGTCGGACGCGAGAAAGACGGCACCATCCATGAGAGATGGGGGGAGATAGCACAAAGACGGGCGTAAAAATCTCAAAACGTCTCAGTGATCTCAGAATCTGTTGAGACTTGCCGCCCGTCCCCCCATTGAATCTCCCTGACTCCCTGCTTTTGGTGGGTCTCTCGTAATATATGGGCGAGGAGGCGACCACACACCGATCTCCTCCTATGTAGTATGCGTGTCACAGCCGGAGGGCTGTGAACTCTGCTCTGTCCTGGTCTAGTGCGGCAAGCTGCTATCGCATAACTTTCAGTTGGCACCAGACTCGGGGTGCCCAGGTTCGCTGATGTATCTGTTCTAGTTCTTTCATCTTTTGTGAGAGATCATCCCTCTTGCGCCTGCGCTCTACACTCTCCGCAGTCGAGATGGCAACTAGTTCCCAGCGTATAACTGCTTAACTTTCATCTTTTTAAACTGAGGTTTTGATTTTGGCTTTTCTTCTTTTTGGGAAGATTAGTCTTGAGCGTGCTGCTTGTCTCTGGACTTTGTACGTTCTTCTTTGTGTTCTGACCGTCCTTCTCTCTCTGAGTTTTTCGTCGAGCCATGAAAGGAACGAGAGGAACATGTATCAGTATCCCGATACATGTCAGGTTTCCTAATAATATCCCTATTCCTGAGGTTGTACCTTCTTTCGGAGGGCTCCTGTGGAGGAGATCCACCTCTGGATTGAGATCTCTTTTCTCTGTTATTTTGTTTTTTTATTATTATTATCCCACTTCTTTTTAGGAGAAGCAGGTGTCTGCTTGGAATTGTCCTTTTCAGGACTGCCCACTAATTGTGGTTTTAGAGCTTTCCCACCCAAACTGTCTTTGCCTAATTCTGTGTATGCAGTTTCTATAATTTTGGTTAATTCACGTTCTTCTTGTAAAGAACAGAACTCCCGTAGGCGTTGGTGGATTGCCACTGATGCTGCCTCTCCTTTAATATTTGCTATTGCTGATACCTGGGAGTAATTACCTAGTAATTTCATCCCTAAGTTCAGAGCAGGTTTTGCCCCGTACTCATTTTGTATTTGTCTTAATACATCTGGTATTACAGCTAAGGATGGTATACCATGAGTTCTGGTATAGATGGCCGTGAAGATTGTACCCCAAGAGGTACAATCCTCTATTTGTAGTGTAATCCCCATGGGCAGGCATATTGTCAGCATTCTGTGTTTTTCATACTAGCTAGTATTTGGGAATACTGCTTCTAACTGTGTTATTTTCTGAGCTACCCAGAATGGAATTTGTCCACGTTCCGTGGGCATTTTGCCCATTACTGCATTCAATGTTTCTGGAGCAATTTTAGTTGCAGTATTTTGTGTAGGAGCTGTATTTGTTGTAGCTCCTGCTGATTGAACTGTAAGTGTCCTCATTACAAATTCTGTCATGTTCCTGTAAAGTTTTATCAACTCTGTGTTGTTCGAGTAATTCATCTTGTGGCATTGTATCAATGTCAGGATGTGGTGTGTAGGCTGCTAATATCAGCCATGTTGCTCCTGGTCTTCCTAATGGACCAAGCCTTACTCTTCTTCTTGTATGGGGGAGGGCGCCTTCAAACCAGTATTCATGTTCATGGTACATTAGTGGAACTTCAATGTCCTCATACGGAATGTATTCCCCTGGTATGTCTTCTTGTGTGTAATAATGAAACGCTTTTGTTCTTGCATTTGCTGCTGGGAATGAAACCCATGAATAAAATATCTCTGTTTGAAAATCTTCGTGTGCCTCTATCACGGATGCTGCTATGCCACCTCTGGCTGTCAAACTGTATTTAAGTAGCTTGAGGGTGAGTGCCTGTCTAACATTTGGATGAAATTGTATTCCATTCGGATCTTCCTCCTCGTATGAGTGAGGCCTTTGTTGTGCTAACACATCTAATCCTCCTTCTTCGTTTGTCATTGTGTTTTAGAACACAGAATATCTTTTGAAGGGACCGAAGATAAGGTGTTTTGCACAATTTAGGAACAAAGTGTCCTTCAAGCTTGATTAACCAGCAGTCAATAAGTAGGATATTTCGCGCTACTCAGCTGTGGTGGAGTTTTGTGCCCACCCACTCCAGACGTCTCTGGCATTTTGTGACTAGGGGTCTCTGAGAATTAGCACGACTGAACTACTCAGATTCTACTTTTAAACAAGTACTCAGCCAACGTTGTTGGCGCCATGTCGTGTAGTTCCTATATATCCTATACAGAATCTGCTTGTTCGGATAACATAAACTGTGGGTTTGGTGGCAGACTGGTTCCGAGCACCCCCACCGAGAATGTTAACCGGTTTGCATTAGCTAGCTCACAGTACCACTAGAATCTCCTCTTATCGGGCAGAGAATCGTTTCTGGCAACCTCAGAACCTGACAACCCTGATCCCTCAGAATTGTGGAAACAATGTACTACCTTTCGCTCAGTCACTCCTTGCTCACCTATTCGGTCTCAGAGAGTTTACACAGAAGAAACAGTTGGGCATGTTACAATAAGAATTTATTGCACAGTTGTTCTTCTAGTGTAAAATAGATGTGCTGCAACAACTATTAGACAGTAGCAGATATATATATAATTAGCAGTGCAGTGAAAATAAAAGGATTGTACAGATTGTACAGATCTTGCAATAGTCATGAATATAAAATGCATGATAAAAAGAGCGTGCCTACTTCTACGACGCCTGTCTAGATGTACCTAAGTGTACCTAGCATGTGAGTAGGATTGAAGCCAAGAATCCCTCTGGGAGTTAGTCTAACCCCATTACCTGAAGTGAGAGAGAGTGGGACCACGTGCTGGTCTCGAGTTGGACACCCCGCGAGGGATGTGTTAGACCACTGTCAGCTGGAGCATCTGCATGCAGGAGCCTCAGTGTCTCTGGTCAGTGTGTCGGCTGGGAAGTATCGGCCTTCTCTCCTTAACCCTAGCAAGATGTGCTGTATTTATACAGAAAGTATCTAGGGTTCCTTTGTCCCTTGTTTCTTGTATTAGCCATTGTTGGATTTGAAGATGACATATGGGATGAACCTTGTACAAAGATATTTTGCAGGTGGTGTAGCCACTGCTTGGTTTCCAAGAACCCTTATGTATATTCATTCATACTGTGTGAGCATATTGATGAAGTTATAGGACACTATTGTTTTGGGAAAAATCCTCCTGCGCCCAGGACTAGAACTAGGTAAAGGTTCAATCCTAAAAGGCTTGTTACTGTGTAGTATAAGGGAGGTAATGTAGGTTAAGGAGTATGATATTACCTGGACCTATATTAGGGTACCTATATGGAACATAACACAGCGGATCAGACGACTGATCCTTAGAGTCACTTCTGGGGGTGAGGGTGGGAAATCAAGTCTTCCTTGTGTCAGGAGCAGCAAGCACAGTCCCACTCTCGCTAGCCTAAAAGTCCAGCAGGTGCGTCCCTCTTGATGGTGCTGCTTTTCTTAGTGCAGTTCAAGGGCAGCAGGACAGTCATTCTTTGGTACCTTCTTCTTCTCCACTGTGAACTGAGGGGCAGGGTGCCAGGGGTGCCATATTTATCCCAGGAAAGAGCCCCGAGGGGATCAAGTGGTCACTAGCCATTGGTGTACTAGGTTCCCTGTTCAGATTTAATGCACAATTAATTAGATACCTTACTCTGCCTTGTTAGGTAAACCCATTCGGAAGTTAGCCAGGCTGGGATGTCAACCGCTAACCCTGTGTTAGCCAATGGGGCTGCTAAACTTTAATCAGCAAAATGACAATTTGGAAGTGTTGCTGCTAAGATATATTGAAGAACACATATTTTACTTAACAATATGCATATCCCTGCTGTAGGGCTCCACAGGCCTTTCTTAGCGGAGACTTACATATATCCTTAAGGGAAGTGGTGGCTTTGCCATTAGGTGTAATGGCAAAGTCGAACTAGCAGTGTAAAACATTGCCCTGACTGTCTGCAATGGCAGGCTGGGGTCCAATTTGTCTCTGTCACATGCAGGGTGACACAACAGTGCTGCAACCATGAATGGCCACTCTGCCTTACATTCCCTGTGTACCTGGGGTTCAATCTACTAGGGACTTTTAAGTAAGGCAGTACTTGCCAGTTGGATGTATCCCATTTAACATAACTTTGTATAGGGCTAGAACACTGGCACTGATGTCTGGATAGCCGGCCTCAGTGCACTCTCAGTCGACAAACCAGCAGCATGTGTCCACAAATGTGGGGGTGAACATGCAAAGAGAGGCATTTAATTACAGGCACCAGCCACCCATGGTGGACACCGAGCTTGCTCTAAGTGTATTTCCATCGGGGAGGGATCTGCGTGAGAGAGCTTTCATGTCTTGATTAAAATGCATAAAAAAGGCAATCACCATTATTATAGCTTTTTCTCCAATGTTAGGGTGACACTCATGCTGCAAGGTATTCTCTAGCAATCAGGGGGTTGAAGAGACCAGGTTGTAGCGATGATAAGTATCAGTACAATGTTGGTGTCTAGACAATTGTATATGTAGCCAAATAGTTTGATGCCCATTCTTTAAAGGGGAGGTGAGTGTTGAAAAAAAAGAGTTGATGGGGCTAGAAATAGGTGCATGAACTAAGTTTAGCCTTTAATTATTCATCAAACATAGGGCAGGAGGTGTGTCATGTTTTTTTTGTTTGCCATTGCACAGGAAGCATGTTACCTGCACTCGGAAAGCTAGAAGACTGGTCATCTGGATATTCAATTGTTAAAAGGTTGAGAGTCCATGTAGAGAAGAATGGGAAGCAGTTGGGGTTTTCATTCGATGAGTTAGAAGACATTAGTCAGGTGGAGGGAACTGAACGAGTCCAACATTTGCCATTATTGTTCAAGTTTGGGTGACTCCGCACATGGAAGGGAGTCACCTTAGCGAATAGAATTTGGTTCAGATGGCAAACCTGAAGCTAATCCAGCAGATTATGAGAGTTTTCAAGGAAATATAACAAAGACAACCAGAGCTGGAAGGAGTTTTGGATGCAACTATTGTCTCTTTGGATATTGACTGGCATTCCCATGCCCACAGCCATTAAAGGGTTATGGAAAGAACTAAGTAGTTTGTGAAGAGACAGGGCTTGCTAAAAAACAGTAATCGTTGGTTTTATACATGTACAGTCTGTGAAAGTATAAGTTAACTTTAAAGGCAGGGCCCAGGAAAAAGCATCAACTTTAGAGACATTTCATTTTCTGGCTACCTTTAACTAGGACATAACGTGAATGTTTGTAAAGTGCACATTTACCCGTAGGCATCTTGGCACTCAATAACAGATGTTTATTGTTTCCCAACTCAATGGTTCTCATTTTATTGACCTCAGATAGATGAAAGGCTGAGTGGACCAGCATGGATTTGAACTTGTGACCACAAGGTCAAACACAGGCTCCTACATTGGATGCATTTGTCCACTGAGCCACCAGACCAAGCTGACAGGCCGGGGAAGGTGTGAGACTGCACAGAAATGAGGAAGGTCTGGGTATCCAGATAAGCTGGACATGGGCTGGGAAGGACTCTTGCAGCTAATGTCAGTGGACTGGTTTGTGTAGGGGTGGAGAAAGATATAGCTATACTTATGTATTTCTTTAACTTCTAAGGATTCATGCTAGTCTGGAATTTGATAGACCTGAGGATATGTTTCCTATCTTCTAACCTGGCTCAGGAATAGAGCAACCTTCTATCAACTCAAAACACTTCAGTGGGTCCTAAGGTGCATGGCTCCTTTCTTCCTTTGGCAAATCGGGAACATCAACCTATGGGATCTCTTGAAACTAGATTAGCATTATGTTAGACCTGGCTTCTTAAACAGGTTTATGCCCAGACTTTTCGCTTTTTGGCCTCCTGTTTTTGTTGGTTTTATGACTCTGGGCACTTTACCACTGCTGATCAGTGCTAAATTGCATATGCTTTCCCTGTAAAGTGTGATTATGGATTGGTGTTTCCATGATTGGCTTATTTGATTTACCACTAAGTCTCTAGTACAGTGTACTATGTGTGCCCAGGGCCTGTAAATCAAAAGCTGCTGGCGGGCCTGCAGCACTGATTATGCCACCCATGCAAGCAGCCTTTTAAAAGGGTCTCTGACCTGCCACTGCAGTGTCTGCATGCAGTTTTTACTATCATGTCGACCTGGCAAGTGCACCCACTTGCAAGCCCCAACCTTCCCTTCTATTACATGTGTCACCCCTAAGGTAGGCCCAAGATACCCCTGTGGGCAGGGTGCAGTGTATGTGAAAGGTAGGACATGTATGATGTGTGTGACATGTCCTGATAGTGAAACACAGTGTATTTCGTCTTTCACTATTGAAAGGCTATCTGTCCCATAGGATAGAATGGGAGTTTATTTAGAACATCTTCTAAGTTTTACTTCCCATTGGGACAAGATAGAAAGATGGAGTTCAGTATGTCTGAACTCAGAAGATAAAAATACATCTTTTAGTAAAGATGTGTGTTTGAAAATACCACTTTTGGAAAGTGACTAATTTCTTGCTTAGCCATCCCGTGTGCCTCTGCTGGTTTGTGGATTGCCTGTCTGGCTTTGGAGTGACAGGGGCTGGGGATATGCATTCTCTCAGGCAGCCACTGGGGGGGGGGGGGGTTGATGTGTGTCCTGCCTTTCCTGAATGAGTCAGGGCTGGGCTGAAAAGACCTGATCAGCATTTAGAGTAGGGGGAGGAGATTTCCTTGCAAATGAATAGGCCTGGTCTGCCTTACACAATGCTGTCTCCCCCTCCTGCCGGTAAACTGGGCCAGAGAGGACAGAACTGGTTTTGACTGAGCACAGAGCCTCTCTGGCACAAGAGAACAAAGGAAAATGTTGTATAAATATTGGGGCCCAGACCCCAGAACTTTAGATCATTTCTGAAATTCAAGAGGAACCTTTGTCAAGGAGAAGAGCTGGAGAAACTGAAGGAGAAGTACTGCCCCTTGTGTGCTGTATGGGGTTGGCCTGCAGTGGCTGTTTCGGCCAAGGAAAGGACAAGGAATTTGCTGTGTGTGATGTCCCCTGATTGAGGAAGATACCAAGGGCTTGAAGTAGAACTTGCCTCCTGTTCTGAATTCTTAGGGACACAAAGTCTTTACCACCAGCTCCTTGCTGGGAGTTCTGACCTGCCAAGAGGTGCCTTTTGCTGCGTTGGGCCTCTGGAGGTTGTTCCTGCTGTTGGGAGCTGGAAGAACGACGCAACTACAAGAAGCGCGACTCATCCACACCTGTTTCTGACATATCCCGAAGAAACCAACACAGTGCCTGCCCAAATTGGCTGGAGAAATCGCTACACGCCACATCCTGTGTACCAATCTCCGAAGTCCAAGATCACCGCACCGATTCCGACGCAGACCCTGCTGTGCGGCTGCAAGAACCAAAGCATTGTGAGACCGTGGCTGTAGAAACCAATGCAGCACCGCTGCCACATCGAGAACCGAGGCATTCCTGATCCCCATGCATCGCACCGGGGCCTGCGGCCGCAGTAAGAAACCGACTCATCACCTCCCTGCACAGTAAGAAACCTATGCATAACCTCCTCTTTAGTAAGGAAACGACACATCACCTCCCTTGCGTGGCAGGAAGGAACCGACGCATCACCTTTCCTGCGCATAAGGAACTGACACATCACCTTCCCTGCAGCTGTTTTTGTTTGTGATTGAGACGCATCCATGGTACTTTGTGTTAAAAGTGTCGCATCTATAGTTTGCTATGGACATCATTGTTTTCACCTTCTAAAAGTCATATTTTGATTACTGTATTGTCTATTTTTTTTGTCGTTTTAGTCTTGTTTGGTTTTTGATAAACATTACTAATTTTTCTAAACTGGTGTGGTGTCCAATTGTAGTGTTTTCCCTGTATTACTGTCTCTGTGCACAAATGCTTTACATGCTGCCTGTAAGATAAGCCTGTCTGCTTGTGCCAAGCTACCAAGGGGGTGAGAAGGGTCCCTATTTGGACAAAGGTACACGCCATTGCCAACTAGAGACCCCCAATTCTAACACTGGTGGGCAGTGTTGAGGATTAGGACTTGCATTTTTGCCTAACATACAGTGATTGGTGTAGACTACAAGTATAGTGCAGACCATTACACAACCAAATACTATTTTTCCCTGTTTCCCTTCGGAATCTGGTTGTTGGAACTCTGGTTAATTTTTGCACCTGGGGGGCCTTGTCAAAATGGAAATCAACTTTTGGCACCTGCACATCTACAAGAAGAGGGAACTAAAAGTATTTTGTAAGGAGAGGGGGCTACCTGTGAAGAGGAGATCCACAAGGCAGGATCTTGAGGCAGCTCTGCATAGCTATGAGGTGCTACGCTGGGGGGCAACACGATCAGATGACTCTGAGGAGAAATATAAGGGGAGGATCCCCAGCAGAATACCAAGAGGGCAGTGGCCCTGTGGAGGAAACATTATGGGAAATATTGGCTTGGGAGAAGAGAAATCGGATTCTTGCTCGTGACCGGAGGCTGAGGCAGCTAGACCGGGAGTGCGAGGAGATAGAGTGCGCCTTCACTAAAGAAGAAATGTGTAGAGATCGCGTAGTGAGTTTGGCTGGGCTGCAGGTAGAGTCCAGCTCAGATGGTGGCAGCACAAATGTGTTATCTAGTGCTGAGGAAGAAGTACACACACACAGAAATGTGTCACCTGACTTGAAGGAGAGGGTTAGCATACACCAAGGGGTTCAGGTTTATGTGGTAGCTCCAGTGGTGTGAAGTGTCCCTGAAGTGGGTTGGGAAACTGGTACAGGGGGTCATATTCCTAGAGGTGAGAGGGACACTCTACTGACTCTAGAAGAGAAGTGCAGGGAGAGGGGTTCCCCCATGGTAGACGTCCTGGTATGCGAGTGTGGAGACTGACCAGAATAGTGTGGGCTGACAGAGACAGTCAGTCACTGTCTTGCCAGTCTCAGGAGGGTGAAGTGGGGTACTTGTGCGAGGCACTGGATGGTGAGGCAAAGGGTAGCTTGGTCAACACCTGTGTGGGGCTGTGTGATTCAATTGTTGGAGAGCATATTTTAAGTCCCTGTTTTTCAGAGCTATGCCAACACCAGGTGGAATGTGAGCTGTCTGACCCCAGGGAGCTCACACTGGAGGCAGACCTTTTGGTGGATTCCCGAGGGTCTGAAGAGGCATCTGGGGGTGATCCTGAAGGATGTGGCTCAGGTTTTCCCCAACCAAGTGAGGTAGGGGAGGGTTGTGGTAGCCCAGATAGGTCCCAGAGGGGTGTAGGGTCCAATGTCCTGTCTCAGAGGAGAAGGAGTGGGAGTGGACTATGTCCCGAGGTGCCCAAAAAACAGTCTCTAGGCCTGGTTGGTTCCATGAGGAAACACCAGGAGGGGGGCCTCGTCTGTAAAAAGAGGCCATCCCCTGAGGGGGATCCCAAGGTGTCAAGTGAGTTGGGGGACTGCTGTAACAAGCGTCCCACCAGTTCTGGGGTCTGGCAGTCCCTCTCCAGTTGGGAGGATGCATGAGTCCAGATAGAGGGGTAAGGGGGGGGCAAAGTCCCCAGTGGAAGGACCAGTGGGTCAGGGGTTGCCAGCTCTGAGGTCAGAGTATCCAAAGACTAACCCTGGTGAGACCACTTCTGGCCTGGGGGACCTTCATACTCTATCAGGTGGACAGGGGGCTGGAGGCCTGCGCCAGTCAGACTCTTGCACAACTTCTGAGGAAAGTGTTTCCCTTGGGGGGGCAGGGGAGTAAGTCCTGGGTTGCCGGGTACAGGTCCAGCCTAAGGGTACAGACCCTTGGCTGGAGGGCTAGGTTCAGGGTGTCCCCCCCTGACCTGGAGGAAGGGGTAACTGCTAACAGTGCCCCTACCGGTTTGTCTCTGGGGGTACCGCTCCAGGTGGGAGGGTTGTAGGCCCCGGAAGAGGGGGTGAAGAGAGGCCCTGACCCCTTCCCAGCCTAAGGGTACAGACCCTAGGCTGGGATACCAGTTGCAGGATAGCACACCTGAACTGGTGGGGATTGTTGTGCAGGACACCTGCCAGAGGTGGGGGTACCAATCAAGGTGGGAAGGTGCAGAGCCCCAGGAAGTAGTACATGGTGTGGGAGGGACCAGAGCCCACCCCAGTCCCTTGTTCAGCCTCAGGGTGCAGACCCTAGGCTGGTATACCAGTTGCAGGATAGCACCCCTGAACTGGTGGGAGAATGAATGAATGAATGAATTGATATTTGTAGAGTGCATGGCTACCAGAAGGCCTCCCAGCGCTTAGGAACAGAACCTACATAAATGATCATTAAGCAGCCAGGAACAGGAACGTTTTAAGCTGTCTACGGAAGGACAGATAGTCAATATCAAGACAAACGTGGTTTGGGAGTATATTCCAGCTTTTGGATGCGATGTAGGAGTATCGTTTTCTCCAGCTCCTAGACTTATATACCCTAGGGACTACTGCCATGCGCTTATTCCCAGAGTGCAGGGCTCTACTGGGACGATAGGGAGAGATGATGGAGTGCAAAATTGGTGGGACCTTAGAAGTTAGAATCGTGTGAACAATGCATAGGGCCTTGAACTGAATTCTCTCTGCGACTGGGAGCCAGTGGAGAGAAGCTATTGATGATCGCGCAAATTCCCTATAGGGTGTCTGTAAAAGGAGGTGAGCTGCACAGTTTTGTACAGTCTGTAGTTTCTTTATCGTTGAGCACGGGGAGCCGAGATAGAGAGCATTTGCGTACTCTAGACGTGAGGGAATCAAGGCTGGAACCAGCAGTTTCCTGGCATTGAAAGGCAGCAGGGGGAGAATGTTCCTAACCATCTTCAATATTCCATAACAGGTTCCTGCTACCATCCGAGATTGCTCCTTCATGTCTAGATTGTGGTCCAGCCAGACTCCAAGGCTTTTAATTTGTTCTTTGGGGGGGGGGGGGCATGCTATCCAGACACTTGGGCCATACGGAGCTGGGGCCTAGGGGGGAAGGTTTTTGCTCCATTCAATTTTAGATACGAGCCTTCCATCCAAGCCGACACTTTTTCCAGACAGCCGGCCAGATTATTTGTCCCATTCTCCGATTGATTTAGGGAGACAATCAATTGGGTATTGTCCGCATAGGTGACGATCTGTATGCCAAAGGGTTTGACAATCTCGGCCAGAGGGCTCATATAAATATTAAAGAGGGTGGGGCTCAAGGACGAGCCATGAGGAACCCCACAACTCAACGACATACTTTTAGAAATGGAGTTGTCCTCAAAGACTTGAAATGAATGGTCGTCTAAGAAGGACTCCAACCATGTTAGTGCAATTCCTGCCACAAGTGCCCTCACAATTCTGCAGTCTGGCGGTACCACTCCAGGTGGGAGGTTACAAAGCCCCCGGGAGGAGGGCTGGGTCTGGGAAAGCCAACCCCCATCTCCTGTCCAGTTTCAGGGTACAGACCCTGGGCTAGTAGGTCATTGTCAGGATGTCATCCCTGACCTGACAGGAGGGAGAGTGGACAAAGGGTGCCAGGTGCCTGGAGCTACTGCCCCCCACTCTCTGATGCCACAGAGGTTAGAGAGCCCTGGGAGGCATAGGATGTGGGTCTCATCACTGACAACTGTCAGTGGCCACTGTGGCTTGCTGTCTTGGTGGACAGAGTGGCCCCTGGGGGTGGACAGGAGTCACACCCTGGGGGTTGACTGGGCCACACAACTGTGTTGGCCATGTGGGTACTGTCTACCTGCTGGGGCACATCTGTGAGCAAAGTAAGTTTAGGCGCTGCACAGATGGGGTCCACAGGTGAGAAGAAGGGTTCCCCATGGGTTAGCTTAGTGGCCCAGGGAATATGGACAGAGAGAACCAACTGGGTTAAGCAAGGCATAGAACCAGAACATGCCACGCTGTTGTGGGCCAGATCTAGGTTCTATCGCCCCAAGCAGGGAAATCCATCAAGGGATTGATTAGTCTACCCTGGCTTTAGGCTGGAAGGGGGTTGTGTTAGACCTGGCTTTTTCAGCTGGTTTATCCCCAGACTTTTTGGCCTCTGTTTATGACCTGTTTATGTTGGTTTTATGACTCCGGGCACTTTAACACTGCTGATCAGTGCTAAGGTGCATATGCTCTCCCTGTAAAGTCTGATTATGGATTCGTGTTTCTATGAGTGGCTTATTTGATTTACTACTAAGTCCCTAGTACAGTGCACTGTGTGTGCCCAGGGCCTGTAAATTAAATGCTGATAGTGGGCCTGCTGCACTGATTGTGCCACTCATGCAAGCAGCCTTTTAAAAGGGTCTCAGACCTGCCTCTGCAATGTCTGTGTACAGTTTCTACTGCCATGTCAACCTTGCAAGTGCACCCACCTGCCAGGTCCTAACCTTCCCTTTCATTACATGTTAGTCACCCCTAAGATAGGCCCAAGGTACCCCTGTGATCAGAGTGCAGTGTACGTGAAAGGTAAGACAAGTACTGATGTGTGTGACATGTCCTGATAGTGAAATACAGTGTATTTCATTTTTCACAATTAAAAGGTTATCTGTCCCATAGGATAGAATAGGAGTTTATTTATTTATAACATCTTCTAATTATAACTTCCCATTGGGACAAGAAAGAAAGATGGAGTTTAGTATGCCTGAACTCAGAATATAAATATACATCTTTTAGTAAAGATGATTTTTATGTTGTGTGTTTTAAAATACCACTTTTAGAAAATGACGTTTTACTTGCTTAGCCATCCTGTATGCCTCTGCTGTCTGGCTTTGGAGTGACAGGGGCTGGGGATGTGCATTCTCTCAGACAGCCACTGAGGGAGCATGGTGTGTGTCCTGTCTTTCCTGAATGAATCGGGCCACCCGGGTCACTTGAGACCACCTCTCTGTCTTCCAAGAAATGAAGAGTCGGGGAGACAGTAGAGAATACAAACCAAGGCATTTATTAGTAAATGCACTGCAGCGGAGTCCAGTCTGACCAGCCTCATGGGATAGCTGCCGAGGGACTGACTTCAGGACACTTGGTAAAACATAATATGCACTTTGCAACACCCTAAAGTCCCGCCCAAGCAGGAATTTTCCAGCACGGGTACTGATGAACAATGGAGGTACAGAAGGATGAGCTACCACCTGGAGGATGGGTACACATTATCACACTTTCAAGGTCGTCTTGTTCGAGCTCGGCACTCTCAAGTGTGGGAGCATGGCTATGATGGAGAAAAGGTATGTGAAGGCAGAATAAGCTATTCATTAGTACATTAGGATTCAACCTTGAATACGATAATACAGAAGTAACTCGAAGCAGCTTTTCGCTGAGTCAGACAGCTAATGAGGCAGAGGTTTACTTTCAATCACAGAACAAAATGGGGCTAAAGACAAAATGGTGCAGCAAATGCTAATTTAACTCGCACAATGCTAGAAGGAGTCAACTAGATGCATTTACAGTCCAACAGACCCTCCTTTTAGTATTTGCTAACAATTGTGTCTACTCCAGCATAATTCGAAAATCATTATTGCAGGGCAATACACATCACATGCTAATATCCGTAAATACCCTCATCGATAGCCATTAACTCACGGATAGCTTGCGTCATCATAGCTGAAGGCTTAGTATCATGCCCAGGGGCTCTGAATGCAGGTGTGAACTTACTAGCACAATATGTACAACAGGCAGGGAGACAATTAATACACAGGCAACAAGTTAAAATGATACCCGCAATGGCCACAAAAGGAGTATTATCAAACCCCAGAACCAACTAGGAAGGGACCAGGTGCCATTCTCTTGGTGAATATCGGATGCAAGTCGGTGTAGCTTCTGTATTGCTGCATAGACATTTGGAGCATGGTCCGGTCTGTACACACAGCAGCTACTACCAATGATGCGACAGGCTCCACCCCGATCAGCAAGGATGACGTCTAACACTATTCGGTTTTGAAGAGCAACAAGTCTCGTAGCCTGAAGCTCAGCAGTGATGTTGGTCAGTATTCCTGCGGTGGTGTTAATAACTCCTTCCACAACCCTTGTGAGTCGGCGAATGTTAAGGCTATTGAACATTGGACCCCAGAAGGGCAGAATACCCCTCATAGCATCAGTAAACTGTTGCAAAGTAGTGTCTGTCTGATCTATGTCTCCCGTGTTGATAACCCTCCTAACTCGGGGCAAGTATAAGCTCCTTCACTGCAATCGATGGTCTCTGTGATAACTGGACGGTGCTATACATACAGGGGGTAGGAGGAAAGAAACATAACATATGCCAGACCACCCCCTGGGAAGCCATACATAGGCCTGAGAGCCACAAACAAAGTACACATTTTGGGGTGGAAGTAAAGGTGAACTATTGGTTGTGTTCAAGTCATAAGTATAGTTGCAAATGCTCTTTCCCACTTTAACACACCCAAAACCTTGGACACAGAAACTTGCAGTCTTATTAACTATTGGAACTGGCACTGCTTTGTCCTGGGTAATATTACGCATCTGAAAGGACCTAAAATATTCAGTAACATGGAAATCCATCATTTCATTTTGGAGTTACGTGACATTCTTTTTGGCTTCAAGAACATTCATGCAGGCTTCTGGATGCAAAGTTTCAGGGGCCCCTTGTTCTACCGGAGTAAACCCCTGGTGTACACTGATGTACTTTAGCACTGTCTCATAATCATCTTACGTTATATTCATTGCATCAGTATGGTAATGGATATACACCAGGAAAAACAGCTGGAACCAGGCTTCACAGCTCCCTAAATAGGAGAAGGGTAGGGACATCAATAAATAATTTTTATGCATCACAGAAGGGAGTAAGCCACAAACCCAGCAATTAGTAACATTAGACATATGGTGTGCCTGATGGAGCATCTGCAAGAGAACGTTATCAAAATACGTTTGTCTGTGCCTCTCCTTATGAGGGGCTAAAGTGCTAAATAGATGTTCAGAAGGAAGAGTAGTAGTACCAATCAAAGAATGCACAGGATAGTACTCTTCCAGGAGCCACATAACTCCAAATGCAGTTAGCAAAAAGATCAGAACAAGTATTATGAAGACTATCTTGCTTTTAGTAGACCAGCTAGACCAACCAGGACCACTTTGCTCAAAACGTGGGGGTACTAGGGGCTGTTCTTCATCCATAATGAGGCAGTCAAATGGGTACATTTTTTTTTTATTTCAGACTACCAGAGGGAAGGTCATACAATGGAGCCAATGGTGATAAAAGAGAAAAGAGGCACAAATCCAGCTTCCTTCCGAGCCTCGCTGGTGGACTCCTATTGTTCATCTATGGTGGTGCTGTTGAGCACTTCTCGGTGGAGTTGCGTGATCACAGCCCTTTCTGAAGAAATCCACTTCACTCAGGATAGGGCACCCTCCCTCCTAGGAAGACACCCTCAACTTATCCTGTCCAGTGGCTCGGACAATGCACCTGATCTATCGTTGGTACCACAGACAAGGTACGTACAACCTATTTTTCATCCATTAAGCCAATCCCTACTAATCTGACTTTTCCTTTGGTGCACTGTCCCTCCGTCGGGGGCGCAAATTGTTCCTAGCCACTCCAGGCACTGTGTTGTCACGGAAAAGGATCTTAAACTCAGAGGGGTCAGGGGACTGAGACTGAAGCTCCTGTTGTCCTGATGGAGGAGGATCCTGGGCAGCCCTTACTTCTGGAGGGACCGCCTCATGCAAAGCAGCGTCGTTCTCCTCCTCCGTTTGTGCCCATGTCAGTCGAGCGTCAGAAAAAGGAACAAAGCATGGCACCTTCTCTGTCTCGTGGTCCCCTATGCCATCAAGGACCCACTGATTGTAAGGGAGAGGTAGTGGGACTCTCAGGCAATGAGCCGAGTGGATCCAGTGTTTCCGGCCGTCCACCTTCACTGCCGTCCCCGTGGTGAAGAGGACCTGCAGAGGTCCTTTCCAGCGTGGCTCCAAACTCCTCCTCCTCTGGTAATTTCGGACCATGATATAGTCGCCGGGTCAAATGCTGTGACCTGGCCCCTCAGGTATCGACAGTATAGCCTCGTGGATCTGTTGATGAATAAACACAATTGTTATTTGTCAACTCACACAAGTAGTCCACAAGCAAAGGGCATTCAATCTCGGAGAAGCAACGAGGCCGTGGGATGCCCCAGACATTTGCAGATGGCCGAAAACGCCCTCATATGGTGACAATCCTGTGCTAGAGTGGGATGTCGCCCTTGTGGACAACATGGCTAGGGGTAACGCATCTGGCCATTGCAATCCTGTGCTATCTTTGATCTTTGCCAACTTCAATTTGAGAGTGCCATTGTACTTCTCAACTAAACCTGCCGACTGGGGAGGGTTTGCTGCGTGAAATTACTGCTTGATGTGCAAACCATCTCACACTAACTGGATAACTTTTGAGTTGAAGTGACTTCCGTTGTCACTCCAAATCAAACGGGGCAAGCCGAAGAGCGGGAAGAACTCTTTTAAAAGGGCCTTCGCCGTTGCTATGGCTGTGTTCTCTTTAGTGGGGTAAGCCTCAATCCATTTTACTGAACGCACAAACAACCACCAATACATACTTTAATTTGTTGACTCGTTCCATTTCGATGAAATCCATCTGTAAAACCTTGAAAGGGAAGGAAGGTGGTGCAAAGTTACTAGAAGGTGTAGGGGTACCTTTTACAGGGTTATGTATCACACAGACCATGCAACAGTTCACCACGTGGGCAGCTACTTTAGGTATGTTATCATTCTGCCATACAGGATCTAACAATTTACATATTCCCTTCACACTAATGTGGCTGGCCCATGCGCCATGGTGAATACAGGGAGTACATATGGGTCTGGTAACATCCATTTTTGCTTTCCTGACTTGTCAGTCCAACACCCATCATCGTCTAAACATCCTGTTCTCTCCTGCCATATTGCTAACTCCTCAATTGTTGCCTCACTTTGGATTTCTTTAACATTCTCCAATGTATCCTCAAACATCGCATTTTTGGGTACCCATCTAGCAGGACCTGCCACAAAAATTGTTTTCGTTTTAGATAGGTCTGTCTCCTTAGCTGTCTGATCTGCAAGCACATTTACCCTTCCCATATCATCAGTAACTGCCTTGTGGGGACTGCACTTCACTATTGCTAACTTTTTGGGAAGTGTCAGAGCTGACAGAAGTCTGTGTATCACTGGGCCATTCTGGATCTTTAATCCATGCAAAGTCAAGAATCCCCTCTCCGCCAAGAGCCGCCCAAAATTATGGGCTACCCCAAAGGTGTGCTGGCTGTCAGTATAAATATTGACAGTCAATCCCTCACTTAACTCGCATGCTTGTAGGAGAGCAACTAGCTCTGCAGCTTGGGCCAATTGATAAGGAACACATGATGTCTCAACTACAGAACGCAGCGAAGTAATGGCGTACGTTGCGGTGGTAGTGCCATCTGATAATTTAAAACAGGAGCCATCGACATATAGTTCCACTTGTGGGTCAGATAAGGGAACATCATTCAGGTCTACCAGTCCCTTCCTTTCCTCCTCCGTTCGAAAAATACAATCATGTATATCTCCATCCTCACTTTCAGAAGGGAGGGATAGTAATGTGTCTGGTTTCAGAGTGGCACATCTTTTTATATGACGTGTGGTGCAAAGAGGGTCAGTTCATAACCAGTCAGACGTGCACTGGTGAGGTGCTGTGTCTTGGTTTTGCTCAAAAGTGTATCCATAGCATGAGGTACCATAACTGTGAGATCGGTACGAAGAACGAGCCCCACCGATTGTCAGATAGAGACAGCCACGACCGCTCTTAGACAGCTCGGGAGGGCTCTCGCGACATTGTCAAGAAGAGCAGAAAAATAAGCACACGGCCTCTGATTACCTACAAAGGCTTGTGTTAAAACAGAGAGCGCGCATCCAGCCATCTTGTGTACATACAACACGAACGGTTTAGCTTAGTCTGGGGTGCCAAGCACAGGTGCAGAGCAAAGTGCAACTTTTAATTGCTCAAAAGCTTGTTGATATTCAGGCGTCCAGGGCAAGGGTTCATGCACATCTTTAGTGGTTAGCTTCACCAGCGGCTTTGTTAGTAAAGAATAGTTCGCAATCCAGTGTGACAGCACGAAGTATTGCCGATAAAGGATCGCACATCCCAGTGAGTCTTAGGGATGGGCATTTTACCAATAGCACTAATACACTCAGGTGTTAGTCTCCTTCCCTTCTTTGACAGTAGGTGACCTAAATAGGTGACCTCCTGTCGACAATATTGAAACTTTGAAAGGGACACTTTATGTCTGTGCTGTGCGAAATGTAGTAATAATTTGACCGTTGCATTTTTGCAACCTGGTTCAGTGTCAAAAGCTATCAAAAGGTCATCTACATACTGCAGTAATACATTACCTGGAGGAAGAGTGTGGGAATCCAGATGACTTTTTAAAGCTTGACTATATATACTAGGACTTTCAGTATACCTCTGAGGAGTGCAACAGAATCTGAAACTTCTGCCGGCCAGAGAGAACCCAAAAAGGTGCCTGCTGTCTGGGTGAATGGGAATACTAAAGAAAACGTTTTTTAAATCAATCACAGAACAGAATTTTGCAGTGGACGAAGTCATTGTCAGAAGAGCGGTGATGTCAGGGACCACCGGGAACTGAGGAACCAATATTTTATTAACCTCCCGCAAGTCAATCACAAAATGATAAACATCAGGATGAGCATCAGAGGAATCCAAGGGTGCCTTCTTAACGATGGGGAGAATATGGCTATTACACACATGCGTTGCTGTCTCCTCAACAACTCCTGACTTAATCAAATCCTGTATAATCTGCAGAGCTCGCTCCCCTGCCTGCGGTATTTTGTACTGGGGAATACGAGGAAACACAGCATTGTCTTTTACCTTAATAGAGACCGAAGGTATCTGCAACAACCCTACATCCGTATCACCTGTAGCCCACAACGTGGGCGGCACATCCTTGAACTCAGCAGGGATTGCCGCATTTTTGGAAAAACACTGTTTGGTACTAGTCACATTTGGTCCTATAGTCATATGGACACCATCCAGGGAACAAGAAATTGTAGCGTGCAACTTCTTCAACAGATCTAGTCTAAGCCTGGACGTTGAACTACGCTCCGTTCGCGGAGCTTGCGAATTTTAGGCAACTTTGCGATTCGCGCAGAGCGCGAAGTTGCAGATTGCTATGCAATCTAGCACGTAGCGTAGTAGTTTTGCTTCCTCGCGCGCGCGGTAACGTCTTACCGTGATTCTGCGATCGCCAACTTGCTTTTCTGTCCGTTCGCGAGCGCCACGCGATTTGTAATATGGCTGCCCAAGCCCGCGAGAGTGTGCGAACGTGAATACGTCATTCGGCGCGCAAGCTGACTTCCGGCGGCTGTCTTGGTAAGATCGCGATCCCGAACATGCAAAAACTACAATCTGGCGAAGAATATCTCGCGATCTTCATAAAACCTTCTCTAAAATGATCATTTTGCTCAGAAAAACTCCTCAGATTGTGATTTTGCTGTAGTCTTTTGTGTAAGGAGGAGTCCTTTAATTTTTTTTACTCTTTTTTTCAAGAGGAAGGAAGTGCCCCTGAGTCTACAACTTCCTGTTCCTGTCCCGCAGGCTCCTCCCAGTGCTTTGTGCATGTGCTGTTCACTTTCATTTGGATTTGGAGCTGGAAGGATCACTTTTTATGTCTGTCTGCTGCATCATATCATTGGATTGGATTTATTTGAGGACTTTTTGATTTGAGATTTAATTTACTACAAGTAAGTTGGAGAATTGGTGTGTTTGTTTCATTGGGGCTTGTATTACCTAAATTTTTCTGGGTTTTTCATTGTTTTTTAAAATTATTGTTGTGGCGGGTGGCCTGTGCTTTCAATACGGGCCTAGTTGTTTTTCTCTGCAATTTCAGCCAGTAGGGTACCCATGGGTCCATGTTTCGTGGTGTCTATAGAATTTTCAGCATCATGTAGGGCATGGATGGCATAGGATTATTTGAAATGCTAAATGTGGCTGTGGTGTATTTCACTGTTGGTGTGTGTGTGTGTGAAATACCTTTGTTGGATGTGTGTGCTTGATGTGTAACTTCTTTCCAATCCTTTCGTAGCCCTGTTGATTTTAATTTTTGTATTAAAGCTGTGTTGTTTAGCAGGCCTCCTTTGTCTGGTCATATATTATAGGCCTGCTTCAGTTCATTGTTTTCCATGGCCTGTTGTGACTGTGAGTGCCCATGTGGCTTGTGGCAATTTTGTGGTGGTAGTTTAGTAGTGTGTGCTTCTTTTTCCATAAAGGCCTGCATTTCTTTTCTTTGTTCCCCTTGACTTATGCTTGTTGTTGTTGTGTCCTCCTGGCCATGTGTGTGGCGGCCATTTTGTGAAGGCAGGCATTGTGCTTTTGCCATAGGCTTACATTGACTGTTCCAAGCTTGTGGCCTAGTCTGCCAGTAGGCCCAGAGGTAGTCAGCCTCAAATCTTTGGTGCATTATTTAAATTTACAGTTTGTGTTGTCTGTTGATTTTGTTTTTTTACACCATGGATGGCTTTGGATTTTATTGTAAAAGGTGTTTTTTGGGGTGGAATAGCATTTTTTGGGTGTCTGTTAAATAAATAGGGCTTTTTAGCCAGTAGGTAACCTAGGGATTCAGCTCGCGTACTTTTGGTAACTCTGCACAGCGCGACAACGCGGACTTACAGTTTTCGTCATTTTCGCGCTCTCAATATGCGTGTTCGTGCACGCGATAAAGCCTTTTTGTACAGTTTGCGATCCCGAACACGCATCATTTGCAATCTCGCAAACAATATCTCGCGAGCAACATATATCCTTCTCGAAAACGCTGATGTTGTGCATTTTGCTAAAAAAACTACTCAGGTTGTCATTCAGCTGTAGTTTTGGAGCACGGAGAAGCTTTTATTTTTAAAAAAATAATTTTGAGAGAGGAAGTAAGTCCCACAGAGACTACAACTTCCTGTTCCTGTCCTTTGTAATCACTTTGGTTATTTGTGGTGGGTGGCCTGAGCATGTGTGGCGGCCATTTTGTGGAGGCAGGCATTGTGCTTTTTGCATAGGCCTCCAAGCTTGTGGCCTAGTCGTACAGTAGGCCCAGGGGTACTACTCATCAATCATCACGGGTGCATGGAATTTAAACAACTGGTTTTGTGTTGTGCGTTAAATTTCAACATCATGTATGGCTTTGGATTCAAATGTAAAATGTGGCCTTTACTTTTTTACGGGGGTAGATTTCACTTTTTGGGTGTTGTAAATAAATGCTTTTAGTTTTTGTGTATATGTTCGTTGTTGTTGCTCCCTGATGCTGCATCCATCCCATAAGATGCATAAATTTTTATTTAGGGCAGACAGGCTAGACTACATTTATGTTTTTTGTTCTTTGCTATTCTTCTTCCTGAGTGTACACAGTACAAATACAACAGGATCCCTGGCCTTGTCAGTCTCTTAATGGCTGGCTATACTGTTGTTGTTCACTGACTTCATACAATTTTATAATTGTGACCACCCACTAGACACTAATAAGTTATATATTATATTATGGATCTTTTGACTGATGTTCTTCTGGCTTTTTTGCTTTTAGGTGCACAAAAGACAGAGGAGGTGTGTCATCATCATCCACCGTTGTGGTGCCAGACCGACGTCCTGATGCTGTACACAACGTGACGTGTGAGTGACCTGACCAGGCATCTCTGCAACTTGTGCAACTGAGTTCTGTTTTGACTTCTGTTGAAGATGCCCCCAAAGAAAGCAGGTAGCAGGTCCTCTGGTACCAAGAAAGCTGCCATGGAGAAGAAGGAACAGAAGAAGAAGGAAGTGTTACTTAAGTCTGGTGTGCCTCCCAAAACCTTTTTTGGTACACCAAAAATAACACCTGCAGCAGCGGTGTCGGGGAGCCAAGCTGGGGGCAGCACCTCCACATCAGTGGGCTCAACCCACCAACCCAGGCCCAGGCAGATGAGTGTGGAAGAGGTAGCCAGCCTTATGGTGGAAAGCAGTGATGCTGAGCCTGAACTAAACTTATAGCTATCTCAAAGTAGTACACAATCAACACAGGAGGGAACACAGCAGATAAGTGGTCAACAGCCGCAGCCACCGCCCGCAAAAGTAGCTGTTGTTCCTCCCGAAGTAGGGGCAGTTCAGGAAATTGAGCCTCATGCAGAGGAAGAAGAGGAAGCCACTCCTTTAAAAGTTCCATTGGCTTCCAAATCCCCAGCAAGGAAAAGGAGGGTTAGTACATCAAGTTCTTCACCAAGCCCCCCTTCTCATGATCTAGATGCCACTTGGAAGCCACAAACTGAGTCTGAGAGGGAAACACATCACAAGAGCAGGCATGGGAAAAGGAAGGTTCCAGAAAGCCTTACACTTATGGAGGTTGATGTAGAAGAGCAGGATGATGATGATGATGATGATGATGATGAGCCAGTCATCACAAACATCACTCCCGGGCCTGAGGAGATGGAGGCCAACATTTTTACACTATCCAAAATGGCTGCGAGGGATGTAGCACGCAAACCTCCAACACAGGTAACACCAACACGACCTCCAGCTTCCATATTTACATTAGCAAAGGGCCGGCAGCGTCCTACATTCAGCACAAGCACTACCTCAGCAGAAGTAGGTAGTGGTACTGCACAGAGTCAAATTCAACACACGCCCTCCAGTTCATCCGGCATTGGAAGTGGGAGTGGCATCTCCAGCAGGAGACAAAAGTTAAGCTTCCCAGTGTGGGACTTCTTTACGGTTAGCGGGAAGGAGGCGAACATTGCTATATGCTCCGTTTGTCATACCTCTGTTAGTCGTGGTAAGCTTGGTACAAACTATGGTACCGGAGTCCAAATGACCCATCTGAAAAAACACCACGCAATCCAGTGGGAGGAACACATTAGTCGCATGAAAACTGGAACCATTGCTGTTGGGCATAAACGAGTAGAAAGTCCGCTCACGGTGGAACCGGAAGAAGAGGGAGACATTCTCTGTGGTAGTGGTACACAAAGTAGCCCTGTCCCCAGCACTGCAGTGGTAACATCCACATCCTCAGCCACATCTCATTGGCACAAGAGTAAGAGTCAGCCTGAGATACCAAGGAGTACTGCTGGCCCAAAAAGTGCGATGTTGACCACAGAAAGGAATACCATTCTTACCATGTTTGCTAGGCCGGAGGGGCAGTACGAACACAACCACCCAATAGCACGTTTGTACAATGTGAAGCTGGCTAAAATGTTAGCAGTGGACCTTCTCCCTTTTTCTTTTGTTGAAGGGGTGGGTTTTCTTGAATTTGTGATCACCATCTGCCCAAAATGGAAAGTTCCCAGCCGCTACTATTTCGCAAGAGTTGCTGTTCCAGCACTACATCACAACGTGCTGGAATTGCTTGGAAAAGCCTTAAAACAGAGTGCTGTTCAGAGTATACACCTGACAACAGACATGTGGACCAGTTGCCAAGCCACTAATTACATGTGCATCACTGCACACTGGGTCTCTTTTTCGGGTGTTAAAGATAAGATATCTGACAGTGTTGTTGACACCGCTGAGATTTTTAAAGACACTCGCAAACATGCAACTGTAGCCATGTTTGCTATGGAGAAATCTCATACTGCTGCAAACATTATGGATGAGTTTAACAGCAAGGTGTTTGAGTGGCTGCGACCAAGAGGGCTTACCATTGGTTTTGTTGCCACGGACAATGGCAGTAATGTAGTTAGGGCCATGAAAGATGGTGGCTATTTCAGGGTCCAATTTTTGGCACACTGTATTAACATTGTTGTTCAGGACTTTCTGAAAAATGAAAGCAAAGTCAGCAGCTTACTGACCACCTGCAGAAGAATATGCGCACTTTTCAACCATTCTTTTAAAGCCCGGAAGCAGCTGAGGGTCATTCAACGTGAGCATAAAATGCCAGTCAAAGCACTCATCCAGGAGGTGCCAACACGTTGGAACTCAACGTATTACATGCTTGAGCGTCTGTTTGAGCAGTACATACCACTTAATGCTTACGTCATGAAAAGGTCAGGGGATCCTACTGTGAAAGGCATGACAGTTGAGATGGCCCAATGGGACCTCGTCAAATGCCTGACAGAGATGCTACTTCCTTTTGAGGTCTTCACACGTGAAGTGAGCAGGGAGGACTGTACTATGGGCCAAGCTATACCATTGTTGTACATGCTAGAGCAAGAGCTGAAGGAGGTGTTAGAAATGTACGCAGGTGTGGATGACAAAGTAGACGCATATTATTTGGCAGACACCTTAGTCTCTCGCTTATCTGACAATACAAGGATTCAAAATAACATTTTGTCACATCCACATTACATTACTGCCTCAATTTTAGATCCACGTTACAAATTATTGCTGCGCAGTAATGAAGTAATTCCTTTTTCAGAAGTGGATGTTGCCCAGTACAAAACTTTGATAGCTGAGGAAGCCACTGACTTTGAAAACGAAAGGATCTTAATAAGAGGCCCACCCACCCAGGGCAGAAAAAGTACTGCAGGGCACCCAGAGTCAAGTTCTACTTCAGAGTCCAAGAGCAGTGCGTTTGCCTCCCAGCAGTCAACAACACTGCCAGCAATAACATCAACAGCACCAACAGGATCATCAGGCACATTTAAAAAAACGGCAGGTGATTGGTTTCTACGGAAAGGGTATTGTACATCCATGACTGATGCAAAGGCAAAAGAGGCCCAGGAAATCGGAGCACCCCTGAACATTGAGCGGATGCTTCAGGCCTATTTAGATGACACAACAGAGGTCTTCATGGAGCAAAGCCCATTGGTGTACAGGTATGGGAAAAGAAGCCAATGGCCAGTGCTCAGCAGGCTGGCGATAAAGTATGTCGCTTGCCCTGTTGCAAGTGTCTCTTCAGAGCGTGTTTTCAGTGCTGCTGGTGCCATTGTTACTGTCAAAAGGACCAGTCTCTCGCCCAAAAGCGTTGAGAGGTTAACCATGATCAAAATGAATCAACACTTTATACCACCAGAGTACGAAATACGTGAATCACAGCAGGAAGAGGAGAGCGACTTCGATGACATAAGTAGTGGGTTGTTAGACGTACTTCTGTCCGAACCACCAGAGTTTGAGGACGAGCTCCTCTTCCCTGACAACTAGGCTTTCAAATTGTTCTCCCTTCCTTTATTTGTGTGTGACTGTGTATCTGTTTTTCTGGTTCAAAATCTAATCACAACAAATCCATCAACAGTCTCCTCTTTTTATTTCCCTATTGGAGTTGCACGTCTGTGCATAACTGTCCACTCCACTCCTCAGGGTCCTGCTCCATCTTCCTTACTCTCCCTAAGTTCATTTCAAGCAAGCCAGACATTGGATGGAGATGGAGAATAGTACAATACATGTTGCCTCTAACAGTCCCTCCATAAGAAGTGAAACGTGACTCCAGCTATATTCCATTTTGTTTCCAAGCCGAAAGAAACTCATCACTGACTGACAGAAGGCTAGGCAGGCATCAGATCAGACAGCCAAAGAGAGCACCAAGAAAGGTAATGAGTGATTATTGTGAATGATGGTGGCATGCATTGCATTGGATGCTAGCTGACTACGAATAATTGTGCATGAAGTAGAACTATACTAGTTTATCGACAAAGTAAAAGTGACTCAGGTGTGGTGACAGTTAATGTTTCCTTGTTGTTTAATAATAACCACATTGTACTCCTACCACTGCAGGTGCCGGCCAATATCCGTTGCAATTTTGTAATATGGAGTATATTATAAACTTAATCAGTCACTACAGACTGTGTTGGTGTTGGAGAATACGTACCACACGGTCATCAACATGATGCTGCTGAGCATACTATCTTTGCACACAGTCAGTTGGATCGGAGAAAATTGATGGAATAACTGCGTTTCATGGCCTGACTTAAAAGGTAAACAGTTTGAACAAGAACCACAGCAGACCTAGGCTAGATGTCCGTGTAGTGGTGTGGACTGGAGTAGAGTGTAATGGTATGCGGGACAGTGGCGCATTGATTTAGTCACTTCATTTGGAAAATGCTAGGTTGCTGCAGTGCATATGACATTTCTCTGGCTCGGTCAAAATGTAAGTAAGGGGTAGGGTGCCTGGCCTGTGCCGCGGTTCTCCTGTTCTGTGGCTGTGCTGGCTCCTGAGTCCTGTCCCGTTGTTGTTGTACCTTAATGCTGTAGAGTAGACACTATGTATCCTATCCAAGCTGCCTCAGTCTGAAAGTGTTCTCTCCAGAGTGTTGTCTTCTCGTCTTGCACTCCACTGTAATTGATTTTATTGTTTTAAATGCAGTAATTTTTCAATACCCCGTTTGTTTTTCCATCTACACTTACAGGCCGGCCTTTAATCTGTGCTATAGTGGGAGAAACGACTCACACTTACCTTACCAATCCGCATCAGGCAGGCAGTGGTACCCAAGATTGATGTGCGGAGTGTCCATGGAAGGGAGGACCAAGAGGAATGACGAGAATGATGCAACTCCACATTTGGACCAGGATGATACAGTAACTTTAGTATCATTCATCATTCGTCTTTAAATTTATTTGATTGCTTTTTTCTCTTCAATCATTACGACTGTGTGTTGTGGTTTGTTTGGTAATTGATCCCTACAACTATTTTTTTATTTCCTTTGCTAGCTTGAAAAATAAAAGTAAGCCCGGTACAGCATGTAATTGGGTTCGGTCTGAGCTCTGAGGGCGGCAGACAGGCAAGGCAAATTTCAATTTCTTCCCTGACTGTACTGTCTCATTGGGTAATAGTAGTTATAGTAAGTACAACTCATTATCATTAACCATCAAGTTTTCTTCCTCAGCATGCATGCATTTGCTTTTTCTCACTTTATACTTTGATTTCTTTGATAATGGATCATGGTCGTCTTACAAGATTGTGTTTTACTTTTGTTGTGTCCATGCATACTGTCTGTTTTTCTTTCTCAAACCTTTCCCAAAACCCCACTTCCCATCCATTCATCAATCCCTAATCCTCTTCCCCCGGGCTGTGTGATTTATATTGAGGTTTGATGTGATGACTACATTAAATGTACACCAATTGATCACACGCTTGCTGGGGCAGATGTGGTGAAAGCAACACTAATTGATTTCAACTAAGGCAGGGCAAGGATCTTCTTCTGCTTGCCCACCCATGCTGTAGTTTACTTTGTGTTCTGTTCTACTACTCCTCCCACAGTCTCTCTGTCAAGTGACTTTCTATTTCTTTTTTCAAATGCTATTGCCAGGGTCTACTACTACCACCACAATAATGGCATCTTGTCCGTTAATTTGGGGAACCAACCATGCAGCCATCAGTGTGCCGAACTTCATCATCAATCACAGGTAGGATAAGTTTGGTGGGAGGTATGGACTAGGAGGAGAGACTGACAGTACTATTATGACAATTAAAAATAACTCAGAGAGGGGTACTGCTTCTATCGGTTTGTGTGTTACAAAATCGGCAGATCTTTTAAATCAAACACTGGCTGTGGGCATGCAGCAGCACGGAAACAAAGTAACAAACCATGTAACTTAGATTGAATTCGGAAAACTGTAACCCACCACAAAACATTAACTTCGTATAAGTAAATAGTAAATAGTATATAATTTAATATCCCCTAACAAAAATAAACTATCCCACTCTGACCTAACCCACCCCCCTCCCTAACCCCAACCAATGTCCAAAACAAAACGAAAGTCCGAAAGAATCCCCAATGCCCAAAAACCCACCCACCAACAAAAGGAATTAAAAAAGGGGCAAATGACGAGGTCCTCTATTGTCGGCGGGCCTTAAGGTGTTTGTCCACCAGGATCTTTACCCGCTCCTCCAGGTTCTCCTCTAAGCGGGCCATCCGGCGGAGCAGCTGGCGGCGAAATGCCCTGCAGTTACATGCAGGGTGGGGGGCAGCAGTGCTTGAAATCGAGGCGCGGCAGCGGGCGGATGCCGGACCACGGCGCTGTGTAAGTGGAGGCATGGCCTGACTGGGGCCCGGGGCATTGGAGGAGGCTGCAGCTGCAGCCGCCTCCTCCTCCTCCTCCGCCTGAGCCACCAGCCGGCGATAATGTTCACAGATGGCCTCCAGTTTCCGGCGCCGGGCCCTAGCGGCCAACTCCTTCCTTGATGGTTTAGTGGATGTGGAAGGAGTATCTATATCAAGAAAGAAAAAGAACATGTCGTAGCCAATAATCTTAGCAAAACAGAAACACTAAAATCATTCAACACATAGTGTCACAGTATCACTAGCAAGCACAGTTCATAACATTTGTGATTTGGTGGTAAGTATCTCTACTCCTACTTCCTTGGACTCTAACATTTGTGGGAGTTTCCGACATTATAAGTATAATCGTACTATGTACTCCGGTACACCAGTCGTGTTGTTCTTATCTGTAGTGTAGCCCAATTACATAACCTTGTTGTAGCCGGCATGCCAGCTCAGTCAGCTAAGCTTGCACCCAAGAAAAACAGATATGAGCCACATGATGCAGACTCACGTTAGTTTTATTTACTACTACTGTCTGCAGGTGGGGAAGCTCATATTTTTGTATGACGCCTTACGGCCGTTGGCACTGGCCATACTCTGTTACATGAGGGCAAATGGCATGCACAATTTCACTTACACCCTGCGATGGGTACTACAAAAAGGCTGATTATTTATCTGATCCAATGATCATTGCTTAAATTCATATTATAGATGCTAATACGATACGACAACAGGTCAGTAGTGGTCGGTGGTGGGAGTGCTGCCGGGCGGTGAGTCGGTGACGTGGGAAGGTGCAGGGTGGGGATAGTAAACTATGGATTAAGGACAATCACAGGTAATTAAACAATACATAAAAAAAACAAAATTGTTGCACACACTGCATCGCATTCGGCGGTGCAGTGCGCACATTGAAAAGAATTTTATATATTTTTATGTTGATTACCTGTATTTGGCCGTAATACATAGTTTACTCGCCAGTGCCACCCACCCGTCCCCTCCCCATGTCATCGCCCGCCAACACTCCCACCACCAACCGCTACTGCAGAGGGTACTTTGCTTTCATTGATTGTGTAACCAATAACCATAACAACAGATAGGCCACCCTTTGTAGGCTGGCTGCCCCAATCGAAAATACATTAATAATAATAGGTAGGGAGTGGTCCCCAGAGTGGGAGGAAGGGGCTTCCGCTTGATAATATATATATATATATATATATATATATATATATATATATATATATATATATATATATATATATAATATATATGACGTGCTTGCAAACTACTGCAAGTGTACTGTATTCTGATAATACTACCTATATTCCCCTAGGCTTTGCTACTGTCGCGCAGTTTCTTTTACATTTTCTTCAAAGTAAGAATCTCCAGTGACACTTTCCACCTATACTGTCTATTGATGATAGTACATCCATTAAAGTAAACGTTTATCCTTCTTTTTTATATCTCTCATACTTAGTTGGTTTCACCAACAACCACCCATGCTTCCGCTCCTTCCTTGCTTGCCTTGGCTTTGAATTTGAACCAAACAACGCTGATTTTTGCTATCTAGCACTATCCACCCATACTGTGTCGCCCACCCAGGCAGGCATTCTTTCACCTTCCACCCGTCCTTCAACAACCCATGCATCTGATCTGATTACTATCAGCCACCTATGCATGCTTCCAACAACATATCCTTCTCTGGCAGTCAGAAATATTATTTATCTCACCCGTCCTTCCACCTTTAGTTCTTTCCCTCTTTGTTCAACACATCCATCAAGGTCATCTGATCTGAGTTTGTCTTCTCCATAAAACCTTCACAGCGGATTTTGGAGTCAAATAGAAGAGGCCATTGGTTACTCTACTCACGCTGCTAATGCTAAGTAAAGGGTATCTTCTTCAACCGTTGTATAATAATAAGTCGCACAGTACAGTGATATAGTGAACACACTTCCATCTAGTAGTAATGTCAAGAAGTAATGAATATAACTTACCGCCGCCGGCCACTGCTGCTGGATCCCCCCCTGTCTCTCCTGCAGGTGCCGCCAGTTCGCCTGCCCCCTCCGGAATGGCCGCATCGCTGGCCCCGACGGCACTGGTGGATGGTAGTGTGTCTAGAAAAAAACATCACAAATTTTTAGATGCCTGGAAACCTCCCCCTATTTTAAGTGTTCACTTGGAACATTGAAAAAAAAGTTAATACAACATACATCAGCACTAGACAGTAAGTACAGTCAGTAGACAGACACTAGTAGTAGTGATATGGTTCCACTTCCTAGGGTCATCTAGTCCTACTCTACTCTTTTGAAAGTTAGCCTGAGCCATGTGTAACCCTTTTAGATTCATCATGTCGACTACTACTCTTTTGGCGCATATTTAATTATACCTGCCAGCTTATTGACATGTGCAGTAGATGCCTTTGAGGCAAATGGCTGTTGCGTACAAGTGAAGAGGTCGGAAAAAAAAACACTTATTGAGTTTGTTTAGTTCATATTGCTAAGCCATAACATACATGTTACACTTTTTGCCATAAAAATGCTTGCATTCACCAGTATACTATCTAACGGCTAACTCACAGCATTTTTCTCATATAATAGGCGGAAGATTCCCTTCTACAAACCAGAGATTTACAGAACATATTATGTTGCAAGATGATGTAACCAGTATTTCTACGGTGAGGGGTCTTCCAGAATTCTAAAGATCTTGGCTCTTGTTCTTGTTGTCATGCACTTGTAAATGTTTACTGTTTTAATCTTAGGCTTTTTGCTGGCTTATTGACTATGGCTGTAGTAAATTAAATTTCATATTAACGATGTACAGAGTTTGATACTTGTTTCAAATAAACCTTTTGAACTTACACATAGACTCTGTGGTATTTGGTGTGGTGGAGTGGACTTACACAAGTGAGTGAGCAAAATGGTGTTATTATGTTCTGGGTTGTCTGTCTCAGTCATCATCAACATTGTGTATCTTCTTCGTGGGGGGGGTCGGGAGTGGGACCCTAATGTGAGACACTATAGCTAGTCGGTCAGTGGATCCTGGGTTCTTCGGATTGAGGTGTGATCAGTAAGGTCCAACCTCCCATCAGCAACATCCTATTTTGTTGTGCATAGTTCTGTATGTGGCTCTGCAGAATCACTAGACAAGAGTAGTATCATGTACTATCTGATCAAAAATACTAGTCAAATATCTGGTTGGACATTTTGTTTGTGGTAATTGTCAAAGCCTCAACATTGAGAAGACTTGAAGAGGACAACCCAAAGGACAGGACACAGTGGCTAGAGCTATTGGTCAATCAGAGTTTTATTATTCCAAAGAAAACCTTCTATTAAGAGTGGGCAACTGTGCAAGCTTGGCTACAGACAGAGTAATATAATAGTAGTAGTAGAAGTAGTAGTACAGAGAGTCATAGCAGAGGCCGTTAGAAGCAACTTAGTTAGAGGCAAGGATAAACAGAATTTGGAAACAGATAGTCAAGGTCAAAGAAGTAAGCTTTTGTAAAAAATAGAATTAGAAAGTGGAACCATGATTTATAGTTCGGAAAAAAAAGATGCAGTAAAAGTTAGGGAAATATAAATGTCAATATAACCACTGGAGGACTTACTGGGGCCAGCAGCAGGAGCCTCGGTAGAGGAGTGGTCCTCTGGTTCCCCCGCCGACTCCGACATCGTCTTCTTGCCCTGGGTGGTGCTGATAATCATGTAAAATATAATAAAGAAAGAGACAAACATTAAGGAGTGCTGTGAAACAAATAATAATAAATCATTTGGAAAAATAAGTCAAACAACATTTTAGGAAACAACAATTGCAATAAAATTGACCTATCTAATCAGATGGATCAACTACTGGCTTCTTCCTGCATTCACGGATCGTCTACTTATTTATGAACACTCCAGTGTTCCATAATCATTCTGATTACAAATACTAACGAAGCCTAGTAAGTACCACCTGACCTACACCACCTATTCCAGACGGGCCAATTGTTCACTAAGTCTGCATTTCCATTTTTTTTCAGCCATCAAATGCATAGATGAGATGGAGGACACATGCATACATTAGTGCATACATACATACAACAAATTGTGGGTTGGTTGCATGATTCTGATCTAGTTCTGCTACTGACTGACCATGCTAAGCCTACCACTCACTAAACAAAGTACAAAAGGTTCGACGGAGGACTGGGGTAAGCAGCACAGTGACAGAGGAGGCGTCACGCAGACCGCATAAAACAATTATTAACTAATACTAACAAACTAAACCTAGTATCCAATATCCATCCACCACTATTTCACAGTAGGACAATGGAAGGACTAGAGTCTCTCTAGCAAATCGCATTACCTAACTTCAGTTCTGTAAAATAAACTCTTATATAATCAGCATCAGCACAACCTAGCGCAAACTAAGTTGCAAAGAAGTAAGAGCACCACCGAGCACCTGGGTCCTTAAATCAAAGAACATTTTGCTTTTTGGAACTTAATCCACCAGCAACGCTTGGCACGCAGCAGTAATCTTGTTGTTCATCAAATTTAATATACACAATAAGTTACTCACCAAGCCCGACTACCTCGACACCTAGCAGGTCCAACAGGTCCTGCTCCCGGTCCAGGATGTCAGACCACCGGTGGGCTAGTTGATTGTGGGTGCGCCGGACCCCAGAGCACCGGAACATGGCCCGGCGCACCTTCGCCCACCGACGGGTAGCGTACCCGGAGTCGGGCCTGCCGCCTGCTGCCAAGGTCAAGGGGAGGTGGCGCTGGATGAAAAAAACAAGGGCGGGCCACCTCCTCCTCCCCAAACAGTTGCCGGGCCTGCACCCCTGCAGGACGCATTCTGCCGCAAGGCAGGCGGCCCTTCTCTGCTCCTGCAGGTCCCTTGCCCTTGGCACTCGGTGTGCCCTTGGCCATGGTTCTGGGGTGGGTAGGAGGCGGAAAAGAAAAGTTAGAAGGGGAAAAAAAAGTTAGGTGGAAGAAGATAGAAAGAACTTTATAAAAGTAACAAAAACACAGTAAAAGTAGAAATAAAATGCAAAATATAAACTTAGGCAAAGAGAGAGATAGATAATAACTAAAAAAAGTCAGAAAAAATGTTTTAAAGACAAAGGATTGAACAGATAAAGGGAGGATACAAAAGTAGGCCCAGAACCATAGCATAGAGTGAAAAACAATATGGCCGCGCCCATTCGCAACCGCGTGGGTAAGTTTGCGCGATATTTCTCGCGAACATGTACTATTCATCGCGCTCCCGAACACGTCAATGCACATCGCGAACACGCTATCCGCGACCCGGAACAGGAAATGAGGCATCACGAGCGGGCGGGACTATAGAAAAAGAAGATGGCCGCGCCCGTTGTCGACCGCATGGGTAAGATCGCGAGATATATCCCCCGAGCATGCAAACAGCTCCCTGAACATGCTCACCGCACTCGCGAACAAGAAAAAGCCATCGCGAACGGGCGCCCCAAGCAACTACGCAAGCTCGCGAAGCTACGCGAAGGTCGCGTAGTGCAAGTACATCTTCGCGAAGCTTCGCGAAGCGCTGCTACGCGAACTACGCCCAGGGTTAATCTAGTCCCATTAAATTCTCTCCGTAATTTGTTGTCAGTAAGAATGGCAAATCTACGGTAAAAGGACCAATAGTCAAAGCAAGGGGTTTGGAAATGGGGCTCACGACCGGTACGCCTGAAAAATCTACCAAAACTTTACTTTGGTCAGACCGAGCTGCCCCAGGGACCAGTGAATGAGGAACAGAGCTATTCATTGCACCTGTATCCAACAAATAGTTTTTCTCCGAGCCATGCAAATCCACTGTCATATAAGGACCAAGCTGATCTACAGGAATCTGAACTGGTCCCTCACTCTGTCCTTGGCTGTCCTAGCTGTAGGACATTCCTGTTGCCTCATCCATATCATAATCATCATGATAGTACTGCCTTCCTCGAGGGTCATCAAAATAGTTCTGAACAGAACGACTCTGCGAAGACTCATCTGCCTTAACCCATTCATGACCACCTCTACCACGACCCTGTCTGCGAGGGCCCCGCCCTCTGGGGGCTGCAACGTTCTGCAACAATTACAGGCACTCACATCACCAATGCCCGTCCTTTATACAATACGCACATTGATTCGGCCCCCCAGGTGCACTATTCCTGCTGGTGCGGAGCCGAACCGGTGCCACGTCGTCTACCGTTCCCCATAGCTGCCTGCTGCATCAACACTTTCGTCTTCAACACTTTAGTTTTCTTCTCCACCTTTTCCTTCTCCTCATTTTCCCTATACTCATAATATTGTGCCATACTTAATATCACTGAAGGAAAGGAGGTGGTAGCCCAAGTGCTCTCCGATGCCTGTAACAGAGTCGCGATCTTGGGAAGCAAGTTCGTAACAAACCTTGTAACGAACAGTCAGACACCTCCCTCCATTGACAAATCCTGCCCACTGAAATCCAAAACACACCTTCAAACCTAGTGACAAAATCAGACACACCTTCATCTTTCTTTTGACGACATGCTGCTAACTTGTACCAATCAACTCGTCTAGGTGGGATGAGGGAATGCATGTACGTAATAATATGACTTGGCAAAGATAGTATATCAGCCATAGGCTTTACACCAGGCTTCCTCTCTTTATCCCATACCCTGATCTCGTCCCAAGTGTCACCCAACTCCACAACGTGGTTGTGAGAAGTTGGCCTGGTATATGCTGTTCACTAGTTCTAGTGACCACCTTGTACCATGCCAAGCAACCCTTATGGTGTGGTTGTAAGTCAACCTTTTCGGACCAGCTGCCCTAGTGGTAGCGTAGGCTAAGCAGTCTTTGAGGCTAAACTCGTGAAGCGTGTTAAGCAGGCTGTTTTACCAATAGTAACCCCCTTTTATACCAATGAAAGGACACCACACAGATATATATTCAAAATATATATGTATTTATTTCTCAAAGTAACCCCTAGTCTCTTTATGAGCACAGGAGCACAAATCGTCAAACAAGATTATCACAGAATACACAGAAGTTGCACGTTATATGGATAGGCCCTGGTGGCCACTCAAACCATATACTAAAATAGTGGTATAAGTACCACGAACAGAAAAGGGAAAAGGCCTAGGGCCTCTAGAATCGCTGGGCCTACAAGGAGCTAACGTCAGTTAGTGACCAGGAGGTCCACGGGTGGCGTGTGCAGAGCAAATAGTCACACGCGTGCTCCCATAGGTTTCAATGGGTGCGTAAAAAGTACAAAGTTACTGCAAAGGAGATCTTCCGGGTTGACTAGGAACTTAAGATTTGGAACACAGGCACTAGAGATGTATTACTACACATGGGCACCGGAGTACCAGCTTTACCTCACCCACAGGAAGCGGGTGCATAGGCCTCAAAGTGCGTCGGGTTTCTTCTATCTGTTCCGTTGAGCCTGGGACAAAGATGCTGCAGGCGGTCGGTCGGGAAGAGATGCAGTGGATCCAAGAGTGGATCGGAGATGTGGAAGACCTGTAAGCAGAGGGGACAGTGTTCACAGTCACTAGCCAGTGACCAGCGTGGCACCAGGTGGGTACCAGGCGATGTCGGGTGCAAACAGGTGATGAGGGGTAGCTTGTCTCCGCAGCCACGTGGTCCCTGAAGGTCGACGACGTCCAGGAGTCGGCTCACGAGCTGTCCCACGCAGGCTCTCGCTGTCGGCGGTGTCGGCGACTTGATTGAAGCAAACAAGCCTTGGCAAAAGCAATTGTAGAAGGATTCGGAAATCAGCTGTTGGTTCTGACCAGCAAGGTCAGAGGGATTGCTCCTTTGGAGGGGAGCAAGGGCCAGTCTGGAGCAACCAGACCAGCGGTGTTTGTCGTAGATTTCGTCGCCAAGATGGCCACTAGCCAGCGGGCCAGCAACCGGTTAGGCGCGTCGAGTGGCAAAATGCAGAAGGGCCCCACGCAGATCGTGGAGATGCTGGAGGGCTCACCTTTGGTGCAGATGCTGCTCGAGGGTTGGGCTTCTCAGGACCCAAAGCACAACTTGGAGGGAGCCTCGGTTGTTGCACTTGTCAGCTTGTCGTAGTCGTTTCAAGATGGCTGGCTCCACGTGTCTCGGTGCCTCCACGGGTCTCCTCTTTGCAGGGACTGTGGATCGGGCGGTGAGAGGTCTGGAGGTCCAGGTCTTGTCAGTCTCTGGGCTCGGGCTCCGGCGGGAGGCGGCGGCAAAGCAGACGGTGATTCGCTGGATGGTGCTTGCGTTAGCAAGGTGGTCACTCCCTGACCACAGGGGAGATTTTCTTCAGTCTTCTGTGCAGCAGAATGTCGAAGTTCCCGTCTTCTTCTTAGTTTCAAGTTGATTCCAGGATGTCTGAAGTCTTAGGACACAGCTCCTACCTTTATTCGGATTCTAGGGGCCGGACTACCTGCTAGGTCCCTCCCTATGGGTGGGACCAGGAAGGGGGGTGGTTACACCCCCAATCCTTTGTCCAGCTCGCCCCAGGCCCGGGACTGGTGTGCCCCAGGACCGGTTTGATCTGGCATATGCACCGAGGCTCCTTGTGAGCCACAGGCATGTCTGGTTTCTTTCAAGCCCTACCTGACCAATACACAAAATCCTGTCTGGGGTGGTGCTCGCACCTCCCCTGGCAGGAAACCCTTTGTCCACACCTCCCAAGCTGGAAGGACTCCCAGCAGCAGGAGGGCAGACTTGTGTCTGTGGTGGCAGCATCCATTTTGTGGAGCTGAGGCTATGTCTGATTTTACCCGGGTTTCAGGTACTGTACATGTCGTGTCCCTCTAGAAGAGTGGAATGCTAACCCCGTCGCCAGAATTGGCGAGGGGTTAGTATTCCAATTCGTATGACACCTTACTCGACATGTTTTGATAAAGCCAAACCAAAGATAGCATTTAACCGCGAGGTTCATAATGCACTTAAGAGTATATGGTATGACGATATCTGGAAACAGTAGAAGGAAGTTGTTCCGACCACTGCAGACAGGCTCAGCTCATGCCAGAGCACCATCTCACATGGAACCAAGCACTCTGCCTTCAGGATTGTTAAGGCCTGCCATAGGAGTGACTTATAGGTTACCAGGTGTCCCATTTAAGTTTAGGTATAGGTATACTACACCTAAGTAAGAGGTGATTACACCAACTTACCCCAGCTGAGTGATCAGCCAGTTGTGTCAGATTGTTAGGCCAAGCCTGGGGTGGCATAATACATGCTGCAGCCCCTGGCAGGCCTTGGGTACACCAATGCCCTGGGTACCTAGTGTACACTGGTACAGGGGCTGACAGGGTGATCCAACCAATTGGGTATGTACCTAGGGTACATGGAGTCCATTTTACAGAGAGAGCAGATAGCCTGAGAGCCTGAATGGCAGGATCTCAGGCCAACTAAGTCGAAAAACCAGCTAGACACTAGGCAAAAATTTGGGGGTAACCATAGTCAGATATCCACCTTCCTACACAACCCCCCCCCAAACGAAGGGAGATAAGGCTGACCTTGACCAGGTAAGCCTATATTGCCCAAGTGGCCATATAAGGAGGAACCAGCACTGGCATGGTTACCCCCTGTCTCATGGTCCACTAAGCAATCCCTCACCCTAAGGGTATCAGAGGGTCTCCACCATAGGGAATCTCTACCTTTGGTGTGTCTTGGCAAAGTAAAAGGCTGGTGTTGAGATGGAGTACTGAAGTGAGTGTCCTCAAAGTGAGGCCTCAGCTTCCTCCAATCATCCTCCACCATGGATGCCTTTCATTCCTTAACTGAGTTGCACTGTGCTCTCAGGGTCAGCCTCTGGCTACCTAAAGCTGGAGGCTGGGTCCCTTTTGTGGGCTTACTGGAGGGACAGGTCAGGTCTGGGGCCCTAAGGTCCCATGTTTGCCTGTGCCCAACAGAATCCCTCTGGGGGAGGTCCCTAACTACCTGTAAAGGAGATCCCTCAGGAATGTTTTTACCCATCACCTGGCTAGGACTACTAGCCAGGCAATCCTCATTCTTTTGATGGGGGGGTTCTTGTGGACAGGGGCCCTCTGGGGGTCCACTGGCCTCCCTGACCTCTGCAGCCCTGGGCTGACTGAGGCAGGGTAGAGAGAGGCAGGCTACCTGCACCAGACTGGGTCCCACCTTGGAAGGGGCCACTGACATCAGAGGCTCTGCCAGGCCAGGCCTGGCTACCTCTGGGGCAGTTCCTTCACAAGGGGTGAGGTCAGCTCCCTGAGGAGGCTGACTTTTTCCTAATGTCTGGGGAGAGGGAGACTTTTCTTCTTCCCCACTACTCTCTGTTTGTGTGGAGTGATCCATAGTTTCAGGCTTCACTACACCTATGTCAGTCTGAGTATAGGCTGAGACCATTACAGCCTTGCCAACCTTTTCAGGGGGGCACTCAGTTTGTGTTTGAGCTGTGACCTTCACAGCTCTGCCAGTCTCTACAGGGAAGTCTGTCTGTGCCTGGGCGGTGGCTACCACTGCCCTTCCAACCTTTTCAGGGAGGAAATCTATTTGGACAGGGGTTGTGAATGGCACAACCCCCCTACCCTTTTGTGACAGGCCTACCATTTTAGAATGGGTGTCTTGTTCAACTCCAGCCCAGGCTGAGAGTTCTAAGTCATTCCCCAGTAAGCAGTCTACAGGCAAGGTTGGGGACACTGCTACCCTTTTAGGGCCAGTGACCCCTCCCCAGCTGAGACATACCTCTGCCATGGGATGACTGTTTTGTTTGCCATCAATGTTAGTCACCTGGTAGGAGAAACCAGGCAAAAGCTGCTCAGAGGGAACTAGCCAATGGGCCACCATTGTGATGCTAGCTCCAGTGTCTCTGTAGGCCTCAGCTTTTGTACCATTGATGTAGGGCTCCTGTCTGTACCTACCCAAAGTGTTGGGACAGGCAGTGAAGTTGGCAAACCCCATGCCACCATCACAGACAAGAGTGGTTGCTGTAGGGGAATTGGCTAAGCCAGGGTCCCCCTGTGTTCCCCAAGTAAACCCACCCAAATTTTTGGGGGCACTCCCACCACCTGGGGGATTACTGCTGACAGTAATAGGTGGTGTGACAGGAGTAATTGGAGGAACAGTTTTGTTTTTAGCCCTTGGGCAACCGCTGTCAGTTTTCCAATGCCCAGGAGTTTTACACTCATGGCAGTAGGGCTTTTTAGCTGTGGTAGAGGAGGGAGCTTGGGACCCACCACCCTGTGTGGAGTTTTGGGGCCCTGAGGAAGGTTTCTCTTTTTCTTTATCCCCACCCTTCTCTTGAGGCTTGGTGGTATCTTTCTTTTGGTCACCACCCTGGTTTTTAGGCCTGATCCTGGTCCTGACCCATTTATCTGCCCTCTTTCCCAATTCTTGGGGAGAGGTCAAATCTGAGTCTACCAGGTGTTGATGGAGAAGCTGGTTTTGACAATTACTTAAAATCTGCTCTCTCATCATCAAATTGTACAATCCTGTATAATCAGACACCTTACTTCCCAGCAACCAACCCTCCAAAGCCTTAGTGGCACATTCCACATATTCAGACCAGTCCTGAGTCTGTGTCTTCTGGGTGTCTCTGAACATTAACCTGTACTGTTCAGTGGTTAAGCCTAACCCATCAACTAGGACACTCTTCAGGACTCTGTAATTTCTGACATCCTCTTCTCTAACAGTGAGGAGTCTGTCTCTGCCTCTTCCTTCAAAGGAGAGCCAGAGGATTGCTGCCCACTGATCTTCAGGAACCTGCTGTACTTTGCAGGCTCTCTCAAGAGCAGTTATCCACTTGTGGATGTCATCCCCACTTTTGTAGGGGGGCACAACCTTAGACAGGTTTCTATTGTCGAAAACCCTATCTTTGTCCTTAGGGACAATGCTGCCACCAGTGGGTATAGACCCACTCTCTTTATGCTGTCTAGCCTTGCTAAGTTTCTCTTCCATCAGGGCTACTTCTAGCTCCTGCTTCCTGATCCTCAGCTGGGCCTCTTGCATCTTGGCCTCATGTTCCCTCCTCTGAGGGGTGGTCATCCTTCTCCTGGAGTGACCTTGAGAGCCTCTAGAGCCATGGGAAGCATTGGAGTCACCTGAGCGATTCCTTTGCCTTCCCAGCCCTGTGTTAAGTCCACTGGGGAGATCCAGTGGGTTGAACCCACTGTCAGTCCCCAATAGCCTTGGTTTAGCTGGGCCAAGTATAACACTTGGCACTGGGCTAGTTCTCCCTTCATCCTCACTACTGTCAGTATCCTTTTCACTCTCATCCTCTGTGGTAGGCATCCCATCTAAGGGGTGACTATTGGGAAGGGGTACTTCAGTGGCATCTTTAGAAGGGGGGCCTCCTGTTCCTGTCCCTAAGGGGGCTAACTGGGAAGCTTTCTTGAGTGCTCTCTGATTCTCATCATTCTGTAAGAGCTCTCTGAGCTCAGCAGAGTTTGGGTTCTTGGGCTGTTTAAGGCCTCTAAGAGTTGCCAAATGCCTGAGCTCATTCTGATTAAGGGTAGCAAAGCTGGATGGTGCCCTCTGGGGGTCACTCTCAACAGAGATGGGTACAGTGGACCCCTCTGCCCCGGCCATTGCTCTTAAGTGTGGGTGGATGTGTTGCAATCTACCTACACTTGGGTTTACCTACTAAACCTATCTAGTAGTTGTAGTCAGGGTGTGCTACTCCCTTTGCTCTACAACAACTAAGTTCAGTAGAACTTATGTATATCTAATCTTGTTTTATATGTACCTACAGGTACCTATGTGATCTTTCAATTGGTAACCAAGAGATTACAATGGTAAAACACAGCAAGCTCAAATCCAACCGCTGCTCACCAATGTGAGAAGTTGGCCTGGTATATGCTGTTCACTAGTTCTAGTGACCACCTTGTACCATGCCAAGCAACCCTTATGGTGTGGTTGTAAGTCAACCTTTTCGGACCAGCTGCCCTAGTGGTAGCGTAGGCTAAGCAGTCTTTGAGGCTAAACTCGTGAAGCGTGTTAAGCAGGCTGTTTTACCAATAGTAACCCCCTTTTATACCAATGAAAGGACACCACACAGATATATATTCAAAATATATATGTATTTATTTCTCAAAGTAACCCCTAGTCTCTTTATGAGCACAGGAGCACAAATCGTCAAACAAGATTATCACAGAATACACAGAAGTTGCACTTTATATGGATAGGCCCTGGTGGCCACTCAAACCATATACTAAAATAGTGGTATAAGTACCACGAACAGAAAAGGGAAAAGGCCTAGGGCCTCTAGAATCGCTGGGCCTACAAGGAGCTAACGTCAGTTAGTGACCAGGAGGTCCACGGGTGGCGTGTGCAGAGCAAATAGTCACACGCGTGCTCCCATAGGTTTCAATGGGTGCGTAAAAAGTACAAAGTTACTGCAAAGGAGATCTTCCGGGTTGACTAGGAACTTAAGATTTGGAACACAGGCACTAGAGATGTATTACTACACATGGGCACCGGAGTACCAGCTTTACCTCACCCACAGGAAGCGGGTGCATAGGCCTCAAAGTGCGTCGGGTTTCTTCTATCTGTTCCGTTGAGCCTGGGACAAAGATGCTGCAGGCGGTCGGTCGGGAAGAGATGCAGTGGATCCAAGAGTGGATCGGAGATGTGGAAGACCTGTAAGCAGAGGGGACAGTGTTCACAGTCACTAGCCAGTGACCAGCGTGGCACCAGGTGGGTACCAGGCGATGTCGGGTGCAAACAGGTGATGAGGGGTAGCTTGTCTCCGCAGCCACGTGGTCCCTGAAGGTCGACGACGTCCAGGAGTCGGCTCACGAGCTGTCCCACGCAGGCTCTCGCTGTCGGCGGTGTCGGCGACTTGATTGAAGCAAACAAGCCTTGGCAAAAGCAATTGTAGAAGGATTCGGAAATCAGCTGTTGGTTCTGACCAGCAAGGTCAGAGGGATTGCTCCTTTGGAGGGGAGCAAGGGCCAGTCTGGAGCAACCAGACCAGCGGTGTTTGTCGTAGATTTCGTCGCCAAGATGGCCACTAGCCAGCGGGCCAGCAACCGGTTAGGCGCGTCGAGTGGCAAAATGCAGAAGGGCCCCACGCAGATCGTGGAGATGCTGGAGGGCTCACCTTTGGTGCAGATGCTGCTCGAGGGTTGGGCTTCTCAGGACCCAAAGCACAACTTGGAGGGAGCCTCGGTTGTTGCACTTGTCAGCTTGTCGTAGTCGTTTCAAGATGGCTGGCTCCACGTGTCTCGGTGCCTCCACGGGTCTCCTCTTTGCAGGGACTGTGGATCGGGCGGTGAGAGGTCTGGAGGTCCAGGTCTTGTCAGTCTCTGGGCTCGGGCTCCGGCGGGAGGCGGCGGCAAAGCAGACGGTGATTCGCTGGATGGTGCTTGCGTTAGCAAGGTGGTCACTCCCTGACCACAGGGGAGATTTTCTTCAGTCTTCTGTGCAGCAGAATGTCGAAGTTCCCGTCTTCTTCTTAGTTTCAAGTTGATTCCAGGATGTCTGAAGTCTTAGGACACAGCTCCTACCTTTATTCGGATTCTAGGGGCCGGACTACCTGCTAGGTCCCTCCCTATGGGTGGGACCAGGAAGGGGGGTGGTTACACCCCCAATCCTTTGTCCAGCTCGCCCCAGGCCCGGGACTGGTGTGCCCCAGGACCGGTTTGATCTGGCATATGCACCGAGGCTCCTTGTGAGCCACAGGCATGTCTGGTTTCTTTCAAGCCCTACCTGACCAATACACAAAATCCTGTCTGGGGTGGTGCTCGCACCTCCCCTGGCAGGAAACCCTTTGTCCACACCTCCCAAGCTGGAAGGACTCCCAGCAGCAGGAGGGCAGACTTGTGTCTGTGGTGGCAGCATCCATTTTGTGGAGCTGAGGCTATGTCTGATTTTACCCGGGTTTCAGGTACTGTACATGTCGTGTCCCTCTAGAAGGGTGGAATGCTAACCCCGTCGCCAGAATTGGCGAGGGGTTAGTATTCCAATTCGTATGACACCTTACTCGACATGTTTTGATAAAGCCAAACCAAAGATAGCATTTAACCGCGAGGTTCATAATGCACTTAAGAGTATATGGTATGACGATATCTGGAAACAGTAGAAGGAAGTTGTTCCGACCACTGCAGACAGGCTCAGCTCATGCCAGAGCACCATCTCACATGGAACCAAGCACTCTGCCTTCAGGATTGTTAAGGCCTGCCATAGGAGTGACTTATAGGTTACCAGGTGTCCCATTTAAGTTTAGGTATAGGTATACTACACCTAAGTAAGAGGTGATTACACCAACTTACCCCAGCTGAGTGATCAGCCAGTTGTGTCAGATTGTTAGGCCAAGCCTGGGGTGGCATAATACATGCTGCAGCCCCTGGCAGGCCTTGGGTACACCAATGCCCTGGGTACCTAGTGTACACTGGTACAGGGGCTGACAGGGTGATCCAACCAATTGGGTATGTACCTAGGGTACATGGAGTCCATTTTACAGAGAGAGCAGATAGCCTGAGAGCCTGAATGGCAGGATCTCAGGCCAACTAAGTCGAAAAACCAGCTAGACACTAGGCAAAAATTTGGGGGTAACCATAGTCAGATATCCACCTTCCTACAGTGGTCCTGCGTATGCACCTGTCTCCAAATATCCACTGGTACCAACAACCCAAAGAACATCTCAATATCTGCCAGCGTCATCACTGTCGACGAGGCAGCCTCTGTCAATTCTTTGTAATATGCAGTCGGATTTTTCCTAGGATCTGGCAACTGGATCTTAAGAGATAAAACCTCACTCCTTTTCTATGGAGTGTAAACCCATTGTTCTTGAAAGTGAGCTTCTACTCGCTGTCTGACAACAGCATTCTGCTGATTACGGAGCTCCGGTATCTCATGGTGAAAAATAGGATGTACTTCCCTCATTGGAAACTGGGACCCTGTCGTTGGTGTTTTTTGTTGTAACCTACATTTATATATAATGAATGTGGCAACATTAGTAAAGACGTCATTAGGAGCCATGTTAGCACCGTACATGCGGTCCCGGATGTCGTAAATTATCTGGGGGGGGGGCACCATTGAAACACTATTCCCACAACCCTATTAGTGTGGCTGACATATGATTGAGGGCATGCTGCTGCACAAACGGCCATAATCTTTCACCACACTCCACACATCCTCCACGCTATAAATCAGATTCCGGGCCCACCGCTCGCCCTGATCAGCCACCATCTTTTTCTCCTCATTTCCAACATCAGATCGAATCAGCACCCGCCCCATTCGTTCTCAAGCTGCTGCCCAATTTCCTTGATCCGGTACACGCACCGGCATCCCAATACTCAACAATGTCAGGGAAGAGACATTTGAGGAAGACACAACAGAGATAGGGGTAGGCACGAGTGTTAGTAACGGCTGTGTTGAGGGTGTGAGGGATGGAGAGAGAGCATAAGCGGAGACAATAGGCATAACAGGGAGACTTGCAGTTATTGCATCCGTAGCACGTGAAGCTAAAGAAAGAGCAGGAGGTGCCGTAGCCAAAACAGCCGGGTCAGGAGCAGAAGAACCAGAGATGGAAGCAAGTGGGGCAGGAGACTGGGGCGTCGAGACAACAGGATATATCCTCTGTGGAGCATAGTGAGACGGAGGTCGAGCGTCTAACAGCTCCTCCACAAATGTATCGCCCTCCTGACATAAGATTTGTCACATTGCAATCAAAACTTTCCATCAGCACACTCTATACCCTTTTCTATTTTTTGTCTGGCATACGCTACTGCTTTCTGAGGCACTGTCTGCATTTTCCCTTTCGGAGTCTCTTTTTCTGCTCTCATGGTTCTTTGCCTAACTTCCTTTTGCCACACCTGCCACACCTGAAGAGAGTCAAAGCTCGACCGTCTACTTCGTCTTGCAAACAATTTATCCTGCAGGAAATTCAGTTTTTGTTCATCAAAGGTACCAGTTAGTTGCCACTGTCGCTCGGCATTGTCCCTCGTATATTTGTGCCACAATGTGCTAAACATAATAGGGCCAATGCCATGCTTTACGTTCACGTCAAAATTCGGGGTGCCTTCCGGAGGTGCTGGTTGTCTTTCTTCCAGTGGAGCATCAGCAGAACAACAACAGCACCCCAAACACCACAATTTGCTCAATCAAGGCATCTTAATGTAAGGCACGTTCACTATTCGTACCGGACGAACAATTCACAAATATACTACCTCCGCTTTTTCTCTCTCTTCTTTTTCCCTTTTTTTTATTTTTTATATTATACAAGTTGGTCCTCCGACCACATCAAACAAAGGAAACCAAGTGTCAGTCCTCAGACTGCACCAAAACCAAGAATCAGTCCTCAGACTGCACCAAAGAGACAGGCACAAGGCTCAGGCATTTTCAAGAGTATGTCACATTAATTATGTTGCCTGACAGAGTGTCCGTAGACCCTCTGTGTCTAAACGGTCTGCAGACCAAACAAGTTCAAGCAAGCCAAGAAATGGTCTCCGGACCATACCCAATATTATTAAAAAATGGTGCCATATTTACCAAGAATCAAGAGAAAGTCAACTGGTGCACACAGGTCAAGCAAAGTTATTCTCCACTGCCGACTCTTCGGACCAAATGGTCAGATCAAAGGGTTTCGCCTTTTCAGGACCCCAGCCGGGATGACCACTAGGTGAGGCACCGCCCATCAGACAGGAGGGGCAGCTGCCATTTGGCGTTGCAGCACGCGCAATGTAATTCATTTTATTTATTTATTTACTTAACTCCGTTTGGCTGTATGCCGGAGTTTACTACCCCCCAACCTGCCCCGCCCCGCCTCACCGCCCCGCAGCACATCCTCTAGGAGCCGCCGCTGTATTTATTAGTACATTAGGATTCAACCTTGAATACGATAATACAGAAGTAACTTGAAGCAGCTTTTCGCTGAGTCAGACAGCTAATGAGGCAGAGGCTTACTTTCAATCACAGTACAGATGGCGGCTAAAGACAAAATGGAGCCACAAATGCTGGTTACTACGCCGTGATTGAGTCTAGACTGGGGGAAATTACGCAGGTACTACAACAACTAAAATCTGACCTGCAGAAGCTAACAAGCATCGCTACTAAACTAACCCACAACATGGGGACATCAGATACACCTGCGAGTAATAGCCTGATCCTTCATGACAAATGCTTACATCATGTTGACCATCCATCAAATTCGCTCATCTTCCGAACATCCCAGCGCACTAGTTGGTGATCCGCTCCCTTACACAACGCCCCCCTAGACCGACCAGAACCAAGACCTCTCTATCTGACAATGACATCCAAGCCATTCTCCATACATACAAAAGTACACACCTTGACCTATCACATAGCTCAACCCCATCTCAACAATTATTTTAAATTTGTACAGAGAAAAGAAATCAAACACCAGAGATTTAAACAAGGCCAACCTCAAACCAGTGCCCATCTCAGAGAAAACCCCATCGAACACCAAGCCCCACCTGAAATTGCAGACCTTATCCTCACCCATGGCCTTGACCGACTCCTTCTAACTGAAACTTGGCTAAAGAACGATTCTGCACCAATCCTGGACATTTTAATTCCCCCAGGATATGACATCGTAAGAGCCGATAGACAGGAAAGATCGGGGGGAGGTATAGCCTGCAAACACCGCACCAACCTAGTTGTGACTCAATCACAATTTTGCGACCTTGACACATTCGCGAATACCTAGGCATAAACATTGTGAGCAACAACAGTCCCCTATGTAAATTACACTTAGTCTACCACCCTGCGGGCAAATGTCCTTGCATTCACCGAACACATCATGGAAATCATCTCTTCCAACCTGGGGCAACACTGCCCCCAAATCTTCCTCGGTGACTTCAATCTTCACTGGAACAACCATAACGATCCCACAGTTAACAGTCTAAAACCTTCCTAACAGACCTCAAACGTGTTCAATTCTGCGATAACTCAATGCACATCCTATGCCCAACACTGGATCTGATCATTGCCAGGCCAAACTCCATGATACTTAAATCGATCATCCCTTGTGACTGGACGGACCACCACAGCATCTCCTTCCTCATCACTGAACCAACAAATCCAACTTAAGAAGCCCAAACAATGGAAAAGAAATACTCGTGACATTAACCGTAATGACCTAACCTCCCTCACCAACAATTTCCTATCAGCACCAGTGGACCTGACAGATGTGCATGAACTCACAGCCCGTTACAACAACTCCATGACTAACATTCTCGACACAGTTGTGCCCCTTCAACTAAAAAGGCCATCCTCTAAAGACTCCAAACCCTGGTACAATGGGAGCCTGAACGATCAACGCCACAACCTAAGACTAGCAGAAAGATCTAGAGATCTGCACCGTCCTTAGAGCACCTTAAGCAACTAAGATCAAGGAGGAGTAATTACAACAAACAAATCAGAATCTCAAAAGCTAACTTCTTCAAAGACCAACTAAACAAGGCCAGAAATCAACCAAGAAAACTACTCGAAATTATTAAACTTCATTCCACTCAATATCACACCGAGTTCTCTGCAGGCCCCAATCTGCAACCCAATTGCAACTCTTGTGCCGCCCACTTCTTGGAAAAATCCAAAATGATAGAAAAAGAGCTCCTAACAGCAAATGAACAAACCCCACTGTCGCCCCTGATGGAGCAGGTTTTTTTTCCTTAAACCCGAATACCTGTTTCATTTTCGCATGTTATAATTAAAAGTACTACTGATTCATTATTAACCATTAAAAGTATGTTGAGTTTTGTCTAACCAACCTTATTAACAAGAGAATTACACATGGGAATGCTATTGCATGGCTACAATAATAAGTGAGCTAAGTTGGTGAGCAAACTGACAGAAATAAATGTTGCTTATGTAATCTTGTGTTTTGCGCTTATAATTAATATGCATTAATGGCTTCTGATGTCGCAAATGGCTAGATAAATACACACACATAAGGGTATTAGCAGGGGAATAACACTGTATAATCATTTCCGTGCAGTAATTTTGTTTTATGTCTATTTTCACTTAAGTTGTCTAATGTGGCCTACCAGAAAATGGCTACCACACGCAGCCTGCATTCGAGTAGATGGAAATTTTGCAAAAAGGCTTCGCGCTGCCTGTGACCTTGCACTTCCGATGAACTGAAAAGCCATGAGCATGATGACAAGTCCAGGAAGTCTGCCAAGTGCCCCTGGAAGATGGAGTTGTTGCAATCTTGAAATATTGACTTCATGAACTTATAATGATCCCACCATTAGATACAAATTTATCAAGTAGAGACATCCGTAAAAGTAACGAATTAGCTATGGACTAATAATTTCTATTCAGAATTTGAGGTTCACAATACATGAGAACATTTCTTAATGTAACAAGACGACATCTTTTCCTGCTAAACGGATGAGGATTGTAACATTTCATGATGTAAATTTGGTATAAATATTAGTAGACTAGAGAGGTCTAGCGCCACTTCTTCCCGAACTGACGATCCGAGGTCCCTATGCTGTCGGAGAGGACGGTGACTCTAGATGACGGCAGGAAACTCTGTTTCTTCTACTGAGGACCGTTTCTGACTTAGGGTCTGATATTTAGACAGAATAGGTAAATATGAGAGAACTGAATTTGCATTTAATTGGCTTTTCTTACAATTTTAGAAAAACAAATAATTCTGTTTGAATCTCTGTGTCGGGTGATTATTTTGGTCATGTTTATTGAATTTATTTGTATATTCTTTGAAATGTTTTCGCTAGATTTTTAAGCAACTAAGCAGATGCCATTGACCTCATAGTACATGCAGATTGGATAGGTATTAGAAGGTGTTTTCCCCTTATACATGGCACGGATAAGAGTGGTAGGATGAATGTTGGTGAAATGGGCCCCACCTGCGTGTGATGTGTGTATGCGTTTGTGACTGTGAGATCACTCCGTCCGTGGAAGTAGAGGGGATTCGGAAGCTCTGATCTGCACCAGTTTCTTGGTAGCAGAATGATGGTTTGCTATTGTCTTGGTCTGGCGAAATTGCATGTATATAGGCTTGTTGATTATTGATTGATATTTGTACTAACACTATATGTTGAAGTCGTGTTGAGTTTTATGTATTGTGAATGGCTTCTGGGACGTAGGGAGTCGGTGACAGTTCCGTAGTAGAGCAGAGGGAGTGTTGCTCTCGGAAAAAGGCAGGATTGTTGGCCCTGTATGCAGACAGGGGAAAACGTGTGACAATTGAAGTTGCGCGCCTCATTGTCTGGGTTCGAAGAGGTAGCATCGCCGTGTGTTGCCATTAGAAATGTATTTTTTGTGTGAGAGAAGTGTATATGATAGCGAAGGTTATCTGTGAAGTTCTGGTCTTAGGTCTCAGGGATCCGTATGGCATTCCGTTAAAGCTTAACACTAGAAAGGTAATAGGTATTCTCTGAGCTTGTTAGAAGGACAGGGCAGAGGTAAGCGCTGCTTTGTTAACGTGTGATATAATTCTGTAGTAGGACAGACTGTTTGCTGTTCTCGGGAAAGACAGAATTCTGTGTGAATGAACTACAATTTCTGGTGTGAAAGTGCGTGAATGAGAAGGCATTCTGGTTAATTGTGAAACTCTTAGGAGCATTCCGGAGGAAACAGTTAATTGGTGCTTGTTAGAAGGGTAAAGTAGAGGGATGTGCTACTTTATCAACGGAAGTAACGATTCTGTAGTAGGGCAGAGGTAAGCGCTGCTCTCGGGAAAGGCAGAATTCTCGTGGGAAAGGTCTTTTGCTGTTCTGTGGCTAGCGAAGCAGACAATGGAGATGTTTGTATGTTGTAACTAACAGACTCGTAGAAGTTGAAACAAAGTCTACCAAGTAGTCTTGTAAAGGAGGGGTAGACGAGAGACAGGAGACAGGAGCAGAAGCGACTGCAGCGACTGCTGACGTCAGGGAGACCGCGCTGTGATTGGACAGTGGGTTAGAACAGTGGAAGCACGGTGATTGGTGTGCTAGTGTACGCCGCGCTCGGATTGGGAGACATACAGGGTGACGTAGACGCTCCAGGATTGGTGCGTTGGTGTGAGTCGCGCTAGGATTCACGGACTGAGTCAGTGACGTAGACGCTCCAGGATTGGTGCGTTAGTGGGAGTCGCGCTGCAATTGGACGGGAGATCGTACAGCTGTAGAAAAGACAAGTAGCTTGGGAGAAATAAGAAAATGTACTACCAGGCTGAGGAAAAGAAGAAACAATCTTTACTTAGTAAAGTAAAGAACTGGTTCGACAAGGATAAAGATATAGGGACCAGGGAAGGACAATTATTGCCCCCAATAAGAACCCCGGCATCCTTAATGGGTGCTAACTTCTTCAAAGACCAACTAAACAGGGCCAGAAATCAACCAAGAAAACTACTCGAAATTATTAAACTTCATTCCACTCAATATCACACCGAGTTCTCTGCAGGCCCCAATCTGCAACCCAATTGCAACTCTTGTGCCGCCCACTTCTTGGAAAAATCCAAAATGATAGAAAAAGAGCTCCTAACAGCAAATGAACAAACCCCACTGTCGCCCCTGATGGAGCAGGGTTTTTTTCCTTAAACCCGAATACCTGTTTCGTTTTCGCATGTTATAATTAAAAGTACTACTGATTAATTATTAACCATTAAAAGTATGTTGAGTTTTGTCTAACCAACCTTATTAACAAGAGAATTACACGTGGGAATGCTATTGCATGGCTACAATAATAAGTGAACTAAGTTGGTGAGCAAACTGACAGAAATAGATGTTGCTTATGTAATGTTATTGTGTTTTGCGCTTATAATTAATATGCATTAATGGCTTCTGATGTCGCAAATGGCTAGATAAATACACACAGATAAGGGTATTAGCAGGGGAATAACACTGTATAATCATTTCCGTGCAGTAATTTTGTTTTATGTCTATTTTCACTTAAGTTGTCTAATGTGGCCTACCAGGAAATGGCTACCACACGCAGCCTGCATTCGAGTAGATGGAAATTTTGCAAAAAGGCTTCGCGCTGCCTGTGACCTTGCACTTCCGATGAACTGAAAAGCCATGAGCATGATGACAAGTCCAGGAAGTCTGCCAAGTGCCCCTGGAAGATGGAGTTGTTGCAATCTTGAAATATTGACTTCATGAACTTATAATGATCCCACCATTAGATACAAATGTATCCAGTAGAGACATCCGTAAAAGTAACGAATTAGCCATGGACTAATAATTTCTATTCAGAATTTGAGGTTCACAATACATGAGAACATTTCTTAATGTAACAAGACGACATCTTTTCCTGCTAAACCGATGAGGATTGTAAAATTTCATGATGTAAATTTGGTATAAATATTAGTAGACTAGAGAGGTCTAGCGCCACTTCTTCCCGAACTGACGATCCGAGGTCCCTATGCTGACGGAGAGGACGGTGACTCTACATGACGGCAGGAAACTCTGTTTCTTCTACTGAGGACCGTTTCTGACTTAGGGTCTGACATTTAGACAGAATAGGTAAATATGAGAGAACTGAATTTGCATTTAATTGGCTTTTCTTACAATTTTAGAAAAACAAATATTTCTGTTTGAATCTCTGTGTCGGGTGATTATTTTGGTCATGTTTATTGAATTTATTTGTATATTCTTTGAAATGTTTTCGCTAGATTTTTAAGCAACTAAGCAGATGCCATTTACCTCATAGTACATGCAGAGTGGATAGGTATTAGAAGGTGTTTTCCCCTTATACATGGCACGGATAAGAGTGGTAGGATGAATGTTGGTGAAATGGGCCCCACCAGCGTGTGATGTGTGTATGCGTGTGTGACTGTGAGATCACTCCGTCCGTGGAAGTAGAGGGGATTCGGAAGCTCTGATCTGCACCAGTTTCTTGGTAGCAGAATGATGGTTTGCTATTGTCTTGGTCTGGCGAAATTGCATGTATATAGGCTTGTTGATTATTGATTGATATTTGTACTAACACTATATGTTGAAGTCGTGTTGAGTTTTATGTATTGTGAATGGCTTCTGGGACGTAGGGAGTCGGTGACAGTTCCGTAGTAGAGCAGAGGGAGTGTTGCTCTCGGAAAAAGGCAGGATTGTTGGCCCTGTATGCAGACAGGGGAAAATGTGTGACAATTGAAGTTGCGCGCCTCATTGTCTGGGTTCGAAGAGGTAGCATCGCCGTGTGTTGCCATTAGAAACTTATTTTTTGTGTGAGAGAAGTGTATATGATAGCGAAGGTTATCTGTGATGTTCTGGTCTTAGGTCTCAGGGATCCGTATGGCATTCCATTAAAGCTTAACACTAGAAAGGTAATAGGTATTCTCTGAGCTTGTTAGAAGGACAGGGCAGAAGTAAGCGCTGCTTTGTTAACGTGTGATATAATTCTGTAGTAGGACAGACTGTTTGCTGTTCTTGGGAAAGACAGAATTCTGTGTGAATGAACTACAATTTCTGGTGTGAAAGTGTGTGAATGAGAAGGCATTCTGGTTAATTGTGAAACTCTTAGGAGCATTCCGGAGGAAACAGTTAATTGGTGCTTGTTAGAAGGGTAAAGTAGAGGGATGTGCTACTTTATCAACGGAAGTAACGATTCTGTAGTAGGGCAGAGGTAAGCGCTGCTCTCGGGAAAGGCAGAATTCTCGTGGGAAAGGTCTTTTGCTGTTCTGTGGCTAGCGAAGCAGACAATGGAGATGTTTGTATGTTGTAACTAACAGACTCGTAGAAGTTGAAACAAAGTCTACCAAGTAGTCTTGTAAAGGAGGGGTAGACGAGAGACAGGAGACAGGAGCAGAAGCGACTGCAGCGACTGCTGACGTCAGGGAGACCGCGCTGTGATTGGACAGTGGGTTAGAACAGTGGAAGCACGGTGATTGGTGTGCTAGTGTACGCTGCGCTCGGATTGGGAGACATACAGGGTGACGTAGACGCTCCAGGATTGGTGCGTTGGTGTGAGTCGCGCTAGGATTCACGGACTGAGTCAGTGACGTAGACGCTCCAGGATTAGTGCGTTAGTGGGAGTCGCGCTGCAATTGGACGGGAGATCGTACAGCTGTAGAAAAGACAAGTAGCTTGGGAGAAATAAGAAAATGTACTACCAGGCTGAGGAAAAGAAGAAAAAATCTTTACTTAGTAAAGTAAAGAACTGGTTCGACAAGGATAAAGATATAGTGACCAGGGAAGGACAAATATTGCCCCCGATAAGAACCCCGGCATCCTTAATGGGTGCGAAGTATGGGTATCATACCTGTATTTGGTTGGATAACTGGGTGAAGTATACGAGGGAAGATGGGGTTTTAGCTTTCCCGGAACATGGCTCATTTAATCTGGCCATACTGAGGAACTTACGGGAACGGATGATGAATCTAGGGCCTCGGCCTAGGCCGACGCAGTTTGAGGCATTGACTGAATGGGAAGATGAAATGCACGAACGAGAAAAGCAGAGGGGTGCGGGTAGCTACACGTACATGTTTGGGCGAAAGTATGATCGTGAAACCCCTCATGACCGGATGAGACTGTGGCGTGACGCCTGTATGACAGAGGGATTATATCCTGTAAGAGTAGCAGGGGAGTAAGAAGGGAGAAAGTGTACAGAGAAAGAACATAATATAGAACCCAGGAGATATTGGGCAAATGAGTCTGATGATGATGTCTTAGAGGACATGCTCTATAAAAGACCACCCCCGTATAGACGAGAACCAGAGGTAGGAACAGCAGTGACCCCGATGAGAGACACCCTGCGGATTATTAAGACAGAGGGTACCACCCCTGGGTTGAAAGGCAGTTGTTCTCTGGCGGAAAGAGAAAGAGAGAAAGATAGAGAGAGAGAGAGAGAGAGAGAGAGAGAAAGAGAGAAAGAAAGAGAGAGAGAAAGAGAGAGAGAAAGAGAGAGAGAAAGAGATAGAAAGAGAGAATGAACTTGAGGATGAAAAGACCAGAGAACTAGCAAGAACTACCTTTGAACTGACAGAGAAAATCAGGGAACTGACTAAAAATCTTGAGGCAGTTACAGTGCCTGTGACAATAGGTCCGGTTATGCCGATTTTTGACAAGCAGAGGACGGGTGAAAATGGTTTGACAGTACCATATGTGGGCAATAGATTGATTGTTCCTCCGGAGCAGGCAGAAATGAGAGCAGGAGAAACACAGTGGAGAACAGGAGAAAATCAGTGGAGACATACCATATGTGGAGGAGAATTGAGTGTGCAGACTAACTCAAGTTTGAATTCTGGATGTGTGGAAGGGAACAGAGGATCAATTTTAGTACCGCAAAGAGGGACAGAACCAGGGGGTGCAGAAACATCTGTGATAACTGCTGAAGATTTGAATGATTGGCTGAAAACTTTACAAAGAAAAGAAAAGGAATCACAGGGAATTGATGTAGCTAGGCTACGTATGGAAATGGAAGAGATGATAGTAGGAACAATCCCTACAGAAACACTGAAAAATTATCAGGAAGGGGAGATCCTCTTCCTGTGCAAAAGTATTACATGGAGAGCAAAGAACATACATGACAGATTGAAAGGAATAGCCAGTGAATTGGGAATTGACATGGACAAGGTAAAAGCTTTACAAAAACCTTACCGAGTGGATTTTACAGATAAGGACATTGAGAATTTGAACAATGCAGGCCGAACAGGGCAGATCAAGGAGATGATTGCTTTGCTGAAGAAATGGGGAGATGTAGAAAGATGGAAAGACAGATGGTACCGAAAGCGAGAGGATGGGGCAGATAGAACTTACTCGGCATTCCCTCTGAAAGAAAAAGAGAAGGCAGTGACAGCTTACCCCATGAGAGAGATTCCAGGAGGTGGGTACGTACATGTCCCATGGACCAGACAGGATATTTTATCATTTACAAATGATTTCCCTCGACTAAGGGAAAAGCCCGTCGAGTGGTACAGACAGGTCGACAGATTTGTAAAGCTGTCAAAAGTGCTGTGGATTGACCTGAATAGTCTGTTTGATATAATTGTACCAGCAGACCTGTGGGCAGAATGTAAAATAGTCATAGACTGGCCCACTAAGGAATACCCGAGAGATCCAAAGACAGGAGCTCCAGACCCGGAGGTAATGAAGAAGTATGAGCAGGTTATGGCCATCTTGAAAAATAAGGTACCCCCCAAGGAAACCGATTGGGTTAAAATAGATCGAACACATCAAGAATTGAAGGAATCAGTCCATGCATATTATGAAAGATTAATATTAGCTTTCAAACAGTTCAGTGGAGATGAACATCTGGGTGACAAGGACCTGAGCCATTTTGTATATAGATTTGTGTACGGTTTGCGGCCGGAAATCAGTGAAATGATAAGGCAGCACACCGTAGACTGGCAAAGCAAGAAGATTGATGAGATTCTGAGACATGCAAAATACTTCAGTGATGAGATTGAGGCAAAGCAGAGAAAGCTAAAAGAAAAGGCAATGTGGGCACAGGTGAAAGTTGCAGAAAGACAGGAAGCTCAGTTGGTTGAACAGGCAAATAACACAGGAAATAAGCCCAGGTTTGGTCCAGGAAAAGGAAAGGGGAACATCGAAGAAGCCAAGAAAAAGTTCCCATGCCACAACTGTGGAAAATTGGGGCACTGGAAATCCGAGTGTAAGAATCCACCGTCTACTAAAGATGATAATCCATCATTGAATTCACAGGTGCAGAGTGAGGGGTGTGGTCAGCATCGGCAACAGCAGAAGGCTGATAAGCAGCAGAATCAGGTGCCAAAACCACCCTTGCCACAGAGAAGAGGATCCCAGAAGTACAGCCAAGAGTCGGGATTCTACGATGAAGAACAGGTAATCAAACCAAAACGCGCAAGCGCTGTTTCTCAGTACTGGCTGAAAAATGAGGGAAGCGACTCCGAGGGAGACTTCTGACGTTGCCGAAGAGAGGAGGAGGAGTGCGTACTTGGCGCAACTCTAGAAATAGACCAGGCAGGGCCTTTTGTAGATGGGAAAATTAATGGTGAAAGTGTCACTTTCTTAGTTGACACAGGGGCCACAAGATCAACTCTCAGGTCAGCTGATATAAAGAATCTTCCTCTCTCGGACGAAGCAATCCAAGTGGTTGGTGTGTCCAACACACAGATTAAAACTCTACTTACTGAACCAGTAAGGGTTAGAATAGGGAAATTTTCAGACAGGCACCGATTTGTGGTGTGCGACACAAGTCCTGTGAACTTGCTAGGCAGGGACCTGCTATGCAAGATGAATTGCACTATTTTCTGTACTCCAGATGGAATAACCTTTGAGACACCTGATGAGGATGTGCTATACAGAATGACCATGGATAACAGGGAATGTGAGGCTTTGGGAACATATGCAATATTTAATCCAGATGCATTACCCCCAGAGTTGAAACAGACAGTGAAAGCAGCAGTTTGGGATTTTACTGGAGAAGATGTGGGTCTGATGAGAAATGTAGATCCAGTAAAGATTACTGTAAAAGAGGGAGTGGCTTACCCAAACATACCGCAATACAGACTGACACCCAAAATAATTGAAGGAATAATACCCATAATTGAAAAGATGATTCAGCAGGGGGTGTTAAGAGAAATATTGAGCAGCCCATGTAATTCGCCAATAATGGGACTGAAGAAACCTAATGGAAAGTTCAGAATAGTACAGGATTTGAGAAAAATTAACAAGATTGTTGTGTCATGTTGTCCTATTGTGCCAAATCCATCAGTGATTTTGTATCAGATTCCCCATGATGCAGAATGGTATACTGTAATTTATTTGTGTCATGCTTTCTTTTCAATTCCATTGCATCATGACAGCCAGACAATATTTTCTTTTAGATTTGGAGAGCGGATTTTGGCATGGTGCCAAATTCCATAGGGGTATACAGAGAGCCCCTCAATATTTAATCAATTGCTGAAGAAATCTCTGGAAAGTCTAACAATGCCTGAAAATTCAGTCTTGGTCCAGTATATTGATGACCTGCTTGTGGCATCATAAACCCGTGAAGCCTGTGAAGTAGACACCATAGCTTTACTGAATCACTTGGCAGATGGAGGATTAAAAGTATCTCCAGCCAAATTGCAATTCTGCAAGAAAGAAGTCCAGTACTTGGGACATAACATTGAGAAAGGCCTGAGAAAAGTGACCATTGACAGGATTAAAATCATTAGAGGGATGAGAGCCCCAATGACACAAAGAGAAGTGAGAATGTTCCTGGGAATGGTGGGTTACTGTCGTCAGTGGATAAGTAACTTTTCCCTGATTGCCAAACCATTGATTAAATTGGCTAAAAGTGAGGTGAAAGACCCATTGGAACTAAACCCAGAAGAAATGGCTGCGTTCAGAGAGCTGAAAGACAGACTATGTGAAGCTCCAGCCCTAGGAATGCCCGATTATGAAAAGGAATTTGAGTTGTACTGTAGTGAGAGAAATGGATGTGCACTTTCAGTGTTAATCCAGAAACATGGACGCCTGAGAAGGCCAATTGCTTATTTCTCAGCAACACTTGACCCAGTAGCTGTGGGTTTACCAGGTTGCCTGAAAGCAGTAGCTGCTACCTGTAAAAGTCTGGAACAAAGTGAGGGAATCATAATGGGATATCCTGTAAGGGTATTTGTACCTCATGATGTGGCAATCCTTTTAACAAGGAGCCGGACACAGTTCATGTCTCATAGTCGGCTGACTAAATATGAGAAAGTCATTCTTGGTGCAACAAATGTGACTCTGGAAAGATGTGTGAATGTGAATCCAGCGACACTGTTGCCTGATGCTGAATGTGTGGGAGTAAGGAATGAAGTTGATCATGACTGCCTGGATGTACTTGATTACTGTACAAAGCCAAGTCCAGACATGAGAGATCTGCCACTGCCTGAGAGTGATCATGTGTTGGAGTGACTGTGATGACTGACAGCCAATATGGCTTCGGGGTTGTCCATGATTTTGGCCAGCTATGGCTACAAAGAGGTTTCCTGACCTCAAGTGGAACTCCCATAAAGAATGCTGAAGTGGTTGGAAAACTGCTAGAGGCGATACAGCTGCCTAAAGAACTAGCAGTTGTAAAATGTGCTGCTCATGGTCATGGTGATGATTTTGTTACTGTGGGAAATAAATTCGCCAATGACATAGCACAATACTGTGCAAGAAACAATCATTCAATTAATCGGAGTAAAGAAAGAGAAATATTTTCTTGTTCCTTGATGTTTACTAATGAAGTGGGAACATGGGAAGAGGTAAAACAATTGCAGGATGAGGCAGGAGATGAGGAAATGAAAGATTGGGTGAAAGCAGGTTGTGCACCTAGAGAAAAGGATCATGTGTGGGTCTATAGAGATGGAAGACCAGTCATGCCAAATAACATGCTATCAACAATGGCAAGGATGTATCATGGCCAAGGACACCTGGGGAGGGATGCTATGATAAGAGCCTTTAAGCAAACCTGGTACAGTCCAAAGTTCAGGCTGATAGCAGAAAGTCTCTGTCAGAGATGTCTGATATGTCAGCAATTCAATCCTGGAAAGAAAACAGTGGTGAGTATAGGAACAATAGGCAGAGAGGGGGGACCCTTCACAAGAATGCAGATTGATTTCATTGAAATGCCCCCAGTCAACAGATTAAGGTATGTCCTGGTGGTGGTCTGTTTGTTCTCCAGGTGGGTGGAGGCATATCCAACAAGAAGAAATGATGGGATAACAGTGGCCAAATTACTGTTGAGAGAGTTTATCCCAAGGTATGGGTTCCCAGTAACCATTGAATCAGACAGAGGAGGACATTTTTATAATGAAATCATGGGTCTGATTTGTGAAGCATTGAGTGTACAGCAGAAGCTACATTGTGCTTACCGACCAGAGGCTTCTGGTGTGGTTGAACAAATGAATGGTACTATCAAAAACAGAATTGGCAAAATGTGCTTAGCCACAGGAATGAAATGGCCCGATGTCTTGCCTCTAGTCCTAATGACCATTAGGTCTACTCCAGACAGAACAACAGGTTTGAGTCCACATGAAATTATCATGGGACGTGCTATGAGACATGCCTTTGTACCAGTCAACAAGCTGATGACTATAACTGATGACATGATTTTGGATTACTGTAAAGGCCTGGCTGACGCAGTTCATTCTGTGTTTCACCAGGTTGGAGAAGACGCCACCACCCTTGAGAAGAAACCAGCCCATAATCTAAGCCCAGGGGACTGGGTAAGGATAAAAGTCCACAGAAGAAGGAACTGCCTGGTTCCAAGGTGGGGAAGGCCAAGACAAGTCATTCTGACCACAACGACTGCTGTGAAGTATGCTGGAGTGAAAAATTGGATACATGCAAGCCACACACTGAGAGTTCCAAATCCAAGGGATGGTACTGGAAAAGAATACTTTGAAGAATCAGATTCCAGTGATGATGCAGACAGTGAGACAGTAAGAAGGAAAAAGAATCCTGAAAGTGGGGAAAGTGAGTCAAGGGAAATTTTCATCCCACCAGAAGAGGTTCTGAAAAGAACAGTGCAAACTGTAGAGGCAAATTCAGATTCTGAAGAAGTGCCCGAGGTTCTAACTGACAGTGACCAACACAAAAAGAAAGAAAGAAAAGAAAAGAACATTCCAACAGAAGAGACACCTGAATCACATGAGGAAATTGGACAAGTTCCACCTGAGATAAATATTGAAGGGAAAGGGACAGACAAAGACAGTGAGGGACAGATTGCGGAAAAACCCCGAGGAGGTGTAGGGAACATCAACAACAAGCTAGGTGAAGGGACAAGTAGACAGCAAGAAGATTGCGTGTCGGAGACCCGAGGAGGGACAGAAGTAGGGAAATCTCAATTGGTGGAAAAAGAGACTGTTGGAGAAAAGGAAGTTGTTGGGGAAAAGAAAACTGTTAATGAACAAGTGGCAACTGAAACAGAGTCAGATGAAAGTGACAATGAGATACATGGAGGACGAGTTCTGAGAAAGAGAACTTGGCTTGGAGAAAGAAACAATAAAGAAGGAAAACAAAACAGAAATGCTAAAGGAGATCTTTGGCCGAATAAGATAAAGAGACTAAGGTATAGACTGACACGAGTTAACTCTTCGAAAGCTGAACAAGTGAACGAAGTGTCAAGTCAAAATCCAACCAAAGAAGAAGAAGCAAAGATACCTGAGAGAACTAAAAGAATAAGAAAACCAAACCAGAGGTACAAGTCACCGGAATGGAAGCATGTGGCACTGCCTGAACAAGGAGAAGAGGCAGACAGTCAAGGAAGTCCAGAGGAGGCTTTACTGAAAGAGGTTGCTGAAGAAGAAGCTGTGGGAATCCTGAGAGTTATCTTGTCCGACATTGGAGGAGAGACGGATGTTCAGGACCTGATACAGTTTGATGATGATGAAGAGACAGTGAAAAGTGATGAAAATCCAAATTGAGTAAATCCAAGGAAAATCACTTGGAGGGGAGAAGAAAAGAAGCAATATTAAAACTAGTAGATTGTAAAAATCTGTTGGGTACTTGCTGCCCTTAAAAGTTCAGTAGAGGAGTAGAAGAGGCTAAGTCAAAAGACACGGTCAAATTAACAAAACGGCTAACACTGAGAATAATAAAAGTAGATGTACCTTTCTGAAAAGATGGTGCAAGATGTGCTGCTGCTGTACAGGTTTATTAATGCTGCTTTGGAGCGTACTTGCTCTATTGATTTCATTTAGAGTCACTATAGACACTTTAGAAGGTCATACTGAGAACAGAACTAATATAGGGAAAAGTTCACAGAAAATAGTACCAACTAGAACTAGCAATATACATATACATAAGGATAGGTCAATTAATGATTTTTCTAGCAATGTTTTTTCTAAATTGTTGTATGAGTACGTAAAGACAATGGAAGTAAGGGATTGCTACGTTTGCATGCAATTACCTGCCTCTTTTTCGGAAGGAGTGACTTATCATCATCTTCCAGCTACGTATGGAATTTCTTGTAGTGTGCTAATTAGTATATTTTACCAATTAGGGAAATTAGATTATAATATGTCTAATGTAGATAATATTCTTGGGCAACTGCCTATGAATAAAGCACTGAATCCAGCAAAAGAAGCTAACACTTTAGGTGAGATTTTTTTAGAAACCAAAGAATTAACCTTAGAATATGTTTTTAGAAACAATTTAACTTGCAGCTTGAAGGGAGAAGAGAAGAATTTTCTAGATATGGTTGAGAGAAGAAGGTTGAACATGCACAAGAAAGCAGAAGGGCATAAAATAAGTGAGACAATGTGGGATATTGAGAAAGAAAAGGAGTTGAAGAATGGAGCCAGTCCAACTATGGCTATAGATGCCCCCCAGAAAGGCAAACTGCGCATTACCAGGAAGAGATCCCAGTATGATTATTACTTCATAGGGACTAGTGAGTGCCATGATACATACTTTATTGCAACCGGATGGGGATTTAGAGGAGGAGAAGATCCAGTTTTTCCGGGAGTGTATTATATTTGTGGGAACAAGGCTTATTACCGTTTGCCTGACCATTGGTTTGGTACATGTTATGTTGGCCTGGTCTTTCCAAAGATTTTTCACATGGATAGAGTAGATGATGCTGAACATTCTAACACATTAACACGCTATAGAAGAGAAACATGGACAGAAATTGTAGGAGATATTTTTGGAGCTTTAATTCCAGCAGTGGGAATTTCTTTGAATGCATTTGGCATTCGGAAGCTGTCGACAGTGGTGGATCGCTTGTCAACAAGCACCGCTGGAGGCTTTCTTTTGGTTAATACAGAAATGGTTGCTTTGCGTGCTATGGCGATGCAAAATCGACTTGCCCTTGACATTCTTTAGGCAAAAGAGGGTGGAGTCTGTGGAATGCTGAAAGTTCAACATTGTTGCACTTACATTCCTGACGAAAGTAAAGATCTAAAAGTTTATATCAAAAATATTACTGATTTGCATGAAGAATTAGTACCACTGGAAGCTGAAAGTATCTGGACTAAAATGGCTAATAAGATGATTGCTATTAAGAATTTTATAGCTAAAATAGGTAGTACCATTTTTGGTAAGATATTATTTCCATTAACCTGTGTAATTGTTGCATTATTGATTCTGAGATTAGGGTGTATGTGTTGTAGGTATAAAAGAAATAAAAAGAAAATCACAAAAGAAAATGTTAAAAGACAAAAGAAAATGTTAAAAGAAGACAAAAGAAACCAGAAAGAGATCCGCAAGAAATAGAATTAGAAGAGCTAAGAGAAAGCATGTATATAGAAACCAAGAGAGAAGATGAGTTGAAAAAATGAACAAGAAAATATTTTGAATTTCTTCCAAAAAGGGAAATTAAATTGGTTTTTGGGGTTTTGATTTTTGTGGTGATTAGATATCACCAAAGGGGGGATTGATGGAGCAGGGTTTTTTTCTTTAAACCCGAATACATGTTTCATTTTCGCATTTTATAATTAAAAGTACTACTGATTAATTATTAACCATTAAAAGTATGTTGAGTTTTGTCTAACCAACCTTATTAACAAGAGAATTACACGTCGGAATGCTATTGCATGGCTACAATAATAAGTGAACTAAGTTGGTGAGCAAACTGACAGAAATAGATGTTGCTTATGTAATGTTATTGTGTTTTGCGCTTATAATTAATATGCATTAATGGCTTCTGATGTCGCAAATGGCTAGATAAATACACACACATAAGGGTATTAGCAGGGGAATAACACTGTATAATCATTTCCGTGCAGTAATTTTGTTTTATGTCTATTTTCACTTAAGTTGTCTAATGTGGCCTACCAGAAAATGGCTACCACCCGCAGCCTGCATTCGAGTAGATGGAAATTTTGCAAAAAGGCTTCGCGCTGCCTGTGACCTTGCACTTCCGATGAACTGAAAAGCCATGAGCATGATGACAAGTCCAGGAAGTCTGCCAAGTGCCCCTGGAAGATGGAGTTGTTGCAATCTTGAAATATTGACTTCATGAACTTATAATGATCACACCATTAGATACAAATTTATCCAGTAGAGACATCCGTAAAAGTAACGAATTAGCTATGGACTAATAATTTCTATTCAGAATTTGAGGTTCACAATACATGAGAACATTTCTTAATGTAACAAGACGACATCTTTTCCTGCTAAACGGATGAGGATTGTAACATTTCATGATGTAAATTTGGTATAAATATTAGTAGACTAGAGAGGTCTAGCGCCACTTCTTCCCGAACTGACGATCCGAGGTCCCTATGCTGACGGAGAGGACGGTGACTCTACATGACGGCAGGAAACTCTGTTTCTTCTACTGAGGACCGTTTCTGACTTAGGATCTGACATTTAGACAGAATAGGTAAATATGAGAGAACTGAATTTGCATTTAATTGGCTTTTCAAACAATTTTAGATAAACAAATAATTCTGTTTGAATCTCTGTGTCGGGTGATTATTTTGGTCATGTTTATTGAATTTATTTGTATATTCTTTGAAATGTTTTCGCTAGATTTTTAAGCAACTAAGCAGATGCCATTGACCTCATAGTACATGTAGATTGGATAGGTATTAGAAGGTGTTTTCCCCTTATACATGGCACGGATAAGAGTGGTAGGATGAATGTTGGTGAAATGGGCCCCACCAGCGTGTGATGTGTGTATGCGTGTATGACTGTGAGATCACTCCGTCCGTGGAAGTAGAGGGGATTCGGAAGCTCTGATCTGCACCACCCCACCTAACCCCAACGTGCCGCAATCGGCACAAACACTTACCCTTCATGATCTTACCATCAAAAACAATGAGTCATGAGACACTTTTAAAATCTTTGACAAAAATGACATCATCAAGTTCATAACAACACATAAAACGTCAAACCATTTCTGCGATACACTGCCAGCCAACATCTTCTGCAAGATCAAAACTGCTCTGATACCCATCTGGACAAATATAGTGAATGCATCTCTATCGCAAGGAACCCTTCCGAGCTGCTTAAAAGAAGGACAGGTAACCCCCATTCTAAAAAAAAAACACGGCTGACCACACAATTCCAGATACTACAATATCCAATATTCCTACACTAGCAAAACTACTGGAGAAGTGCGTACACTCCTAACTATGAAACCATATAGCCCAATTCCAACTCATTGACCAGTTCCTATCAGGCTTCAGGCAGATCATAGCACGGAAACAGCCATGACCCACTTCGTCGATGACGCACTCAGAATACTAGATCAAAACGAATCCTGCCTCCTAATCCTCCTAGACCTATCATCAGCCTTCGATACGGTCAAACATATCAGTCTCCTGGACCTACTTGAACACAGAATGGGCTTATCAGGAGCTGTCCAAAAGTGGTTCGCCTCCTTCTTAGACAACAAAACTCAAAGAATCAAGATTAACCAATCGCTAGCCTCGACGACACCGGTCACTCTGGGAGTCCCTCAAGGTTCCGCCTTATCTCCTACCATCTTCAATCTATTCATGGAACCCTTAAACGAAATTCTGAAACTCTCCAATATCCACTACCACATGTACGCGGATGATACCCAACTATACCTAAAAATATAATCGCCGGATGACATCCACCTACTCAACACAACTTTACAAAAAGCCCACACCTGGCTAACAAAAAACACCTCAAACTCAATGCGTTCAAAACTGACTTTCTCCTAATCTCCCCACCTCAAGGACAAGGTGACATAGTAAACTGGATGAAACACCTAACAGCCCTCAATTGCAAACCTCACATTATCAATTTCACAAGATCACTGGGAATAATACTTGACAAGAATCTCAACATGAGGGAACACATCAGCACAGCCACCAGAGGAGCCAACTTTCATATGAGCATTCTCAGAAAACTAAAACCCTTCCTCAACGACAAAAACAGCTGTTCAATCTCTAATTCTACCCAGAATAGACTATGGGAATACAACCTTATGTGGCTTGCTGAGATCCAGTCTGGCTCCTTTAAGAGCCTCACTCAACGCGGCTGCAAGACTCATCACTGGCTCTAGAAAGAACAACCACATCACCCCGTATCTAAAGGAACTGAATTGGCTGCCCTATGAGGCAAGATCACAGCTAAAAATTGCATGCATGATGCACAAAGCCCTACACCTCAATACGCCAAAGTATCAAGCAAATCACCTTGAATTATCAGGCAATAGCAGAACTCTGAGAAGCACCAACACCTTGCTATTGAAACCACAAAAAGTTAGGAAAAAGAAAACCTACACACGCACTTTCTCTGGCCTAGCACCCAGGATATGGAACGCCCTGCCCCAAGCAATCAGAATGAACTCCTCCACCACCTCCTTCAAATTTGAAGTCAAACTACTTCTAATGAATAAAACTCTCTCCTGATCCCAACCCTTATGCAAATTGATACCAACCAGAAGCTGCTCATCTACCAAGATGAGTGATGATCGCTAAAAGAGAATGACTAACTCAATCCTGACCTTCAACAAGAACTTACAACATAAACGATCTCATCTTAGATACTCATTTATTTGTGACTAGCGTGCAACTTTTCTTTTGATGTATCTTCTGTAAAGCGCTCTGATACCCTCATTGGGTCTAGTCCGTGCTACATAAAACCTTATAAATACATTTTTTTTTTAAATGCTAACTTAACTCGTACAATGCTAGAAGGAGTCGACTAGACGCATTTACATTCCAACAGAACTGAGCTGCATTTAGAGCAGGGAGAGGAGATTTCCTTGCACCTGAATAGGCCTGGTTTGCCTTAAACAATGCTGTCTCCACCTCCTGCAAGGAAGCTGGGCCAGAGAGGACATAACTGGTTTTGACTGAGCACAGAGCCTCTCTGCCACCGGATACCAAAGGAAAATGCTGTATAAGTATTGGGGCCCAGACCCTAGAACTTTAGATCATTTCTGAAATTTGACGATAGTGCTGGTGCGTGCGAGGCATCGCCCATGCCCTCCCTGTCTTCTTGTTTTTAAAATACTAAGAGACCCCGTTGCGCTGCTAAAATGTATTGCTGCTAAATCTTTATTTCTGGGAATCCTTTTTACGAGAGTTTTTATTTTGTTCAAACTGTTTTGTGCCGCTTAATTTGAGTGTTTTAACTAATTTAAATTGCTACCTCATTGGGTTGAGCTACCGGGGGATTGTACATAGAGGGTGAGGGTTAATTTTGCACTTTTCCGCTTCACAGTGGGACTCCCGCATTGGTCGGGTTGACTTTCGTCGCCACCCCCTGCCTCTCCACTGTTGTCCCCAATCCGCCACAGCTGAGCCGATTGAGCAGAGACATGGCCCCGCCCCCCCTCCATTCCACCGCAACTTCCGCTTCTGGCCAGCAATATAATGCAGACGCTGTGCCGGACGCACAGCAGGCGTGCCGCTGGCGCACCTAAGGCAAGCCCGTCTGTGCCTCTTCGTGCCCAAACAGGGCCAGGGGCCAGGAACCCTGCCACCCCTACCCCAGGCAGGTGTAGTTACTCTAGGGAACAGCTCCAAGGGACCAGGCCCAATGCACTCCCCACATGTGAACAGGGGCTGGAGCCCCTCAAGCTCCTGGGTCCCAATGCAGGCTTAAATGCGGATTCAAGACACACACCCTCAAGGAGATACACTCAGGGTCTAACAACATTCGAGCTTCCGTTTGGCGATTCGGGCTTATCAATGCCTGGTCATTACCTAGACATGCCATCGACATTAGGAACCTGTTAGAAGACGATTACTTTGAGTTTTATTTATTACTAAAACCTGGCTCAAGGATAGCTCTGCTCCTGATATTAATCTTGCACTCCTCCGGGATACTACATTCATAGACTAGACCGAGATAAAAAAGCAAGGGGTGGAATTGCCATTATTCTAAAAACTATTTATAGCTGCATCTCCTCTCCACTCGCTTTACCTGACTGTGAAAGTGTGCAGTTTCACATTAGTATCTCCCCCTCTTGTACCTACTCCGGCATTATTTCACCCTGCTTGGGATTTCAATCTTCATTTTGAATTATAGGACGCTCCGTTGGTTAAGAGACTTCGAGATGACCTTGAGGCATTACAACTTACTCAACTGGTCCTTGCGCCTACTCTTGAAAAAGGACACACGTTAGATCTTATTTTCTCAAATTCAATTTTTTCAATTTGGGCTATCAAACCCGGTCCGACTGGCAAAAAGCAAGGTCCAGTTCACTACCATAAGAAACTGGTCCTGGATCGATACCGATCTCTGGTCTAATACCCTGAAGAGATCCCTGCCCGTTCTGAGCCTTGGCCCATGAGAATACTTTTATAAATGGGAAATTTGGATCAGCCATTCGTTGGAGATCTGTGCCTCCCTGGAAAAAACGCCCTCTCATACACACCAGACCAAGAAAGCCCCATGGTTTAATGAACATCTGCTCCCCTTAAAAAAGCTCTGTAAGAGAGCAGAAAGGAATTGGAGAAAAGACTTTGACCCAGATAAAAAATTAACTACAAAGCTTCAATTAGATGCTATCATATTGAACTAAAACTAGCTAGGCTATATTTTCTGAGAAAAAAATCTGCCAGGCACTCAACTCCCCCAAAGAACTATTTAGAGTAGTAAAAAACCTGACCACTCCACAAGAAACCAATGGCCCTCCAAAAGCCTCGATAGTAAGGTGCAACCAAATAGCGTCTTTCTTTCAGAAAAAAAGTGGTGATATCTTTAATCTCTTTCAAAACATTCCTCAGCCGGTTCTAGCTGAGTCCCACATGGTCAGTGTCCCAGCTTCCTCTCCTAGTCTTACTCATTTCCCCTGCCTTGATGAGGAAGCTACTCTCAAGCTGCTTAAATCCATAAAATCAGGCTCTCCTCTGGACTCTGCACCCCCGCATGCCATCCTCAAAGTGACGGAGTTTGTCCCCCCCCCAGTGAAAATCCTCAATAAATCACTTCAATCGAGTCGGTCCCCCAGGCCTGGAAACACACCAAAATAAAACCCATCTTAAAAAAAACCCGGTTGGACCTAGACACTCTGAGCAACCTTCGTCCCATCTCCCTTCTTCCTCTTCTGGGTAAACTCCTGGAAAGACATGTTAACCAAACTTTGGTCAAATTTCTGGAAGAGAACGCACTTCTCCACCCCACACAGATAGGCTTCCGTGCTGTCACAGAGGAACTCAAATTCTTACTTGACGGTGGAGGGATGGTCGTAATTATACTATTTGACCTGAGTGCGGCGTTTGACACTGTCAACCACGTCTTGCTACAGACTAAAGGAAATTGGCATCCAGGGCAGAGCCTGGGAGTGGTTATGCTCTTTTCTAGATGATCGGTCGATCCAAGTTCTGGATCAGGATTGCCTTTCTGACACTCTGCCCTTAAAGTCTGGAGTGCCACAGGGCTCCTCCTTAAGCCCGACCCTATTTAATATTTATGTAAGGCAGCTTGCCAACATTATACAGGAATTTGACATCCTAGGCATCTCGTACGCACATGATACCCAGCTGATCGTCGCTCTGCCCCAGGACCACCATCAGGGAGACATTCTACTGGGCCCCTGCCTTGAAAAACTGGCCTACTTGATTTCAGATAGCTTCTTAAAATTGAACGGTGACAAGACCGAATTCATGATCTTCGGTAACAGGGCCATCCCAAGATCCCTAAATCACTGGCCTCCTTGCATGAGGGAGCCTCCAGGACCTAAACTGGTGGTTACAAATTTAGGTATGTGGCTCGATAGCGCACTTTCAATGGGCGAATAGGCAAACAAATTGTCGGTCATCTGTTTTGGACTCCTCAGGACGCTTAGGAAAACCGTCATGCAGTCTTTGATAGTCTCCCGTCTGGACTATGGGAACTCCCTATATCTGGGCTCTCCCAAGTATGTGATCAAGAGGCTCCAGACGGTGCAGAATGCGGCAGCCAGGCTCCTGCTCAAACTTCATAGACAAGCGCCAGTTAGGGAATACTTGAAACTATTCCTTTGGCTTCCAATAGCGTCAAGAATAACATTTCAAGCCCTCTGTATCACTCACAAGGCGATAAATTACAAAGGCCCACCGAAACTTAAATCCCTGATCTCGTGTTATACCCCCGCGAGATCTCTAAGGTCCTCCCACGCACACCTCCTCAGCACCACGAGAATTAAAAAAATTCAGATCGGGAGGCAGATCTTTCTCCCACTTGGTCCCAAAACTGTAGAATTCTCTTCCACTGGACCTAAGAGGGCAGCACAATGAACTAATAGTCAGGAAAAAGCTGAAAACCTGGCTATTTCCATCAAGCCACTAAGGGGCCTCTGTCTCTCACTACAGCTCTTATCGTCAGCGCGGGGAAGCCTTCGGGTAGCCATGCGTTATATAAATCAACTAAATAAAACAAATAAGAGGAACCTCTGCCAAGGATAAGAGCTGGAGAAACTGAAGTAGAAGTATTGCCCCTTTGTTGTGTACTGTCTGAGGTTGGCCTGCAGTGGGTGTTTATGTCAAAGAAAAGACAAGGACTTTGCTGTGTGCTGTGTCCCCTGCTTGAGGAAGATCTCCAAGGGCTTGAAATAGAGCTTGCCTCCTGTTCTGAAGTCTCAGGGAGACAAACACTTCACCACCAGCTCCCTGAACTTCATTGCTGGGACTTCTCACCTGCCAAGAGGTGCCTGTAGCTGTGTTGGGCCTCTGGAGGTTGTTCCTGCTGTTGGGAGCTGGCAAAACGATGAAACTACAAGAAGCGCGACGCATCTGCACCTGTTTACGACACATCCCCAAAGAAAATGATGCAGCGCCTACCCAGGCCCTGCAGTGCGGCTGCAAGAACCAACACATCGTGGGACTGTGGCTGGAGAAACCAATGTTGTGTCGTTGCCGCAGCGAAAACTGACCCATCCCCGATCCCCACGCATCGCACCGAGGTACCAAGTCTAAATGAACGCCGGGGCTGTAGTGAAAAACCGATGCATCACATCCCCACACAGTGAGAAAATGACGCATCACCTTCCCTTCAGTTAGGAACCAATGCATCACCTCACCTGCGTGACAGTAAGGAACCGATGCATCACCTTTCCTGATGCTGTTTTTGTTTGTGATTGTGACGTATCCAAGGTACTTTGTGTTGAAAGTGTCTCATCTATAGTTTGCTATGGACAGAATTGTTTTCACCTTCTAAAAGTCATATTTTGTATTGTGTTTTTTTTTGTCATTTTAGTCTTGTTTGGTTTTAGATAAAGATTACTTATTTTTCTAAACTGGTGTGGTGTCCATTTGAAGTGCTTTCACTGTTTTACTGTCTGTGTGCACAATTGCTTTACCCACGGCCTCTGAGATAAGCCTGTCTGCTTATGCCAAGCTACCAAGGGGGTGAGTAGGGGTGATTTTAGAAGTGTATCCCCCTTCCCTGGCTAGGAAGAAGGGTTCCTATTTGGACAAAGGTGCAAGCCATTGCCAACTAGAGACCCCCATTTCTGACACATTAATTTACAGGATTTCAGGAGCAAAGAGCAATGGCAGCGTTTAGAATCTCGGTGCACGGAGAAAGGTCATTCAATAAAACCCTAGTAACATAGAAAGGGTCAGTCTATAGAACACCAGAACATGCTCCTGTACTGCATGGTTCTAGAAAGCACCTATGTATTTCATTGCTGCATTGTTTCCTAGAGCTTCCTAAACAACCGCATGCATGACAGTGCTTTACAGCAAACCATGTCTGGTCCTGTACTGAAACTTTACATGTGTTGCAGTTTTCCCTCCTGCTTCCACATCAATCCCTCAAGTGTTCCAGTGTTCCCTACTTTCTTACCATAAAATTCCTCATATACTCTATTGTCCAGGTACTGCTCACATGTGCCGCAGAGCTCCAAAGTGACAGTGGCTGTTCCCTTGCATCCTGTCTGTGCTGTCCTTTTTAGGTCTTGCAAAGGCAGCGCGTGCGCTGCCTCTCCGAGGCATCAAGTAATCAGTACTAGAGGTGAAACTCCACCCATTGCGTTTTTATTTGTTTTGTTGCCTGCCATTGGTTTAAATCTGGCATTGCTCTTTTTATCTTGCTCATTGTTGGCTGGTGGTCCGATACGTCACTTCCGTTTTCTTCCGTTTTAGGAGGAAGCAGCATCGACCAACTACAGTTATGTTACGCTGCAGGGCGGTATCTTTGAATGTAGGGACTACTTCGTTGTTTTTTGCCATGGTGCCTGGTTCACCGGAAGCCATGCGCATACGTTTAATATGCACGCTTTATCAATTACCAATACAATATTGGCGGACGCGCCACTTTGTTTTTTAACAAACGCCTACTTGTTTTAAAATCGTGCTAATATTACTGCGTGAGTGTTCCCATTGCGCGCCTCACACGCATCGCATCTTGGATCCAGGTTATTTCCAGACGGACTTGTGCTGAGGTATTTTACAACGTCACTTTTCCAATATTCGTCCCATCACACTCTTAACTCGAGCCCGGAAAATCTCGGCAGCATCTTTAGTAACCCAACATTGTAGTGCATGCCTTATACGTTTAATTGCCCAGAAGGAGATTTGAGAGGCATGCAACTTAACCTTGTAGTGCATGCCTGTTAGACCTGGCACCTTGGCGTGGGTCTCCCTTCCATGTTTTGCTGTTGCCTCATGTGTTTTTGCGGGTGTTAGATACGTTGGGCACTGTGCCACTGCTATTCAGTGCCACAGTGCAAGTGCTCCCTATGGTAAATTGATGTATGGATTAGTGACTCCATGATTGGAATATTTGATTTACTGGTCAGACCCTAGTTCAGTGCACTGAGTGTGCCCAGGGCTTGTAAATCAAATGCTGCTGGTGGGCTTGCAGCACTGGTTGTGCCACCCACAGAAGCAGCCTTTAAAAGTGTGTCTCAGGTCTGCCATTGCAGAGCCTGTGTGCAGTGTGGTACTGCCATGCTGACTGGGCAAGTGCACCCACTTGCCAGTCCCAAAACCTTCCCTTTTCTGCATATTAGTCACCCCTATGGTAGGCCCAAGGGCAGGGTGCATTGTAGGTAAAAGGTAGGATATCCCCTGATGTGTGTGGCATGTCCTAATAGTGAATTACAGCCATTTTCATTTTTCACTATTGCAAGGCTACCTGTTCCCCATAGGCCAGAATGGGCAGTTTGATTATTACATCTTATAATCCTAACTGACTCAGGGAACTAGGTCGAAATTCGAGTTTAGTATGCCTGAACTCATAATGAAAAAATACATCTAGTGAAGTTGGATTTAACATTCTGTGTTTGAAAATACCACTTTTGGAAAGTAGGTTTTTTTCTTGCCTAACTATCCAAGCCTGCCTCTGTTAGGTTGTGTATTCCTTGTCTGGAGTTTGAGTGACAGGGGCTGGGGGATTCCAGGAGACTGGGTGAGTCAGTACAGGGCTGAATAGAGAGATCTGCATGTAGATGGGTGGGAGGAGTTGCACCTGAGACCTGAATAGGGCTGTGCCTTCCCTCCACAATGCTGGCTCCACCCCCTGTGATGCGCCTGATGTCCCTGGCCTGCACTGTGAAAGGAAAGAAGGAGTCTTGTCAACAAAGTGCTCCGGGACTGACCAGAACTGGTTTGGACTAGGCAAAGGCCTCTCTGCCTTCAGAGAAGAAAGAGAATATGAATATTAAAGGGGGGACCCAGACCCCAGAACTTTAGATAGATAGATAGATAGATAGATAGATAGATAGATAGATAGATAGATAGATAGATAGATAGATAGATAGATAGATAGATAGATAGATAGATAGATAGATAGATAGATAGATAGATAGATAGATAGATAGATAGATAGATAGATAGATAGATAGATAGATAGATAGATAGATAGATTTATTTGCACAATTAATTAAAATCATTGCAATTCATACAAAAAGAACATAAAAAGCACTTTCCGCTCTCGATTTAAAATTGTTTTTTTTTTAATAAGGAAAAGGGGAGGAAGTTCATAGCTGACACAGCAGAGGTTCATGAGTGGTATCTGCCAGTAAAATTGAGTTCATCTTGAGCATACATTTTACAAATCGGGCGGCCATCTGAGCTGAGTCCCCCTTCATACACTCCTCTAAGGCTTCTTGGCATGTCCGCACGTTGAGAATTCTCCAGATGGGGTGCAACCCAAAAATTCGAAAGGGGAGTACGATTCTACAGATGCACAAACGGTGTATTAAGTTTTCTTCCCCATTGTTGCAAAAACGACACTGAGAGGGCATATCTGCCTTGCACCTCCGTCCATACTTGCACGCCATCAGGGGGATTAGTCCAAAGCGTAGTCTCATTAACTGATGTTTCTCCGATGGCTTCATGGACAGATAATATGGTAGGGTTTTAAGATCATAAAGTTTTAATACCCAGCTGCCATGGGATAGATTTTTCACGGCTGATGCATTGTGTTCCATTGAAAGGATCTTTGCTTGTTTGGTCAGAACTTTGGCAGCCACCCCTTTGGGCAGCGAACTTGCCCATAAATCGTGAGCTTCTAGTGCGTCCAAGCAAAATATCAAAAATGTATTCCAGGAAGTGCTGGGGTTGTTTAACAGTGACCAGATACAACTCTTTAGTGTGGAGTCATGAGCCATTTTGTTTTTTGCACAGTAGGCAATGAATCTTGCTTTCATGATCCAATGTTGGGAAAACAAGCGGAACTCCATACGGATTTGAGCGTGAGAGGTCGAGTTGGGTAGGTGAAACACTCTGCGAAAAAAGGCTGTTGCATTCTATCCAACCAGGTGAACATTTTATCTTTAAAAGTAGTGGCGCCAAAGGCTATAGTGGATAGTAATTTGGCATCTATCACTCTGATTAACGGGGTGAAGTCTGGAGAATGGAGAGCTTTCTTGGTTCTTAAGAAAGCCCCCTCCAGGCTGCGAGCCACACCTTGCATTGTAGCAATTTGCGGACCCGGGCTCCCTCTGTGGTCTATCCAGACTCCAAGATATTTATATGTGGCAACTACCTCTATAGGTTTCCCAGCGATGTACCTGGGGCGCTGTTTCGCTCGACATCTCGAGACTATCATCAACTTGGTTTTAGAGATTCTAATTTTCAGACCATTTGTTTCACAATATGTTGCCAAGGAATCAAAAAGTCGTTGAAGGCCCACCTGAGTTTGATCAAGGAGAATCGTGTTATCTGCATATTGCATTGACTGGATTTTAACAGATGCGATTCTTGGTGGAAAAGCTCGAGAGCGGACCAGCCACTCCGGTAAATCTGCGAGGTACAAATGAAAGAGTAGAGGAGCCAAAATGCATCTCTGCTTTAGGCCTCTGTTGGTCATGATTTTATTGGTTGTAGACCAGCCAGCGGAAACTTTTATTTTGACCCAGGTATCGAAATACAGAGCGATGAGGGCATTCAATAGGGTCTGCGGGATGCCACATTTGAGCAATTTCTCCCAAAGCCTGGGATGGACAACATTGTCAAATGCCTTTGGAAAATTAATAAATCCCAAGAACAGCGATTTTCCCTTTGTTGCAGACCCCAGAACTTTAGATCACTTTGGGAAACAAGAAGAGCCGTTGCTGAGGAGGGGAACCAGAGCAACTGAGGAAGAGACTATCCCTAGCTGAGTGCTGTTTGGGGGATTGGCCTGCAGTTGTTGCCTGACTGCCAAAGAAAGGAGAAAGGACTTTGTGCTACTTTCAAATCAACTTGTAAAGGATCTCCAAGGGCTTGAGATAGAGCTTTCCTCCTGCTGAAGTCTCAGGGACAACAGACTTCACCAACCAGCTCCCCAATAGTTCTTTTGAAGTGCCTGCCGTTGTGTTGGGCCTTCTGAGGGACTGCATGTCGCAAGGAGCTGGAAGCGCGACTCACGAAGAAGAAGCGTGTCGCCGCCGCAGCCGCTGTCATGGCATCACTGGAGGAGGGTGTCGCCGGTGCCGCTTCGTATCGCAGAAGCACCTCGCATCGCCAGAGAAGAGTGTTGCTGTTGCATCAGATGCCGGTGTATCATCGGAGAAGCATGTCGCCGCTGCAGCTGCTGCCGTCGCATCACTGAAGAAAGGTGTCACCGCTTCAGCTGTTGCATCGCCTGGCCAAAGCATCTCGCATCATCGGAGAAGAGTGTCGCCGTCGCATCAGACGGCGTCGCATCACCAGAGAAGAGTGTCGCAGGGCCTGTTGCTGCTCAGAAGAATCGTTGAGTTCCCGCACGGCCGTCGGGCATGCACGCATCGTGTCGCATCAAGAAGAAGATGCCATTTTGTTTCATTGCACCGGATCTTCATCGCATCACGGCGTTGCGGGCTACAACACCACGGAAGCGCGATAAGAAACCGACGCATCACCTCCCCACGCTGAGAAGAACCGACGCATCCCCTACACATCAGTAGGGACCCGACGCATCACCGTTCTTGCGTGTACGCATCCGACGCATCACCTTCCTGCAACATTTTCATTGTATAGCGTTACGCATCCAAAGGTACATTGACCTTAAAGTGTCGCATTTACCATGTTACGAGAACTAAGCTATTTCTACCATTTTTGAAGTACAGTATTGTGGATTTTTGCCGTTTGTGGTCTTGTGATAAGTCTATATTAAGAATACTTATTTTTTATATAAAACCTGTGTGGTGTCCATCAGTAGTGTTGTCACTGGATTACTGTATGTATTCTCAAATGCTTTACACACTGCCTCTGAGATAAGCCTGTCTGCTCGTGCCAAGCTACCAAGGGGGTGAGCAGGGGTTATTTTAGGAGTGTACCCCCTAACCCTGACTAAAAGCAAGGGTCCCTATTTGGTCAAAGGTACCTACCTCTGCCAACTAGAGACCCCCAGTTCTAACAATGCCTTATATGTGTATTTTACTGGATGGGCAATGGGAGGCATGTGCAAGAATGGTCACATCTTATCTTGACGCACAGAGTCTGCTTCCTCCAGTATGCCATACGCGGCTCAAATGCACTTACGGCGCCGTCTTTGAGAATATGAGCACCTGATTTTTCGAGCTTCCCTGTGGTCACCGTGTTATCCTTACTCTGTGATACCCCTTCCCATCACCATGGCCAACACTTGGGACGTCCTCCGCTTGCTTCACTAGCACATCACTCACCACTGAGCTGCTAAACTCGAGTGCATCCACATCGCACACACGTGGCACTTTTATATGTATTAGTTACTGCGTGCTTTTTCTAGACTTGGATGCTTTTTTATTATCATTATCCTGCCGTTCCGGGCCGGACTCAAACCTCCATTTTTACTCCTTTTTTATCCAGACGCGGCCCACCTCTAGCAGATAGCCACTGCGCTGGCATCATGACAACGGCCCAGCCATCTAACCCATGGCTAATTCATGTCATATGCGCCATTTTATTCTGCCCCCAAGTGCACCTTCATTCTGACTGATTTTATATACTTCCTTTGCATGTCTACTAATATATCACCTGTTTCGCATCTTTCTGCTTTAGGCTCCAGGACCAGGCCCTTATCAAGGAGGCACTGGCGGAACGCTCCATGATAAACTCTATACAGCGATACTTTTTGCTCCATTGACTAAAACTTTGACGCAGCACCCATTCAACAAATTCCGGGACACGGACTGCATTAGTCCCCAGCCTGTCAATCTCCACTACTTGGCACATACCTGTTACTATTCTCTGATCACCACTAGTCTCTGATCTGATGCACAGCGATCCGGTGGCGCTGCAACCAATGGGCTCCCCCTCACTCATACTGTTACGCATACTGTTACTTTCCCTTCACATTTCTCTCACACTCCCTTCCATTTTTGGTTGCCACAGTATTTTATCAAACATAAAACACGGATACCATGCTCTTGCCATCATTTTAATCACCTACATTCCAATCACCTACACCTTCCCCCGCCTAAAATGATCTCCTTACATTCTCTCATTTTCTCCCGTTTTCCCTTCTCCTTTCCCTCTCACGAAGACACGTTATGTAAAGCTACTTTATGCATGCATAATAAACATTGTGTGTGTCATTGGGGAGTCTGTGTCTGCTCTTTGGGATGTTCTGCAGCATGCATGCTACACAAGCGCTACAGAACGGGCTGACAATAACACCCCTCCACCCCAGCTGCCGTGCAGTCATAGAAATGGATGCACAGCCTGAGGGTGATTGGCAGACATCCTTCCTGACACTTCCTGGCAGCTTCACTGTTGTTACTCATCTTAAGGTCCAATACTTTTCCTTTCTAAGTACTTTGATTCCACTCTATTCGCTTGTCTAGCCTCCTCATTATAGCCCATTGCTTTCCTCTCCACTCTCTCTCACCCTCTAGCTCTTTCTCCTCACCTACCTCTAAACACCTTCTCTCTATAACTCTACCTTGCTGTAACTCTCATTCACTCTTTCTCATTCTTTCTCTCTTCACTCTACCTCTCACTTATGTATAAAAATAACTGTTACTCTATATACCATCTCTCTTTCGCTTTCTATCACTTTCACACCCATGCACTCTCTCTCACATAAGTTTAAAAAAATTCCATTACAGCACCAATAGCTCTAACTCTAAAACAATGCAAGACCTATTGCATTGCAAATGCTTGTTTAGGTGTGCTGTGCTGGCAAAATCTTTTGTAATAAAAAAATATTCAAAAAAGGGACTTAGAGCCTGCCCATTACTTACCTTTGCTCACCATTGGTTGGCTCCCAAGTCACTCTTGTCTCCTTGCTTGGTTAGGGCACTTCATGATTTCCTGTTGCAGTGAAATGCCTCGGCAGTACCTCTCCTTCACCTCCGCCCTCAGTGGTGTTGACCTTAACCCTCCTGCCCTCCTCATGCTTTCCATTGTGTCTCTCTCCTACAACTATCTGATCTTTTTATCCTGCCCTCCTCCAGCCATCTGTTTTTAAAAACATCTCCTTCAGTTCTCTTCCCGCTGCACTTTCTTTGTTTCCTACCCTCTATTTGCTTGCCCCCCCCCCCCCCCAACTCCACTATACTGCTTTAAGGCATATTGCACAGCAGTGCAGGCTGCTGTGCAACACGGCTTAAAGTAAACAAAATCAAAGCACCATGGTGCGTTCAGTGCTATCTGCTCCATAGGGGTATTTTTAAATTTACTTTAAACCATGTTGCACAGCAGCCCATGTTGCTGTGCAATATCTTTAAAAAACATTTACAAAGCCAAATAGCTTTTGCCGAGCTACTTGGCGTTGGCAATGTGTTTTAAAGATGTTGCACAGCAGTGCGGTCTGCTGTGCAACATGACTTAAAGTAAATTTAAAAAGCGCTTTCGCACGGTCAGCGCTGGCCGCGCCATAGCGCTTTGGTTTTATTTGCTATGAGCTATGTTGTACAGCAGCCTGCTCTGCTTTGCAACATCTTTAAAAAAATCATTGACAATGCAAATAGGTCTCGCATAGGTGAAACCTTTTGGCTTTGCCAGTGCTTGTTTTGCTGTGTACCTCAAGACAAGTGTAAATGTCTGCAGTGCCCCTGCATGTGCTGTATGTAGTGAGTCCACGGCAGCCATTATAGTTCCTCGTATTCTGGGATTCTTGCGTGCCCCCACTTTAACCCCTCTGCCCTGCCTGCTCTGCTGGTGGCACGCACCAGACTTGGCTTCCAGCCTTGGGTTTTGTGGGTCTCTAGTCTGGGATGTGGCCAAACCAGGAACTCGCGATGGAGCAACTCTGTGTTTACCTTGAGTGCTCATCCCATGAGAAATAAATTGCATGTTTCCGTAACGTCGACCGCACCAAGTCGCCTCTTCCCCCTCTGACGTGTGACGGGCACCATTTCTGCTGACAAAGGGTCTTGTGGGCTGGTGGGGAATGACGGTGGTTTACCAACCTCCTCTGAGACTCTTGTCCTCTCCACCTAAAATCACCCTGTGCTCAGTGCCTGCGTCTGCTTCCAATTACCTGCCAGCATCAGCCAGAGGTGCCTGAGCCACACGGACACACAGGACAGATGTCCTGGGAAGCCCTATCACCCACCTCAAGCGGTATGAATGTCTTATCGGGCCTGGGTCTGAGGGGGGCCTAAGAGGTTCTTATTAAGGACACTATCCATGGGGCCCAGGGAGGCCTGAGGCAAAGAATCACCCAATCCACAGACCTGTCCATGGAGAGAGGGTCTGACGTGGGGCTGAGGATATATATTAGTATTCTTTTAGTCACTCGACCCAGGCGTTGCCGAGGGGACTTGTGCTTAAATCAGGACCGGTGAGACAAAGGGTCGGTCTGCGTTGCTTCCTCCGGCTGACTGAGTATTGCCCAGGCTTACAGGTGCTCTGGGATGATCACCTCGAGCCCAGCATCGTTTGGGCTTGTGTTGTTTGTGTGGTGCCCAGAGCCAAGAGCCTGGGCATAGTATCTCCTGAGAGGACATGCTTTGGGTCCATATGACCAAAGTACGTAATACTGGCCCAGTGGACCCTGTATTGGGATATTGCCAAGGTGTTGCAGAAAGAGCCTGGCCTAAGGCATATTGCACAGGCCACCTTGTGGCCCGACATGGTGCCCAATATTGCCCAGGCTCTAAGTGGCGCCCAACCGGCCTAGTATTGATCGTAGCATCACCTTGCCTCATGGCATGTCCAAGGGCCTGTTTTTGGGCTTTGTGATGCTGAAGCAGTACTCGTGGGTTTTTGCCTACTATACCCTGGATCTGGAGTGGTGCCATAAGATGAGAGTCTGACTTGGAAACCAGTATAATATGGATTCAAGGGGTGTCCAAGAAAGAATTTTTTAAGATTGAAAGTCACCTATGGTAAGATATTTCATGGAGGGTGTGGCACGAACCTACAAGTGCTGGGGTTTGAGGGGTGCCTAGAGGGCATGGAGTCTGACGGGTATCAGATCAAAAGGCCTGGCCTGTTCTCCACCACTGCCTGGATCTGAGCCATGCCAAGAAAATTCAGTATTTGGGCCTGATTACGAGTGTGGCGGTCCAAGGACCGCCAGACTCGTAGGCTCACTCAATCAATCAAACATTTGTAAAGCACGCTACTCACCCGTGAGGGTCTCAAGGCGCTGAGGGGGAGGGGTGGAAGTAGCTACTGGTCGAACAGCCAGGTCTTGAGATGTCTCCTGAAGGTCAGGTGGTCCTGGGTCAGGTGCAGGTAGGAGGGGTGGGAGTTCCATGTCTTGGCGGTGAGGTGGGAGAAAGATCTGCCACCGGTGGTCGTTCGGCGGATGCGAGGGACGGTGGCGAGGGCGAGGTCCGCGGAGCGAAGCTGGCAGTTCAGGGTGTAGAAGGACAGTCGTTCGTTGAGGTATGCTGGCCCGGCGCTGTGGAGTGCTTTGTGTGCGTGGGTGAGGAGCTTGAAGGTGATCCTCTTGTTGACCGGAAGCTAGTGCAGATCTCTCATGTGTGTGGTGATGTGGCTGTGGCGGGGGAGTCTGAGGATGAGGCGTGCGGAGGTGTTTTGTATGCGTTGAAGTCTCTTTTGGAGTGTGGTCATGGTTCCTGCATAGAGGGCGTTGCCGTAGTCCAGCCTGCTGCTGACGAGAGCTTGGGTGACTATTCTTCTGATTTTGGTGGGGATCCACCTGTAGATCTTGCAGAGCATGCGGAGAGTGTTGAAGCAGGAGGAGGAAACAGAGTTGATTTGCTGGGTCATAGAGAGCGTTGAGTCCAGGATGACCCCCATGTTGCGTGCGTGGTTGGTGGGTGTCGGGGCAGCTCCTAGCGTGGCCGGCCACCAGGAGTCGTCCCATGCTGAGGGGGTGGAGCCGAGGATGAGGATCTCCATCTTGTCTGAGTTCAGTTTCAGCCAGCTAGTCTTCATCCATTCTGCGAAGGCCTTCATTCCCTCGTGGAGGTTGGATTTGGCTCTGACTGGGACCTTGGTGAGGGAGAGGATCAGCTGAGTGTCGTCGGCGTATGAGACGATGTTGAGGTGGTATGCTTGGACGATGTTGGCGAGCGGTGCCGTGGGGTGCAGCAATGGCAGTCCAGCATGCCGCACCAGCGGTCCTACCATCGTATTACAACTTCAACGGTCGACCATGTTCCCTGTTGCTACCGCAGCGGTCAGGGGCTCACAATATGCTGGTGGTGCCGCTGCAGCACCACCATGCATATTACAAGTTTCAGAACCGCCAGCAATATCATGGAGGTTCTTCATCCATGAAACTTCTGTTAGTCATCAAACAGGGCCCCCTTGTGCCCCATGCATGGGGCTGCATGCAGGGGGGCACATGTTGTGCCCACCTGTGTGCATGCATCCCCAGTTCCAGCACGACACGGCATGGACTTCATAGTCTATGCTGTGCTGGAACGCGATGTGGCAGTCCTGAGGCAGCGCCTTTTTAAGGCATACATAGGTGCCTTTAAAAGGCACCGCCGCAGGACTGCCACATCGCCCAACAGACCACAAAAAACTCATAATCTGGTCAGCTGGCAGTCCAAAAGCAGGGGGTGGTGCGGCGGCCACTCCAGTATCACCAAACTCGTAATCGGGCCCAAAGTACCAGTGTCACCTGGGTCTGAGGTATACCCAGGACAGACTGCCTGGCCACGGCACATTATTGAATGAGTCTGAGGGAAGCAAGCGGCGATTTCTTGTGGTACAGCTAAATCTCTCATGAGCTGAATGGGTGCCCAAAGGTGCTGGTCCCGTACCTGAGGCCGCTTGTAGACAACGACTCTGGGGACCGGTTGCTCTGGTTGGAAGCCTGTGGTTACATTGGGTCACAGTGCGAGCGGGGGTTGTGTTAGTGGTAGGGAGGAGTGACTGGCTCAGATTTACTTGCCCAATCCTTACCGGAGTTGGGGCGTATTCTCCATGTCAGCCATTGGTGCCTCAGTGCACACACAGTAATTCTCTCAGCACAGCTTGTGGGTGATGATAGGCAGTGCAGGAACTTGCCTACCACGTCATGGACGTCTTATGTAAAAGGGGCAATCATGTGCATAAGGGCATTCAGGAGCCCATCAAATGCGGTTCCTTAATTCCACTTCGTTCCTGATTTTAGTCTTTTCAGTGAACTAATTCAAGCTGGCAATATTTTTGAAGGCCTGTAGTGTACCTTTTGTGACTTCCTTTTTTTCCCTATTTTCCACTATAAAGGGGTAGTATTTTTCTTGTTAATCTGCGTCGTGCACATCCGTAGTGTTCTTCAGTGGGTTCATCGCCCCATCACTTACTATAGTTGCTCCTATTGTGCACCATCAGTATTCGACGTCCTATAACTGGTTCCTTCAGCTGTGAATTCGTCAGTGCTGTCTGTGCTAGTTTGCCGGTGTAGTTCACTCTGGAAGCTTCTCCTCTCTCTAGGAATCAGAGGTCCATGTAATCTTCCATCCCTGGGGTGTTTAGTGGCAACTGTGCCATTGGCGTTTAACTCCAGAAACTGTGACCCTTCTCGTGGACACCTGCCCTTCACACATGCTGTGACAGCTCTGCTGTTTTCGGACAGGAGTCATCCTTCCCTTGGGCAGACTGAGAACTGGACAAAGACACTTACGTCAGACGTGGACACTGGACCACTTCATTATTTCTAGGAATCTGGGGGTGAGCAAGAGAGCTTGGTTTGAGCCCTTAGCACCCAGAGAGCCTGACCTTGAATCCAGCATCCCCAGAGCAGTGTTTTGTAGCAGGCCCGGGCAAGAGGATGTCTGGTCTCGCGCCCCGCGTAGCCCAATGTGTGCTTCTAGTGCGTGGCCTCGATCGCACTGTCACCCTGGCTTGCAGGTCACCGGGTGCAGCCGAGGGTTGAGGTCTTTGGCCTCGCGGCCGGAACTGCAGGGCTAGTTACAGGACTTGGCCTATGCCGAGAGTCTGGGGCCCAGACAATGTGGTCCGCAGTTACCACGAGATCCCGAACGGGTTCCAGTTATTCTGTCCTCACGCCACAGAACGACTTGTATTCTGGGGACTCTAGAACCACAGGCCTCGACAGCAGACTTTTGCCCACAGGCACGTAGAGGGCAGCATGCTCGCGACACTGCGTGCCGTGCCCCTCCCCAAACATTTCAGGAGGCAAATACTGGTCAGGGCAGTGCCTTAAAGCGTCTCTGCACGCTACAGCTCTATTTTCTATCATGGTGCCGTGTTTAAAAGATCTGTATCTAATATTTTTAGAGGAGAATGGGCTAGGGTGTGTACGGGAGAGATGCCTATAATAATGTTTCTACATTAGTCGGTTGTGCTCTAATATTGTGAATAAGGCTTTACTGTTGTTTGTACATGCGGGTTTTATTATGTGCTTTTGGTTGCTTTAAGAGATGAAATGCAAACTCATGTGTGTGCAAGAAATTAGTGCTCTGTGCCATTTTTTTTTTGTACAAAAAAGTAGAGCTGGGAGAGCCAACAAAGTAACAGAGCCGAACCAAGGGTCTAGCCGGGCTCTAAGAGCCGTGCACGAGCCAAGTTTTGAAAATTGTTGGTATCTAAATCATGCATCAAACAGCATGTGAAAATGCGATTAAAATTATTAAAAAAGGGAATTTCTTTAACTTACAAGAGCGTTTCACCTTCTTACATCAGATTATTTTTGTACAGTGCACATCCTGAACTTACATATTGGAACGTGCTCTGATTTACGATAGTGAAGAACAAGCATTTGCAATGCAAACGGTCTCGCCTATAGGACCTTATATGTATTTAGCTATGCAGCACATCAGCCTACTGCTCACTTCTCATAAGTGTAGGAGTTACGGCATGACGTCATGCCAGGTGAGTGTTGTAGGGGAAGGGAAATCCTTGCTTCTTACATCTCCCATGTGTCTGCTTTTTAAAACACAAAACTCCGAGCGCTGATGCGAGTGACGGGGCCCTATTGAATAGCGCACACTTCAAATTGCCACTTCACTTTTCGAAACTCAGAAGCAGCAACATTGTTGTGGTGTCACCAGGGCTTTAAGTGGAAGCTTTTTCAATATTATATATTAGCCATAGTTGCTGCTTGATTATCTTATGCAACTAACAACCATTGACCAAGCCAATAGTCCTGACTTGTTGTAGGTATGATGTTACTTGTTGTATCATATGTCTGGATGAAATGACAGAAACAGCAAAATGCAAGTCAGACGGCACACTATTCTAAGCACATATTTTTAGCTTATGTGTTTAAGCCATGCCCTTAATTACATTGGCCATGCCCCTTTGAGTGACCACCCTCCACAGTTTTTTCATCCCACTTAAAGCCCTGTGCACCTCTATACAGTTCATAGAAAAAAGTGACGGTGACCGCCAGGTCCAGCAGCGTGGCCTCCGAGTGACTGCTTTTGGGGCAGGGCTGGGGCAGAGAGCCAAGGCTTGCAGCCGGCTCTGAGTCATGCACGACCTTGTGGCAGGGCGGCTCAGACTGGGACGTACTGAGCAGGATGTGCGCTACACTTGAGAAGAGCCCTTGGCCCAGGAGGTCGGTCGCAGTCTTTAACTGCTCCCGGTGATGATCTCGCGGAGGGCGCTTCTAGCCTTACATATGTTAAATTCTCCCCAGGCCACACTGACAACAGTACAGCCGCACCCGTGACAGACTGTGTACAGTACTCACACATTCAGTGTCACTGCTGGTGCTGTGCTCGGCTCAGCTCTGTGTGTTATTGAGCCCACGTCTGCAAATCTGCGTTTTAAGGCTGATAATTTTAGCAGCTGAGTTCAGCTGCAGCCCGACTCGTCGCTGTCTGTGCTTGTGAAGAGGAGCAGCACTGCTGGTGTTGCAAAGAATGCAATTTGCTGTGCTCTGCCCTTGTTCTTGGACGCCAGAAACTCCTCACACAAGACATTTCACATGTGTGAGCCCGATGGTGGTTTATTAAATGGATTGATATCACTGGAATGCGTCAACAACTTGCGAGTAAGCCTACCCTCACCTCGCACAATGTACAGTGGATCTGGCCTGGCATGGGTGCACACTCACAAGTGCAGGGCTATGCACATCTGCCAGGAGGGCTGGCACCTTCCAAAGAGAAAAACGCAATTTGTTGCTGTTTTAATAGTCTGCAAAGGCCCGTTTGTGATTCTAAATAGGACTGTAAACGAAATTGTACGCGTCTTCTAATATTTATAGGTTTCATTATGCTTGCGAAAAAATGTCACTCATAGTCGTTGAATGTCACTCATAACTACACGGGAATTATGAAAATGTCACACATAGCAATATGAAACCTTGACAGCTGTGCTGCAGCCTGCCAGCACCCACCAGGGGCAGTACCTGCTTCAATTGCAGCTTCCATTGCAGTTTCAGTAACTGAAGATAGTCGGTGCCCCCTGCGCCCTGCTCAGCAGCGTGTGACAGCTCAATAACTCCCCTCCCCCAGAACACAGATCTAAGCGCCGCGATGCCAGAAGGCCTTGGTGCCAGGGGGGCCAGGAGGTCAAAGGGCCAAGCCAGGGGCCACCAGGGGGAGGGGCAAGCAGCGGTCAAAGTGCTCAGGAGAAAAATCAGAGTTCAGCATTCATCACTCACTCGGCCCTCGTGCCGCATGTCGCATTACCGTCAACTTGTCATGCATGCAAACATCCCCCATCGTGTATTGAAGTTGATCAATTCCGATTGTATTTCATTTGATAGACAATAATGTTGCTTTATGTTAATCTGAGGACCACGTGCAGGTTTACATGACAGCTGCCTTGCCTTCTTAGTTCACTAATCGGTCATGTTTAAAAACTATCACTTTTATCTCAGGGCAGTGCCAAAGGTGATGTATTAAGGTGAACGCTTCTGCATTTAAAATAAATTAAAAAATATATATATTAAAGAGCATTTATTATAGTTTAATGTTTGTTGTATGGGTTACATAGCAAGCATTTTCAGGGTTCGGCTTGTGCACTGGCTGTAACAGCCAAGCCAGACCCTTGGCTCGCCTGGCTCTCCATGTTGATTTGTTGACTTGCACAAATCTAGTCTGAAGGAGAGTGCGCCAGCTGAATTCACCACCAGCGCGAGCTTCTAACACAATCGACCAGTCAATGGTTTACACATTTTCCACGAGTTTCAACTGTTTGCGTATCTTCTGTGTGCAGTAACAGACAGTGCCTACAGTGCCAGTCTTGTTGGCACTGTCAACCAAAGCTAGTTGCAACACCAATGTAAGCTGGTCATACTTGTAGTGTTTCGTGGGGGCACAGGGGAGGCCTAGGGGCATGGGGAAAACCAAAGGACAGAATGAGGACACAACAGCCAGGGTCACTGTGGTGGGCCGAAGACCACGAGCGGTCTCGCGCCTGTTTATTTATACCTTCGGGCGTGCCCGCCCTTCGGGTGCGTGGGTGCGTGACCAGCGTGCTGGAACGGGCCGGGTGGCTCCGTTACCACATCCCTCCAATCTTTCAGATACAGAGATCATTTATCACGGAACAGTTCTGCTCTTGCGCACACCACGCAAAGTCTCTGAGTCTCTTACTTGGGGCTGGGTTTGGCCGAAAGCCATACGGCTGGCTCCGTGGAACATCTCCTCGGCCTGCTCCTCCTGCCCCTCTGCCACTGGGCGCCTCGGCCTCTGCAGAGGGCCCGTCCTCTCGATCGCCCACCCCGGGCGGTGGGGGTGCGCTCCGCGATGTGCTTGCCTGCTCTCCTGGGGAGCCGCACCCTTCCGGGGCCTCGAGCTCTTCCTCTTGCGGGTCAGTCTCAGGGGAGCCGGATGTTATTCGTTTGAACCAAGATGCATTTCGAGTCACCGTCCGCGTTCCTCTCCTGGCGGACACCATGGTGCCCTGCACTCCGGTCACTTCCCACACTTCCGGTTCAAACGGGGTGCGATACTTCCAATTCGGGTACCGGTCTTTCAGGATGACCCTGTCTCCCGCCTGGAGACTCCTCGCCCGGGCTCTCCTCTTCAGACTGGCCTTCTCGTTGGAGGTCCGCCTTCTCCCTTGCGCCGCCTCTTGGTCCAGCGGCCGAGGCTGCCACACATGACTCGCCGGGATGTTGTCTCTGGGGGCCTTCTTGAACAGAAGGTGCGCTGGCGCACACCGAGTCGTACAGTGGGGTGTCCGGCGGTAGGCACTTAGGAACTGCGAGAGGCATTGATCCGCGTCTTCTCCTTGCTCGACTCCGATTCTCAGCGCCCGGTTCATCGTGCGCATAAATCGCTCCACCTCGCCATTCGCCTGGGGCCACTGCGGGGTGATCTTCCTGTGCCTGACCCCTCGAGCCGCTAAGTAGTCCTGGAACTCTCGCCCCTGGAAGGGTGGCCCGTTGTCCGACCGGACTTCTTCAGGTAGGCCCATCATGGCAAATATGCGGTCCAGCGCCGCTCGCACCTGGTTGAATGCCGTGGAGGAAACCACTTCCACCACCGGGAACTTGGAGTGTGAATCCACCACCACCAAAGTGTGTCGCCCATCCGGGAAAGAACCAAAGTCTACACTCAACTTGGACCAGGGTTCCAGACATGGGTCCTCCGTAATCACCGGATGACGTGTCGGCTCCCCCCCGGTGATGTTACACGAGTGACAGTTACGGATGACTTCTTCAACCAATGCATCCATCCGCGGGAACCACACCTTGCTCCTCAGCCTGGCCTTGGTCTTGGAGACGCCTTGATGCCCTTGATGCGCCAACCTAACCACCTCTCCTTGGAGACTCTTCGGAATGAGTGTTGATCCTCTCAAGACCACTCCATGCGGCCCCTCGCTGAGTTCACTCTGCGCGTTCCACATTTGCTGCCGATAGACTCTCTCATCTTCAGTGAGGGCCTGCACTCCGTCCAGGAAGTTCCGCCAGTGGTGAGTTGCCAGCGTGCGCTTCACCTTTACGAGGCAATCGTCCAGCTCTGTGGCCTTTCCGATGTCTTCCAGCGTGAGTGCCACCGGGCATGCTGCTTGCGACACCAATCTGACGAACTCTTCTGTGCCTCGCTCATCCGACGAATCAGGGCGCACCGGCTCCGGGTGTCGGGACAGGAAGTCCGCCGGGTTGTTGGCCCCGGGTCGGAATACTACCTCAAATCGGTAAGCTTGCAATTGGACTGCCCATCTCTCGATCCTCGGGGGCCCTAGCCGCGCCGTGCCGGCGAAAAGCGGGACAAGGGGCTTGTGGTCGGTGACCACCCGGAAGTCGTGACCATATAGGTAGAGATGAAAATGCTGACAGGCCCACTTGATGGCCAGCGCCTCCCGCTCAATCTGCGCATACCGCATCTCTGTGGCCGTCAAGGCCCTGCTGGCGTACGTGGTCGGGACCCAATCCTTTGCCTCCGTTTCCTGCATCAAGACCGCGCCCAGCCCAACGGGGCTCGCGTCCACCACCACCTCTGTCCTCCGGTGGGGTCTGAAGTAAGCCATGACCTTGTCGTCGATCAGCGCGTCCTTGACGCTTGGAATGCCAGATCTTCTTTCGCCCCCCAGGTCCAGGGCTGACCACTCTTCGTGAGAAGCCGGAGCGGCTCCGACAGGGACGCCAGGTTGGGAATGAAACGTCCACAGTAGGTTGCCATCCCTAGAAAACTCCTGACCTCGGTGGCTGAGGTGGGCCTCGGGGCAGCTCGGATCGCTTCCGCTTTCTTCGGATCCACTCTCAGGCCTTCCCTCGAGAAGATGTAGCCGAAAAACTCGACCGACTCCTGGTAGAAGGAGCACTTGGCCTCGTGCAGGGTGAGGCCGCTGTCCGCCAGCCGCTGCAGCGTGTCTCGCAGATGCCGGTGGTGCTCTTCCAGAGTCTTTGAGAACACCAAAATGTCGTCACTCAAATTGATGACTCCCTGGAGACCCGAGAGAGTCTCCCTTATAGCATTTTGGAACACTTCGGCCGCTGACGAAATTCCGAAACTCAACCGCTTGTATCTCCGCAGGCCAACATGCGTGGAGAAGGTAGTGATGTTGCGGCTGTCTGGGTGGAGTTCGAGCTGATGGTACCCCGCGTTGAGATCCAGCTTCGTGAACCACTGCGCGCCATTGAGGTCGGCCACGATGTCGTCCATGGTGGGCGTGAGGTGTCTTTCGCGCTTGACTGCCTTGTTCGGGAGGCGCATATCCACACACAAACGGATGGCGCCTAGCTGCTTGGTTTTGGGCGCCACGACTAGGGGGGACACCCACGGGGTGGGACCTGATACCTTCTCGATTACCCCTAGGTCCTCCAACTTCTTCAACTCCTCCTCCACCCGTGGACGCAGGAGGAATGGTATTCTCCTGTGACGCAGCGCCATGGGCCGGACCGTCGGGTCCACGTGCAGCTTGAACTGTTTTCCGCGTAGGCACCCTAGACCTCGAAACAGCATTGGGAAGTCCTTCAACATCTCCCTGGCATGCAGGTCATGCACCTGGTTCGCGAAGAACACCAGCGCCAGATCTTCGGCGGTGTGGCAGCTCAGCAGGGTGCCCCTCTTGCCTTCCGCCACGTGGAACGTCGTGGCCAGCTTCCTGCCCTCACTGACGACCTCAACGTCGATCACCCCTCGCAGGGACAGTGGCTTGTCACTGTCATATGTGAAGATCTGGGCTTTGGAGGGCCTCAGGGGTGGTCGTGGCGACAGCCTCTCATACTGGCAGCTGTCCATGACGTTCACCGACGCCCCCGTGTCGATGAGAGCACTCACCGGGGACCCGGCCACTGTGATGTCACACATGGGCGGCGGTCTTCTCCTCGTGCCTTCCCGGCCCACGAATGAAACGAAGAATACCTCCTCTTCCTCCACCTCCTCATCGAACTCTGACTTGGAGTTTTCGCGCAGGGCGGCGGATTCCTCCGCCGTCAGTTGGTGCACGCGCGCCGCAGCTCCACGCGGGCCGGAAGCACCGCCGCGCCCCCTTCTGCCGCTCCTGCAGACCTTCGCGAAGTGGTTCGCCCGTCCGCACTTCAGACACGTTTGTCCTATTGCGACGCACCGGCCGCCAGGCGGGTGACCTAGGCCGCAGTTGCCACAGGCGCTGCCCTGCGGAGCCCTCGCGACTCCTCGCTGCTGGTTCGGTCGCTTCTGCAGCACATCCACCCTCTCTTCCTTGACTGCCGGCGGTTTCGGGGCCGCAGCTGGCCGGTTGAGGGCAGCCTCCATCTCGTCCGCCCGAGCGTTGGACAGCTCATGAGACCGGCCCAGGATCAGGATGTCATCTAGGGAGATGCCTGGCTGCCGTAGGATAAGGCGCCGCAACGGGACCGACCTGCAACCCTGTATGAGCTGAGCCCTAATTTCTGCTCACTGGTCCGGTAGCTCACAGGACAGCGAGAGTTTTCGGAGGCGGGCATAGAAGACGTCGATGCTTTCGGTTTCTTCTTGTCGCGCCCGGCGGAGCTTAAACCACTCAAAGTCGGGATTAGTTTGGGGATCAAAGTGGTGGTTCAGGGCCCTTATGGCGCCCGCATAGTCGTTGTCGTTCCCCCTATCCGGTAGAGTCTCGAAGAGGTCGTACAGTTCTTCACCACCGTAGCACATGAGGAGAGACCTCTTGACCGTGTTGTCCGTCTCCCGCACCCCGACAAAGTAATGCTCCAGCCGTCTGATCCAGGAGCGCCACCGCACCGCCGCCGTGGAGGGGTCCGACAGTTCACTGAACGGCGGCAACGGAGCCACCGCGCTGTGCCCAGGCGCGGCGGCCACGGGCTGCGCGGCGGCCGCTGGCCGTGGCTGTTGCGCAGCGCCACTACCGCTGGAGGCCGGGGTGGTCATACTCGGCGCTCTTCACTGTTCACCTCCCAGGCCGTGGCTGCTAGGCTGTTGTCCAGGCGAGACCACCGTTGCACTCCTTCCCTTGTTCGGGCCGATGCAGGCCACCTGCCCGTCGCTGCGCGCAGGCGAGACCAACCGCCGTGCTGCGTGACGTGAACAAACTGCCTGGTAGGTGCTGCGCGTGGGCGAGACCTGATCTTCTTTTCTTTGGTCTTTTTTTTTTCCTCTAGGCTTTATTGATACACTCTCCCCTGCAGGCACCGCTGAGGACGCCTCCTGCTGCAACCTCCCTCGGGGCCTTCACCGGCAGCACTAAAGCCAGCTCTTCACAACCAGCTGTTAGCGCAGCTCACGAGGGCCGACTCCCCCCTCCGAACAGAGCTCACCTGCAGAGCGCCCGGCTCAGGACACACACAGCGCGAGGACGCGCTCGGCGAGGTCCGCTTCGTTCCGCCTCCGCGGAGAGCGCCGGACACCACCAGGCAAGACAGCAGTGCGCCGGAGGGGCGAGGCGCGGGTAGGCTCCGCCCTCGTCGCCAATGTAGTGTTTTGTGGGGGCACAGGGGAGGCCTAGGGGCATGGGGAAAACCAAAGGACAGAATGAGGACACAACAGCCAGGGTCACTGTGGTGGGCCGAAGACCACGAGCGGTCTCGCGCCCGTTTATTTATACCTTCGGGCGTGCCCGCCCTCCGGGTGCGTGGGTGCGTGACCAGCGTGCTGGAACGGGCCGGGTGGCTCCGTTACCACAATAATAGCCACCAGTCTGTGCCCGGGCTTCTGCTCTGCATGTTACCCACAGTATACATAACCTCGCGTTGTGGCAGTTGTGTTCGTGCGGGCTGTTTACTATGTGAGACTTACTTCTATAGCATAATGCCTGTGTATATGTGACTCTGAATGTGGGCAGGCAGCGGTCTCTGGGTATGTGTTTGGCCTGTGTAGTGCTTATAGCTGGTAGGTGGTTCTCTTTAGGGGAGGCTTGGAGCTGTGTGACATTTTTAGGGGACGTTTATTGTCTATATGGAAGGGTCAGGTATGTGAAAAGCGCTGTATAACAGATGGGGTAAACCAGTCCAAAATTGAATGTACTTCTGGAGCCCCTTCTTCATCTGTCCAATATTACAGGCGTATTGGTCGTCGGGCATTGCCGCCACTCTTATACCTAGGTAGAGAAAGTTGTCTTTCTCCCATCGTATACCCAGCTGTGGCAGTAAATCTGCATGTGCGTGATAAAGCATCCTCAAAGGAAATATAATGCTCTTTCTTCTGTTGGGCTTCAGCCCGCCACCCTGCATTAAGTGGCCATGGAATGCAAGGTTGAAAGCGGTCTGTGTCGTGGCTCTACTCCCATCTGGTCTCTGCAACATCATTACCAGTGCAACAGACCTATCCCTCCTCAATATCCAGGCCAGTAGTCTACTGGGCGTAACACCCTCCTTGTGCAGGAGCTGCCTGTAATCTCTCCAAGTTAATTTGTCTAACCAATCAGCCGTCTCCCCCAGGGACCTATGGGTCTCGGTGAGATGGGCTGAATGGCCTCTCCTCCTGCCTTTCTGGACTACAGATCGACTAATAAGGCCTCCTGCTCAGTTAGATATCTCTATAGCTGCCTTTTCACCCAGTAGACCTTTCCCAGACATACCCCACTTCCCATTCATATCCTCTAGTGGTGGCGGTGCCCCAGTTACCTCCATATAAGCTGCCAATTGCGTACCCAAGTTCTCCCGACACTCATCATCCAATAACACCCCGAATGTAGATGCCAGGCCGTCACCCCCTCCGGCCACTCCAGTCCATCTCCACCTTCAAAGGCGAATGGTCGGAAAGGTACCATGCCAAGTTCCTGGCATCTCGTATCTGGGTCAACATTTCTTCGGTCCTCAGCACTCTATTACCCTATCAGCAGGGTGAACTCACTCCAAACATCCACGCTATCTGTATTACCCATCACCTGTCATAGTGTAGAGACCGTGTACTGTTACATGTTCTTTTAAGAAGGGGGGGTCCTTTAAAGTGCCCAATCTAACACACAGTTAAAGTCTTCGGCCCAGAGTACCAGGACACGCATGCACTCCAGCAGCAAATCCTGGACCTATGGTGGCATTCCGTATTCAGTGCATACATATTTCTCTGCCATCCAGTGTCCACTATAGAGTATACATCTCCCATCCATATCCGCTGCAGATCGGCCGACTTGAAGGGCAACACAGGGCAATCTACACCAAGACCCCGTGGCATATGCTGGGTAAGTAGACAAATACTACTGACTCCACTATTGCCGTTTCAGTTAGCCCCACTCAATGTTAAGCAGGTGTGTCTGTTGAAGGCAGGTTATGTGTAGGTTATGTCTGCCCAGGAATGACTTAATTCGAGAAAGGTGGTAGAATGCACACCGCATTCCATGCTTACTAATGTTGTGTGAAAATTCAATATTTTTGATTTTTACGGCGTGCTACCTTTAAATGCGTTACGTCCGTGCGTACAGGATTGTAGCATGAGTAGTAGAGCCTCAACCAGAATTACAGCATCCTGTAGCACTTTACGTATGTTCCCAGGTCACGGACATTCCAATCGAGGACGTTACACCTATCCATGTTCCTGTAGTGTTTGTAGTACCCTTCTAAGCATGTGTGGCTTACAAGCAGCAAGCCATGTCACAGTCTAACAAACTTTTACCTTTTTTAAAAGAAAAACTTTATAAGCTTCGAGACTGAAATAAAAGCATTACATGTAATAGGCAACAACTAATCATAGGCAGCATTGACACACATGGCAGGTCCATGGGTGATAAGGTGCGGCATCAGGGGCAGTCTCTTGTCTGAAGTTCATAGTCCTTAGCTTTTCCCTCTCACTCTGCGTGGAATCGCCGGCGCAGCACTCCACAAAATGCCCTGGGCATAGCAAAGCAGAATCTGTAGAGCAAGTGCCATTACCCATGCACCTTTCAGAACTAACTTCCTGAGTACATAGTAGCATCAGCTCTGAATTCCGACAGTGCGAACCGATCGGATTTGTTCTACTAGGGTTCGGAAGGACAGCTGTTCGGATGTATGACATTACAACGCGTGTCATTACAACGTGTGCAGTTACATCGCATGCGTTACAACGCATGCGATGTTACAACGCTATGCCATTACAACGCAAGTCTTTACATCGACTTGCACTAGATGGCGTGCTAACATTAGAAAAGTGTAATTTACTATTCCAACTCCAGTCCACGTAACAGTAGGGTAGGTGTTGGGATAGTAAACTACACTATTTATAATGTTAGCACGCCATCTAGCGCAAGTCGATGTAAAGACTTGCGTTGTAATGGCATTGCGTTGTAACATCGCATGCGTTGTAACGCATGCGATGTAAAAGCTGCGCGTGGTAAAAACTGCGTTGTAATGGCTGTTCCCCCAGCTGTTCGAGGTTCTTGTAGACAGATTAGGGATTGACAAAGATAGGTGTTGCAGAACTTACTTGCCGGGACAAAAAGTTGATCACTGTAGGAGTAGTGTTCGTTTCAGTACATGGAGAGACAGGGGAATGGTAGGCAGCCTTGAAGAACACTGATAGTTGCCACTGATCCTCTGAAAAGGAGTCTAACGAGAGCTAATGGTGAAGTTCCTGACAAGTGTAACTCTCCGTCAATATACCAAGGGTGTTTTGCGCTATAAATGTTAAACTATACTGGATAAAACCACTAGATGGCAGGCATGTGCTAAGCAAATCAATATACAGTGAGTTAAAGCTGCAAAAGGATATTTACGTAACATGTTTCAGAATTAGAAGTCAAAAACAGATTCACCAAACAACGGACACGAGGCATATTAGAAACAAAAATAAGTCAAAGAACTTCTATTCGTTCTCTATGCTGCAAATCAAGTGAAAAGTGGCAATTTCCATAACTGGCCTTCAGGCAGGCGCGCAACACCCATTGGACTCAAAGGGCTTCAGCCCCCTCCCCGTCATGTGTGGCAGCCCGGGATGAAACAGCTTCCCGGGCACGCACACAGCCGCACCCGAGCACTTCACAGGTCTTTAAAAGACCATTTGCATGTTAATGAGGCCTCGCTGTTGTTTCACCCCTTCTAAGAGCCCCTGCAGCTCCACTCTGCCTATTGCTTAAAGATTCAGCCCCCCCCGAAAAATTTTCTTAGCCCCCCCGAAATTTGGCTCTAGTTGCACCTCTGCCTTCAGGGCTGACACATTTCAACTGTGTCAATATTACGCTCACTCACTTGCCTCGATGGGAAAAAAAAACAAGCCACACAAAATCCTGCCCTTTTCCTACATAGAACAAGCATTTGCAATGCAATAGGTCTCGCATTTACTAGAGTTTGAGCTATTGGCATTGTAAATGACAATGCCTTTTATTTATGTTTTGGTTTTTAAAACAAACAAATAAAAGGGATTGTTATTTACAATGCCAATAGCTTATACTCGCGTAAATGCGAGACCTATTGCATTGCAAATGCTCTGCAGCTCTGGGATAAGCAGAGTTGTGGAATTCTGCGGCCCTTGTAAATACCGCACACTCCTTGCAGCTCTGGGATAAGCTAATACCGCACACTCCCTGCAGCTCTGGGATAGACAGAGCTATTCTGTGGCCCTTGTAAATACCGCACACTCCCTGCAGCTCTGGGATAAGCAAATACCACACACTCCCTGCAGCTCAGGGATACGCAAATACAGCACACTCACTGCAGCTCAGGGAAAAGCAAATACCGCACACTCCCTGCAGCTCAGGGATCAGCAGAGCTGTGGAATCCTGTGGCCCGTGTAAATACCGCACACTCCCTGCGGCTCTGAGATAAGCAGAGCTATGGAATCCTGTGTCATGTAAATACTGCATACACACTGCAGCTCAGGGAAAAGCAAATACCGCCCACTACCTGCAGCTCAGGGATAAGCAGAGCTGTGGAAACCTGTGGCCCGTGTAAATACCGCACACTCCCTGCAGCTCAGGGATAAGCAGAGCTGTGGAATCCTGTCTCATATAAATGCAGCTCACTCCCTGCAGCTAAGGGATAAGCAGAGCTGTGGAATCCTGTCTCATGTAAATACCGCACACTCCCTGCAGCTCAGGGATAAGCAGAGCTGTGGAATCCTGTCTCATGTAAATACTGCACACGCACTGCAGCTCAGGGATGAGCAGAGCTGTGGAATCCTGTCTCATGTAAATACTGCACACGCACTGCAGCTCAGGGATAAGCAAATGCCGCCCACTCCCTGCAGCTCAGGGATAAGCAACTACCCGCACACTACCTGCAACTCGGGGATAAGCAGAGTTGTGGCAATCCTGCGTCTCACGTAAACACTGCACACTACCTGCAGCCCTTGGGAGGGCAGTGCAGTGGAAGGCTGCATCCCGTGATGCAAATGCCGCACACAGTTTAGGGATAAGCGGCGGAGTGCAGGCTTGTGTCTCGTTATGAAAATACCGCACACCCCCTGCATCTCAAAGATAAGCAGTGCAAATACAGAAAACCCCTTCAGTTTAGGGACAAGCATCTTTCATCTCATAATGTAAACACCGCACACCCCTTGGGTTATACAACCGAGTGGCAGCCGGCATCTCATGGTGCAAATACCGCACACGTTCTGCAGCTCGGAGATAAGCAGCGCCGTGGAATCCGGCGGCATCTCACTGTGTGCCCTCCCTCCCCACACCGCCCCCGCTTGTGGACTCCTGGAACCTCTGGCTTGTACTGTATCCTCTCTCAAGCTCATCCGGCACTTCAGACAAGCCAGAGGCGTACTGTGCTCAGTGGCATAGGAAGGGGGGTGCGGTGGGTGCGGGCCGCCCCAGGTGTCATCACTGTGGGGGGTGACAAAATGGCAAAAATATGTGTTTTAAACACATATGTTTGCCATTTTGTCAAGCCGGGGGTGACAAGAAATTTTCTGCACCGGGTACCACCTGAACTCGCTAGCCACTGGCTGTTCTGGCTCCCGGTACCGAAACCCCCTTAACTTCACACTACCCATGTCACGCACAACAAAGAGAAGTCCGGAGTGTCAGGATAAAAAACACACTCGGTCACTGGTCTGTTGTCGCTTCCCCAGCACTGCAGTGCCCTTTTTATGGGCTATTTATTTTGCAACACCTCCGTTTTAATAGACTCATAAATCTTTCTCTAATAAACACTTGCTTGTATACCATGATATTAAAAATGTCAGAAGGAGACAAAGGGCCTGGGCACACAGAGCCATTATTCTGTTGTCTGGTTGCACACGGCGCCCTTTCTAATGCTATCATTTTTGGAAATGCGAGTGTACAGTAAAATATAGAAAAAGTATCCAGTGGAATAAGATCACCTGGAAAGGTTTTGCCTGGCTGTGCACTTTTTCAGACTTTTCACTCAGGGCAGGGGATATTGTGTTTTGGGTTCAGGGCCGCACTGGCCGTTCCGCTGGGCCATTTCCCACTTCCCCGATAGACTACAGGCCGGGGGGAGGATGGAGGGGGGCGAGGAGGCAGGACCAGCCATGCCACCATGGCGCCATTCAAGTCTCAGCCTCCTGCACTGCAGGGCTGGCATTGGCGTCCAGTCCTGCCCTGGTTACTGGGGATTCACCCACACTTCTTGAACTGTCTCTGCTCACGCCATGACGTTGCACTCAATCCCAGAGCATTAGATTGGAAGGGTGCAGATGCCCCCGCAGAGGGAATTCCCGATGCAGGGGCCGATCTCATAGAAGCGCCTGACTCCTGTGTCTGACACTGACTGTTCGCTTGGTCCATGGGCGTGAGCAGAGGGTTGGCAATGTTGCCCCAGTGCCTGGAAGTGAGGGTCCTCCTTGTGGGCGAGGCGTAGGTTCATGAATGACAGTCTGCAGTGCAACGGTCAGTCAGTGAAGGCTTCCCAGTCCCATTTAGAGGATGCTTCCTAACTGCGAAAAGAGGCGAAATGAGACTTTTGGAGCCTTGTATTGAGTATGGAGAGAGCATTGCGGCATCACAAGCCTGCAGAGACCAGTAAGGGGGGGGTGCAAAGTTTCTCCATGCAAGCATAGTCCCAGTTACTTTTTCCTGTGTTTCCTATCCCTAAGTATTTGTGTTTTTTTTCTCCCCGAGCATTATTTGGTGCTGGTAACTCACGAGTATTTTGGGTGCGAGCGCCTGCCATGTTTCCCTTTACGCCGGTAACTCAAGACCAGTGTGTGCCCGAGTGCCAAGCTCGCTCAGCACAAATGAAACTCATTTACAGAATACTCATGAATGTTCCCATTGTGTGCGGATGTTCAACGCACATGGAACTGTGCAACACCTCAAAGCTTTTATGACGTTTATGTATTTCTGGGAAGCATGAGAAGCGCACATATAAAAACAAACGGTTGCACATCCTGAGTTTTCTTGCATGGATGGTAGGTTTGTTTGGGGCATTTCAGTGGACAGAAGGCTCATTGCGGTGCTCATGTGATTTGGATTTACAGGCTGACCTGCTACTCCTGGGCTAGGAGTTAGTGAAACACTGGTGGCAAGAGAAGTGAGCTGGGGCCCCATTGAAGGGAGTGCTGCGTGAGATGAGAGTGACGCAGCAGCGGGGAGGGAGGGACTCCGAGCCCTGCACCGGCTTCCATCGGCAGCTGGCTCCCAACCCTGCTCTGATCACTGGCTTGGAGCGGACCTCTGGCTCAGAGAGTCCGGCTGGTTTCTGTCAGGTGTACCTGGGGTGTCGCAGTTCCCCGGGACTCCACTCCCTGACCTTGCTCTCGTTTAACTGAACAGTTTCTAGATGAACGCTCCGTCGAGTTCAGTTTACTCTTTAATTTGAGAGTTTGCAGCCCAAGAGCATCGAGTCGAAAGTTAACGAAAAATACCTTTTTTTGCAACCTTTATTTATGGTGCTTCCAAAGAAGCAAAACGAAACTCACTCCTGTCCCCAAATAACACAATCGATAACGTCCCGCGCAGTAATAGTTTGTGTAAAAACTTAACAACCATCACTGTGACTGACTGTAGAATTACTGTTCAAAATGGCTGTGATGGCTTGCGCTGCTTGCCCTCTCACTGTGGGCAGACTATATCATAGCGTAGCTGTTAACCCTGCAGATTATGGATTCCTTCCGGGCTGTGAGTTGAAATCCTCATTTGACTGTAAAGGCTTGAGCGCCTGACACATCGGCCAAAGACTGACAGATTTCCTTTCAAACACAGATAGATTTGCACTCATGGACTGTGGAGACTGGACATCACTGTAAGACTTCGTATTAAGAGTGGTGCTCACTCTCTCGGGCTTTCGGTGTCACTAAGTGTGTTCAATTCTTTTCCTTTCCATCAACACGTTAATTGTACACGAAATTTCAAGACAAATGCTAAAACGTCTCGTTATTGGCGCGCTGCTGTTTGTGTGTCTGTTATATTTTCACGCTGGTGATAACCCTACGTAGTGTTCATGGACCAAAGGTGTTTTCGATTCTGGAGGTCTCTCCTCGCCTTGGTTTTAGCAAGTAAGTGCTTTTCGGGAGTGGCCTGGTGTCACCGTAATACCAAACACGGTGGGGGCGTGGACTAGGCCGGGTCGAGTTCTCAGCCCAGCTCAAATGTCGATCGTTTCAGAGAAGCCCTTGTCTGTGTGTTTTCTTTCCTGTAAAGGGCACGATGTGGCCTTAGCAAATTGGTGTTCGATTTTCTGGCATTCATGGAGGGAGGGAGGGAGGCGGCCGCGAATGTGAAAGTTATCGCGATCAAACATCAAAGCGGCCGTGCGGCCGCGAAAGTGAAAGAAAACGAGTGCTTTCAGGCTGCCAAATGGTGCGCGCGCCCGGCGCACATGCACTGTATTCGGAGGCCTGAAAGCACTCGTTTGCACTTCCAAAACTCGCTTACTATAAGTCCCGCCAGAGCAGTGCTAAAGCACTGTCTCAGGCGAGACCTAAAAAACAGAACAAAGGCAACAGGTGATGCACGCGCTCGACCTATCTGTGCATAGCAAATGCCTCTGCTTGTCCCGCAACCATGATGTGAATTGACAATGTCGGTCAGCTTCAGACAGCGGATCTTGTCGCTTGAGACTCTGCGTGGTGGAACATCGTCCCGCTACCCCTATGGGTCTGTTTACATTTGCGAGTGGACGCCCTGCAGTTTTGGCATACGGCTGCATCACAAGACGCTCCAGCACGGCATGGAGGTTTATGATACACACTGTGTGAGAAGTGGAAGGCAATCATGGCGGTAGTGGTAAGGTTGTGATTTTAGGGCAGTTAGCATGAGCCAGAGACGTCGCAATAAGCAACATGTAAAAGCTAAACTGCAAGGGGCTGAAATGACACTACACACCGGCGGTTTTTCACTAAAGCTATTTCCTCTGCACTGCAAGGACTCTGTACGGTGCTTAGGACAAGGAAGGAGTGGCTTCGTTATCTCGGTGAGGATATTACAGAATAGCAGTGACGATACTGCTGTTGGACGTGTGGGCGGAACGGGTCGGATTTTTACAACTAGAGCAGCATTTCTCCTGCAGAGCACAGTACTGGGATCCAGTGAACAGTGTTACGGCAAGTGTGCTACCACAACTGCCAAAAGTGTCCGTTCTCAGCTATGTGAGGAAACCTCTCACCACCCAACCTTTCCCAATCTGTTGTTCGTCACTTGCCTGAGCCTACGACTATCTTCAAAAGCCAGGGTAGCGTTGTACCAAGTGCCTCTCCCTGATGAAGCCTCTGCGTCTCCCACTCTGGTGCTGTTGCCCTGGAAGTCACCTGCCGAGGCATCCACTCGGTTCTCCTGACGTCCTCCTGTCGAACACTGGCTGCTTCTATGGAAAACGTCCGGTGACCTCCATTGTGCAACGGCAAATCAGTGCCGTTTTTTCCAATTGACTGTGGGAGGCAGAGACAGCACAAGCAGCGTCCGGGAAAATGCTGGGAGAAGATAATGAGCATTTTCCCGGCCGCTGCTTGTGCTGTCTCTGCCTCCCACAGTCAATTGGAAAAAACGGTACTGATTTGTCAGGCATGCGTACGATGTAAGGCATCGTGCGCATGTGAAACAAAGAGTGCAATTTGGGCCACCAATTGGAAAACAAACAAGCACTGAAAATGCAATGGGACTCGTATTTACGCGAGCCCTGTTGCATTTGAAACAGAAGTGCGGGCATGAAAGAAGGCATGAATGGGAGGGGGTGGGCGGGTGGTTGTGGTGAAAAAAATTACGGACTGCGGGAGGGAAGGGTTAGAGGCAGGTGAACAAAACGTTTTTTACAATAAAGGGGCTGATAGCCTCGGAAGAATAATAATGACGACATGGCCGTCAGGAGGCGGGACTAAGAAGCTAAAAACCAATCAGAATGCTCAATTTATAATGGAAGGCAATGAAACTTATAGATGGAAAGTGGGCGGAACTTCCCCCAGCTATAGTGTATACTGCATGCCTCGCATAGCGATGGCAGCGCTTTCGCACTGCATCACTAGGCGAGACCTAAAAAGGAGGCTTTGAAAAATGACACATTTGCCTAGCATCACACAATTTGGTAAAGCGAGAAAACTAGGACTAATTCCGGTTTTCTGGTTTCACATTATACAACTTACCCAGTAGATGGTTACCTATTATTCTCCTTTTTAACACTATGGGGTATATTTACAAGGAAAGTGACTATTCAGATCCTAAATGGGCTCTGATTAAGAAATCTCGGTCCTGACGAAAGCCCCTAGAGTCTCCAGGGGGCTGAAACATGTTGACCCAGACAGTGCACTAGATTAGTAGCTTGATCTTAAAACGCACAAACTTTCATTTTAACCTCCCACATCACTGCCTCCCTAATAAATCCTTGAGGACACAAGTGAAGTAGGGATTTTAATCACTTCACAAGAGCACCTTTTTACCCTTATCCCTGACCACTACTGATAGTACCAGCAGGTCTTCCTCCAGGTGGAGGTCAGCATATTTACAAAGAAAAAGACCCAATGATGATGCTGAAACAGAGCACGAAGGCGGAGAATCAAGATATATATCGCCACCAGCCTGTGTAAATGTATGAGGGTTTTTTATAACGGATTCGACACAAATAAAACACCCTGGTCATACAGGATAAGTGGTCCATTCTCCCCCATCTTTGTTTAATGCAGATTGCAGCACACATAGAAACAACAAAAATGAGGAGAAATAAAGCAATTCTCCTCATTTCGCCATGTTAATACCAGGTTTTTTTGGTCTTAATATTGGTGCTGCTCCTTATTTACACCACCCTTGTAAATATGGGGCAGTGTCAAAATCAATGGGTGTTGGGTGGAATGCCCACCACAACACCCATTGAGCTCCCATTTCACACTAAGTATAGTGTGAAAGGACGCCTTATTTACAAGGCAGAGTTAAGCCATGCTGAGTGGCGTAACATTGCCTTGTAAATAAGGTGAAGCTCGTATTGCCACAGGAACGTAAAAAAAGTGACGTTCCTGTGATAATAGGGGTTTGTAAATATGCCCCTCAATGTTTATGCTTTGATTTTAATTCTTTACAACAAACAAATGATGGACGGAATGCTGACAATGCAGACATTCTCCCCCAGTCAAGAGATCTGGGTTAAATCCATCGTTCTTTTGCCCACTACGCCACCCCAGTTTAGACATGGCCATATGCAAATCAGTCTTGACCCTGTGCCTCATGGGAACAGTCCAGCCCGAACTGCCAAGCCATGTCTTCCCTGGACCGGAATCAAGCATCCTAGGACCGGTTTCTGGCTATCAGCCGTCATCAGCCAGGATTTAACCCAGATCTCTTGACTGGGGGAGAATGTCTGCATTGTCAGCATTCCGTCCATCATTTGTTTGTTGTAACGCTTTTCGCCCTAAGTGGGATGGGTATTCCCAGACGTGGGACCCGTGCTCACTACGCCACTGGAGTCAAGCTATCCTGGCTGATGACGGCTGATAGCCAGAAACCGGTCCTAGGATGCTTGATTCCGGTCCAGGGAAGACATGGCTTGGCAGTTCGGGCTGGACTGTTCCCATGAGGCACAGGGTCAAGACTGATTTGCATATGGCCATGTCTAAACTGGGGTGGCGTAGTGGGCAAAAGAACGATGGATTTAACCCAGATCTCTTGACTGGGGGAGAATGTCTGCATTGTCAGCATTCCGTCCATCATTTGTTTGTTGTAACGCTTTTCGCCCTAAGTGGGATGGGTATTCCCAGACGTAGCACCCGTGCTCACTATGCCACTGGAGTCAAGCTATCCTGGCTGATGACGGCTGATAGCCAGAAACCGGTCCTAGGATGCTTGATTCCGGTCCAGGGAAGACATGGCTTGGCAGTTCGGGCTGGACTGTTCCCATGAGGCACAGGGTCAAGACTGATTTGTATATGGCCATGTCTAAACTGGGGTGGCGTAGTGGGCAAAAGAACGATGGATTTAACCCAGATCTCTTGACTGGGGGAGAATGTCTGCATTGTCAGCATTCCGTCCATCATTTGTTTGTTGTAATTGATTTTAATTCTTGGCACATGATGGTAGAGGGAGGGTGGCAGACAGAAGCCACATTAAAACTCGGCTCATCTTAGGATCAAGGGTCCGAGAGGACCCCTGGCTCAAGCCTGGCTCGAGTCTTAAGTGGCTCACCCACTTCTAATGGAAGCAGCACTCTGTGTTTTTGGATGAAACCCTATAGTTTATAAAGAGGAGCTTTATTGAACACTGTTGTTTGGTATATTTGTCTCTAATATTGGTAAATGTGAGCAGCGCTGCATTAATTTAGAAATATGAGAGCTGTACTTTGAGCATTTTTTTTTTTTTTATTTAAGCAGGGCAGAGACATAGAAAGAAGAAAATAAAAGATAAAAATAAAAATACTGTTTTGTAATAATACATCCAGTCACATATTTATCAATTATATACAATTTCATATACATCCTATGGATACTCTATTAGTTACCATCAGAGAAAGAGTTATACATAACTTATAGACTAATACTCTATTCCAGTAAATTTTCATCCTTAATCATATTTACATTTTCAGTATTATGCACTTTGATTACCCAAGTCTTCCTATCCCATTTATCTCCTTTCTGTCAGCCAATTATTCATGGGTGCCCATATTTTACAGCCTTTTTTCCTAGCTCAATGTCCCTTAATCTCATATAATGCCATTTCTTGGGTATATATATGAAGAAGCCGATAAAACCATGCTAAGTAACTATGTGCTTCTTCTTCCTTCCAAGCCGTTGCAATCAGTAGCCTAGCTACTGCCACTGTCATAAATACAAAATCTTTCTGTGATGAAGATAGACCAAGTTTATAGTCAAATCCAAATTGCATTAATGTCGAGGTTAGGCTAAGATTTTTGTTGATAGTTCTTAACCAAAATTCTTCTATGCCGATTTTAAAGGATATCAGTTTACTGCATGTAGAAAACATATGAATTATATCGGCAGGGCCATCTTGGCACCGAGGGCACATGTCATTCTCCCGTTTCCCCCATTTAAATAATTTCTCTGGAGTATAATACAAGTTAAATATGGTTTTATAATGCTGTGATTTAAGATTAGCGGAGAGAAAATTCTTTTTTGCTAACTCTAATGTCCGATCTATATCTATTTCATCATCTTCTAATTTCTCTACCCATTTAGCCTCAGTTTTTCCAATATCATCTGGGAGATTTCTCAGCAAAATATCATAATATTCCCCAATCCGAGCTTTCCCTCGAAAAGCTAATTCTAAAACTGGTATAAAATCCAGATGAAGGATTTCTTGCAAAAGTGTTCTCAGCCAGCTCCAGATTTGAATATTTTTAAATTGAGATTGTTCATATATTCCTTTAAGTCTAACCAAATTCAAAAATTTTATAATTTCCAATTTATCATTATACATTTGAGCATTTGTTGGTAAAGGAGAGCTCAGCTCTCAGGTTTCCTAGGTTCGAAAGTGGGTAGCTGAGCTAATCCAGTTTTTGATGTTGCATTCTGGGGCATGTAGTACTGATTAGCCCATTTTAAAATACAGATCACAAGTCCCAGGATCCACAGTAAAAACTTCAACTGGTTGGGCTACTCGTTCATATGCATGGACAACTTGATAGCCCTGGAGGTTGCAAACGCTTGTGTTTAAAAAGACACACTGTGTATTATTAATGTGCAGGAGTGCTGCACTGTGTGCTGCTGTACTTCTGTTGGAGTGATAACTCATCATAAAATAGCATAAAAGGTAATGTGTTTGCTGCAGACCACAATGTATTACATTCAGGTCACATATTTGTGTTTTATGTAGGATAGCTAAATGGGTTGGTTTTAGTCTATACTACCCGAAGGTCACAAGTTATAATCCTGGTATCATAGCTCTTTGAATTATGCATCTGCATGAATGAATGAACTTGTTTTACACAGCATGCAGCTACTCGCAAAAGGGACTCGGTGCTAATGACTGCAGGTACAGCCAAAAAACAAAGAAACACCTGAAAACCTACGGTTAAACAGAAGAAAAAATCCAAGTTTTCAGTTTCCTCTGGAAGGCTGCTTCCAAAGCCAGAGACTAATTCCCTGGGAAGCTGATTCCATGCTTTAACAGCCAGGAAAGTAAAGGAACGCCCTCCCTTCCTTATGTGCCTTATTCGTGGCACTATCACCAAGGCTACCGATGCCAAGCGCAATGATCTTACTGGACAGTAGGGAGAACATTTGTCCACAAGGTAGCTAGAGCTGGCCAGAAAAAGTAATTGATGAATCAAGGCAAGAGATTTAAAAAGGGCCCGCTTTTTAATGGGCAGCCAGTAGAGAGATCTTAAAGAATGGGGAAATTGATGTCAGTTTTGGGAGTCTCTAGATAAGGTGAGCAGAAAAATTCTTGTATTCACCCTCTGACACAACCACAAAAAAACACACACAAAATCAACAATATATGCAAGATAAATTAAAAGAATACAAGTAGAAAAAACAAGCTGCCGTCTAAAGAAGATGGGCATATGCTTGCCATAATAAAATTAAAGACAGCAGTGGGTGTCCACCTTGCAATGATTTTGTACACATTCTACTGTTGTTTAAAGTTCTAGCATTGCTGTCATATTTAGAATCAACATGTTGACCATCTTGGAATGGTAAAACAATGGTACATCATGTACAACAACATTCCATAATTGTTATCTGGTTTAGAGGAAGTGACCTCAAAGGTTACGTCCATGTGCAGATGAAATGAGCTTCAAGCATGTGGCCTGTTAGCCCTAAATAAAGGACTATCCAGCAAGCCCGTACCCTGAAGCACTCTCACATTCAGGTGGATGTGCAGATGTGATAAGGTAATGCAGTAAATAACACTGAGACAGACCAATGGGAGAAGAGGGCTGACACAAAGCTCCTCTATGATTCTATATAGATATATATTCATATACATCTATGTATGCATTATTTAATGTTTTTTATTACAAGATCTTGGCAGACGGCTAAGCCTCTCAAGTTTTCCGAAGAGATTCTAGCAAGAATTATTACAGTGCAATTCTTCTACCCCTCAAGTTTGTAAACGGGCATAACTTCCATTAAATTCTTCCCTATGAAGGTGATCTGTGAGATTTTATGTAACACAATACCTGACTGCAGGCTTTATTATGGTGCAAAGCAATTCACCATTAAAGGCCTATTAGCTTTAACATATGTCTTACTTTTGGGACCAAAAATTCCTCTGTAATGGATGTTTATTCCTGCTACGAGTGCCCAACTGTACTGTCTTCTGGATCACATTGCTGCCCCAACAATCAGAACCCCTTTCAGAGGGCCACAGGGTCCAGGGGCTACTGTGCCCAACTGTGGTGGTTGAGGCCTTTTACTCCTGATGTTCCGGGGTTCGACCTACTATGGATCCTAAGCAACTGGGCCAAGTACCCCTTCTGCACTGGACTCTCAGTGGTAGCTGTGGACGAGCAGTCCTTCGGGGGGACGTGTAGATACAGCTTAATGTACATGACTCATAACTCAAAGTGCACTCAGCAATGTGAATAAATCCATGTCCAGTCACATAGTTGTTTTTGTATTAAAAGTAAGTATTTTCTTTACATGTGTAACACATGTAAAGAAGTAATATGACATTCATAAGCACTATCCCCTCAAAGTCAGGGCTCTATTGTTTAACCAGAAAATCCCTGCCCTACTCTCTTCCTTGTAATGTGGTTTATTCCCTATTCACCGGTGGCTGCATTCAAGGAATGCTCACTAGTAGGCCTAACTCAAGAGTCCACTCTAGCTCTTATGAAATAGTCAAAAGTGTCTATTGTGCCGTAGCACCTTCAGGTCATCCGAGCCCGCCATTCACAGCTAACCATAATGTATAGGAAAAAGAAAGCCTGTTCAGGGAAGTGTGTGAAAAACAGGCACACGTCACAAATCAAATGGAAAAATACGATCTCACCAGCAGCGTCCGTGGAGGGAGTTCCATGGGGCGGAAAGGCGGGGCGGGGGAGGGGGGTACTAAACACCAGAACATGGATAATTGGAGGTAAGTAAACAATGAAATAAATAAAACGAATTTCGTAGCGCGCCCTGCATCACAAAATGCGATGCAGCGCGCGCTACGAAATTCGTTTTATTAATTTAATTGTTTACTTACCTCCAATTATCCATATTCCGGTGTTTAGTACCCCCCACCCTGCCCCTCCCCTGCCCCGCCTTTCCGCCTCACGGAACTCCGTCCACGGACCGCTGCTGGATCTCACCGCTTCCTGTAAAAAGGTACACCACGCCTCTGACCACAGCAAAGGAATGTTCTGATGCGGGTAGAGCCCTGTCAAGAGGTTAGGCATGTGGTGTAGCCACAGCCCTCAAGGGAACCCTCAGGAAGGATACTTATCGCTGTTGTTCACTCACGGAATGTTGGTCTCTTTCGAGGACAGGTTGTATGTTGAACTTACACAACCGCTTCGTGCGTTCTTTAGACTGTTTTTTCCTGCCTGCCTCCTCTTCTTTTAATGTCTTCTTCACTATGTGAAGCTGGTGATACTTTTTTTTTTAGATTTTTTTTAAAGCACGGACATACGCCGTATCCAATGCAAGAGGGGAGATAAAAAAGAAAGCGATGCCTCGAAATCATTTTCATCAAAAGAAAAGAAAATAAGTGTAGGAGAGTAGGGTCTGCTATCCTATGGTCACCCCAAATTTTTGCTTTTTACTTTACTGGTTTTTGACATATTGAGGCTGTGGGCCTGCTAATCAGACCCCCAGCCTGCTGTTCTCTCTACTAAATTGACACTATGCACTATAGGTGCATAACCAATTGGAATTGGATCACCCTGTGAGCCCCTGTACCAGTGTACACTAGGTTCCCAGGGCATTGGTGCATCTAAGGCCTACCAGGGGCTGAAGCCTGTATTGTGCCACCACTGGCCCGGCCTAGCAATTTCACACAACTGGCTGATCACTCAGATGGGGTAAGTTGGTGTAACCACCTCTTACTTAGGTGTAGTATACCTATACCTAACCTTAAATGGGACACATGTTAACCTATAAGTCACTCCTATGGCAGGCCTTAACAATCCTGAAGGCAGAGTGCTTGGTTCCATGTGAGATGGTGCTCTGGCATGAGCTGAGCCTGTCTGCAGTGGTCGGAACAACTTCCTTCTACCGTTTCCAGATATCGCCATACCATATACTCTTAAGTGCATTATCTTTGGTTTGGCTTTATCAAAACATGTCGAGTAAGGTGTCATACGAATTGGAATACTAACCCCTCACCAATTCTGGCGACGGGGTTAGCATTCCACCCTTCTAGAGGGACACGACATGTACAGTACCTGAAACCCGGGTAAAATCAGACATAGCCTCAGCTCCACAAAATGGACGCTGCCACCACAGACACAAGTCGGCCCTCCTGCTGCTGGGAGTCCTTCCAGCTTGGGAGACGTGGACAAAGGGTTTCCTGCCAGGGGAGGTGCGTGCACCACCCCAGACAGGATTTTGTGTATTGGTCAGGTAGGGCTTGAATAGAATCAGACATGCCTGAGGCTCACAAGGAGCCTCGGTGCATATGCCAGTTCAAACCGGTCCTGGGGCACACCAGCCCCGGACCTGGGGCGAGCTGGACAAAGGATTGGGGGTGTAACCACCCCCCTTCCTGGTCCCACCCTTAGGGAGGGACCTAGCAGGTAGTCCGGCCCCTAGAATCCGCTTAAAGGTAGGAGCTGTGTCCTAAGACTTCAGACATCCTGGAATCAACTTACTACAAAGAAGAAGACGGGAACTTCGACGCTCTGCTGCACAGAGGACAGAAGGAAATCTCCCCTATGGTCAGGGAGTGACCATCTTGCTAACGCAAGCACCAACCAGCTACTCGACGTCTGCTTTGCCGCCGCCTCCTGCCGGAGCCCGAGCCCAGAGCCCGACAAGACCTGGACCTCCAGACCTCTCACCGCCCGATCCACAGTCCCTGAAAAGAAGGAACCCGTGGAGGCACCGAGACACGTGGAGCCAGCCATCTTGAAAGACCCACGACAAGCTGCAAGCGCGACAACAGAGGCTCCCTCCAAGTTGTGCTTTGGGTTCTGAGAAGCCCAACATCCGAGCAGCATCTGCACCAAAGATGAGCCCTCCGGCATCTCCACGATCTGCGTGGGGCCCCTCTGCACTTTGCATCTCGATGCGCCTGCCCAGTCCCTGGCCCGTTGGCTAGTGGCCATTTTGGCAACGAACTTTGAAAACTACGATGCTGGTCTGGTTGCTCCAGACTGGCCCCTGCTGCCCTCCAAAGGAGCAGCCCCTCTGACCTTGCTGGTCAAAACAATCAGCTTTCTTCATTTTCCACGACTCCTGCCTTTGCCAAGGTTTGTTTGCTTCCTTCGAGTTGCCGACACCGCTGACAGCGAGAGCCTGCATGGGACAGCTTGTGAACCGACTCCTGGAGATCGTCGACCTTCAGAGACCACGTGGCTGCGGAGACAAGCTACACCTCATCACCTGTTTGCACCCGACATCGCCTGGTACCTACCTGGTGCCACGCCGGTCACTGGCTAGTGACTGTGAACACTGTCCCCTCTGCTTTCAGGTCTTCTACAACTCTGATCCACCCTTGGATCCACCGCATCTCTTCTGGACCGGCCGCCTGCAGCATCTTTGTCATCAGGCTCCATTGAACAGATAGACGAAACCCGACGCACTTCGAGACCTATGCACCCGCTTCCTGTGGGTGAGGTAAAGCTGGCACTCCGGTGCCCAAGTGTAGAGAAACATCTCTAGTGTCTGTGTTTTAAGTCTTAAGTTCCTAGTCCATCCAGAAGACCCTTCTAGCAGTAACTTTTGTACTTTTACGCACCCATTGAAAACCTATGGGAGCCCGCGTGTAACTTTCCTCACTGCACACGCGACCCGTGGACCTCCTGGTCACTAACTAACGTTAGCTCCTAGTAGGCCCAGCGATTCTAGAGGCCCTAGGCCTTTTCCCTTTCCTAGTCGTGGTACTTATACCACTATTTTAGTATATGGTTTGATCGGCCACCAGGGCCTATCCATATAAAGTGCAACTTCTGTATATTGTAATACTTTCTTGTTTAACGATTTGTGCTCCTGTGCTCATAAAGAGTCTAGGGGATACTTTGAGTAATAAATACATATATATTTTGAATATATATCTGTGTGGTGTCCTTTCATTGGTATAAAGGGGGGTTACATATGGTAAAACAGCCTGCTTAACACGCTTTAACGAGTTTAGCCTCAAAGACTGCTTAGCCCACGCTATCACTAGGGCAGCTAGTCCAAAAAGGTTGACTTACAACCACACCATAAGGGTTGCTTGGCATGGTACAAGGTGGTCACTTTAACTAGTGAACATCATATACCAGGCCAACTTCTCACACTAAGCCTCTTACTTTTTAAGCAAAACTTGTTTCCCCCTATCTCCAGGGATCAGGTTCAATGTGCAGTGATATAACTCTTCCAAATTCTTTCCATATTTCCATTCTTCCAATCGTCAGTGTCCTTCCAATGTGTTACTATAACAGTTCCTGCAACAATATTCCCTTCAAAGACCCACCATTTAACGCTTCCGGGTCGCCTCACTGAGTGACCTGGAAGAGTCAGCACTGCACTGTTATTGGGGTTCAAGCCCTGCCGAGTATTGCTACTAGACTAGCGAAAAGGTAAACAATGAGGCAACACCAAAACATGCTCCCATGTGTCCTAGGCCACATGGCATCTGCTACAGAAACCATCGCCGTCTTAAGCAATTTCTTTTATGTTTACTGGGCTATAATATAACCTGGTCAGCCAGAAACTGTTTTCTCTAGCAGCTTTTTCCAGCAAGCACAGTGTGCATTTTCAAATTCTCATTTTTGTGTTCCTCAATAGAGAGGTCAAACTGGCCTTCTCCTTCCAAAGTTTCAGATTCCTAAATGATGTGAAAATTAATGTACGCTTAAGCCCTCTTTTAGATATTGTTTGGATCTGTAAAATTGTGCTAAATGTTTGTATTTAGAGAAATGGGATCTTATTACATAAAGTAATGTGGCAATGCCAATTCTCTGCACAGAATATCCTTTCCATCAGCAAAAGCACTGGTGATAACTCCACAACTTTAAATGCGGAAAACATATTCACATTGTTCTCAAAATCTGTGATTTGAACACAATTACTCCTTGTGGTAACGTAATTATCAGAATCGTGGTATGACCCTGAATTTCCTACCAGATACTAAATGAGGGCTTCAAAGGCTTATATATTTGAGTGATTTGGTCATATTAAGAGAGCAGACAACATTCTTCAGTTCTCCAATAACATAAAGCACCTTCCCATGAAAAGCAAAATAATCCAGATGCCCTTTTTAAAGAAACAACCTCAGTAAAAAATAAATTCTAACAATCAAAATCCATAAGATCCTAACCATTCAGTTTTCCCAAGGGAAAGGTACTTTATCCAATGAGGGCCTCTGGAGTATGTGAAACAGGAGTCAACTCATGTGCCTATAGGATAACAAAATCTCTACAGAAATCTGGTCAATTGTACACTGATCTTGCAAGGTTTCAAATTTATTTTTAAAAGTATTTTTTGAACAGAAATGTAAACAGATATCCACAGCCGGACCCAGCACCAAATTGATTCTTGGCAAAAATGGTCAAACCAATACCACTCTCTCCCCCCCCCCACTCTATTTGTCTTTCCATCCGTCCATTTTCTGTTTATTTATTTATTTTTACAGTTTTATATAGTGAGAACTCGACCCCAGGGCACTGGAGCACTTTACACTAGGACTAATTACATTACACAACGTCATTTTTTTGGTTTTTGGCACAGGAAAATTGAGACTTGCCCAGAATCACAGGATATTAAATCAAAGCCACGGCTTGAGCCATTTCAAAAGTCGGCAGCTCGGTCGGCAACACCACATCTTTCTTTCTCCTTCACCCTCTCTCCGATCACTCTTTCATTCCAAAGTCTATCTTTCATCTGTTCTGTTTTCGGGAAACAGCCTTTAAAACGCAGCCTTGACCACGCAGCCTTTACCATGCAAGTATACTTTTGTGCCTTTACCACGCTTGGTAAGTATTGGTAAAGTAAGTGTATATATATAGTGGTAGGAGCAAAGATCTTTCATTTTTTGTAATAGACAGCGTCCCGAAGAACAACAGGGGAGGAAACAGACAGCTGTCTCTACGAAAACTCGAATCCAGATATATCATGCTGCTAGACAGTAAAATCCCAAGAGGATTGAATGCCGATGAAGCCTTAAGCATACATCTGCAATGAATACTGTATTCTTCATTGTTTCAGGGTTCCTCAACTCTAGTTTTTAACCCTCTCTAGTAATCACAGGTATAGCCACAAGGTATGTACAAAAGTGTGTTTTGTTTTGTTCTTCCCAATTTCCATGAATCTTTTCAAAAAACTTTTATAAGCCACATGCAATCAAAACCCACTAGGGTAAGATTCATAGTTTAAAGCTGTGTTCTATTTAGTCAACGGCTTGTTAATTCAAGAAAACATTTATGTTCTTAATTTGAGTGTAAATATGTGAAGAAACATTAACAATGGTTGATTTTTGTTTACTTATATTCGCTGAAATGTCAATGCGACTCTCTCTATGTCTATGAAAAAAGATTGGATAGTCATGACAACAACGTATTTAAACATGGCAATGCCTCTATACCTGTGTTAGTGACCAAGGCGGCAAGACCGTCGAAACGCGTCTGGCTTAGAAGTTGAGAATAAATATTTTCTTTGACGGAATTTCCCACGGTGTCAGCGCCTCTTCAATCATCGCTTGAACTGGATTGTCGAATATATATACATATATATACCTTTGCACATTTGTCCCCAAACAAGCACACTCCTCGCCAGGACAATAATAATGGCTCAGCAAGGCAAAGGAATGCAGGTTTCTTCATAATATTTCTCTGCCCCAACGCGTTTCAAAATTTCCATCCCTTGTTCACGGGCAGCAGCAAGGCATAAATTCTATTGAGAGACTGTGACTGCTTCCGCATTTAAATCATTTTAATCATACTCAGGTGACTGTTAATATCACAATGCATGCTGGTAAACACAGTCCATATTGCTTCAATAGCTTGCAGTGCTGCTAAATATCATAAAATTATAAGTTCAATATCCTTGATAAGGTGTAAGAAACAGAGCGCCTCTGTCTTGCCACATGAGAGCGTCCTGGCGTTCTGCATGGCTTTTCCTCACAAAGCCGCAGACCCACCCTTAGTAGCTGGTGGTGGTGCGCTAAACGACTGGACCCGCCGTAATATATGCCTTTCCACATTTGTCCCCAAACAAGCACACTCCTCTCCAGGACAATAATAATGGCTCAGCAAGGCAAAGGAAAGCATGTCTCTTCATAATATTTCTCTGCCCCAACGCGTTTCAAAATTTCCATCCCTTGTTCACGGGCAGCAGCAAGGCACAAATTCTTTCGAGGGACTGTGACTGCTTCCGCATTTAAATCCTTTTAATCATACTCAGGTGAGTGTTAATATCACCTATATATATATAGACTGCGCAGATCACGAAATGCAGCCTCACGCGTTTTGACAATAGTCTTAATCAAAGGCTTGTTTCCATGTGTTTCAAAGCGTCTTATGCCACACCTTATACTTAAATGTGCTGCCTCCTAATAGGCTGAAACTCGATTGGGGATTCGAGTTGGCAAAATATATTTTTGTCGATTTTTCTTCCGAAGGGGGACCCCAAACCCTAAAACACGACCCCCACACTACACAAACACCACTGCACTACCCCAAACCCTAATACACTGCCCTCAGCATGACCCCCTACACTACGGAAACACCACTGCACTGCCCTAAACCATAAATCTACCCCCAGCACGACCCCCTACACTACACAAACACCACTGCACTACCCTAAACCCTAAATCTACACCAAGCAGGACCCCCTATACTACACAAACACCACTGCACTACAAAAAACTCTAAAACACTAGCCTCAGCATGACCCCCTACACTACCCAAACACCACTGCACTACCCTAAACCCTAAAACACAAACTCCAGGAAGAACCCCTACACTACCCAAACACCACTGCACTACCCTAAACCCTAAAACACTACCACCAGCACGAATACCTACAGTACACAAACACCACTGCACTACCCTAAACCCTAAATCTACCCCCAGCACGACCCCCTACACTACACAAACACCACTGCACTACCCTAAACCCTAAATCTACCCCAGCACGACCCCCTACACTACACAAACACCACTGTTCTACCCTAAACTCAAAAACACTACCACCTACACTACACAAACACCACTGCACTACCCTTATCCCTAAAACACTACCACCAGCACGACCCCCTAAACTACCAAACACCACTGCGCTGCCCTAAACCCTAAAACACTACCCCCAGCACGACCCCCTACACTACCCACACACCACTGCGCTGCCCTAAACTTTAAATCTATCCCCAGCACAACCCCCTACACTACCCAAACACCACTGCACTGCCCTAAACCCTAAAACACTACCCCAGCATGACCCCCTACACTAAACAAACACCACTGTACTGCCATAAACCCTTCATCTATCCCCAGCATGACCCCCTCCACTACCCAAACACCACTGCACTACCCTAAACCCTAAAACACTACCCCCAGCACGGCCCCCTACACTATACAAACACCAATGCACTACCCTAAACCCTAAAACACTACCCTCTACACTACACAAACACCACTGCACTACCCTAAACCCTACAACACTACCCCCAGCACGACCCCTACACTACCCAAACAACACTGCACTACCCTAAACCCTAAAACACTACCCCCAGCATGACCCCCTACACTACCCACAGCATGACCCCCTACACGACACAAACATAACTGTACTACCCTAAACCCTAAAACACTACCCCCTACACTACACAAACACCACTACACTAGCCTACACCCTAAAACACTACCCCAGGACGACTCCCTACACTACCCAAACACCACAGCACTACCCTAAACCCTAAAACACTACCCCTTGCACAATCCCCTACACTGCACAAACACCACTGCACTACCCTAAACCCTAAAAGACTACCTGTAGTGAATGAGCCACTTTTGTGGTCTGACACCCTATGATGACCCTCAACCACCACCATTTTGTACTGACTTAAGTGTGTTATGTTGCCCTAGCCTTAATGTAGGATGGGCTTGCATATGCCTGCTTTTCTTCTGTCTTTTAGTAGAATAGTCTTGCCAAGAATAGAAGGTATGAGATGTTGAGGTGCAGTGTTGTGGGTGGTGGTGCACACATGTGCTCAATGTTGTATACTGAGGGATTAGGCGTATATTGTTATTTGGGTTAGGTGAATTATGACTTTGACCTATTGGCTTTGACGTGGTCTAATGTCATTCTGTTTTCTGACTTTACCTTGCTTTATGGTAGTGCTGACTTTTGCCTTTGACATGTTCTCATGTCATCTTGCTTTGCTTTAGGCCTTTCTGTGTGCATGGCTTAACTAACTACATTTTCATGCTGAAGCCACTTTCTGTGCCTGCACAAAGAAGAGGGCATGTTTTGCTTTCCTCCTGTCTTTACTGACTAGAGAGAACTGGCTCTTATCAGAGGAATGTACATGGTCTGTCTTGTAGTCATAGCAAGGGCCTGATCAACCGTTGCTGTGACCTTGGAGCAGGCTGGTACGGGTTCTCATGAGAACGGAGGGGTGAGGCTTGCTAGAAGCTTCGCTGTGTTTGGATTTGTATTAAAAAGGGGAGCCTACACTGGCCTGGTGGAAGTTCATCCGTGGAGCAGACGTGTTGTCACAGAAAAGTGGTGTCACTGCTGGAGTGGGGTCTTCTTTTAAAATTGTATACCCTCTCCATTTTGCTTGTTTAGATTAATGAGATTAATTAATTAATTGTAATTATATTCATGGTTTGCTGTGTGAATTAATCAACATTACTAATATAAGAAATATACGTGGGAATTGCAGTGGCATGGCCTAACTAATGACGTGAACTAAATTTGTATGCATATTAATAATATATATTCAGAAATTGCATGATTATATGTTGCTTTCGTGATGTATCTGTGATTTGTGCTTTATTAATGTAAATATAACCCACATTAAGTGTTGCTTCTGCTAGATAAATACATACACATATGGGTATTAGTAAGGGGATAACAGATTATTAGTCATTCCTATGTATTAATTACATTTTTGTGTTTCTTTGCTTAAATTGACCATTTGGTGGCCACAAAATGGCCGACGTCCCTGTTAGACGAGAACAACTCCATTATGAGCATCTCTGGGTGAAGTGCGCATGCGTCGCCATCAGCTGCCGTAGCCTTTACATGACCCTGACTCAACTGTGACAACCAAGGCTATTACCCGGGCTTACGGCCAAGCTGCTCTGAAAGAAACAATGAAAAGATACTATTGCGTGGATTGGAACTATATCTAAAGACACATTATGTGTATGGGAAAGAAGTCGAACTTTCCCCATCGGACCAATGAGATTCGTTCAAAATACGATTTGTTACACTTCGGAATGTAAATTTACTATAAAAATGGTAGATTAGAGAGGGGCCTTAGCTTTTGCCATTCAATTGTTCGAGACCCTTCAGAAGATTTGCGACTTACTGACAGAGAGGACGGTGACACTGCAGGACAGCTGTTTTCCAAAGACTCTGACAGTATGAACTGATGACCGGGATTTTGACTTAAAGGGCGACTTTAGCCAGTATAGGTAACTATGATGATCTAATTTGCTTGATTAAAACCCAGAGAATCGAATTCAATTATTTAGATAAAATTTGATATTCATTACAAGAACTGTGTTGGGTTGTTTTATTTGAGAAAATGTATTGATATAAATGATGTTTTAGATTTTGTTATCACTTCAACCTGCAGCTAGTAGATCCATGGCCTATACATGGGAGGAGTACTAAAGGTGAAGCTTAGACCTTTATGAATAGGGTTATGTGAGTACTCTTTCCATTACAGCGAGTGGAAAAATCACCTCTTTGACGCAGGTTAATCGATGGGTGTATGTTGGTGTTATGGGCCCCACCAGCGTATGAAGTATTGTGTGTGATCTATGACCTCTGACGTAAAAGGGGATTTTGCATTCCACGCTGCAACAGTTTTACTTGGTAGCAGAGATATGGTTTACTGTTTTGGTTTAGTGATCATTGCTTGTAAATAGCTTATTGATTATTGATTGGTATTGATTTATGTACTAACACTATATGTTGAGTTGCGTCGAGTTATATGTTGTTAGCACGGCTTCTGGGATGTAGGAAGTCGGAAGTTTGTAACAGTTCCATAGCAGAGCAGAGGTAAGCGCTGCTCTCGTGAAAGACGGAATTGTTGTTGCCCTGTAGGTACACAGGGGAAACGTGTGACAAGTGAAGTTGCACGGCGCATTGTCTGGGTTCGATTCGGCGGCATCGTCGTGGGTTGCTATTAGAAATATTCTCGGTGTGAGAGAAGTGTGTATGAAAGCGAAGGTTACCTGTGACATTTTGGTCTTTAAGTACCAGGAAACCAATTGGCATACCGATAACGCTTATCACTGAAAAGGTAGCAGGTGTTCTCTGAGCTTGTTAGAAGGACAAAGTAGAGGGAAGCGCTGCTTTGTTAACGTGAGTATAGTGATGTGGCAGAAAGAACTCGTCATTGGGTGGAGTATACAATAGAAGGAGATAGGACTAAGAGCGTTATCACGCAGCGATATAAGTGATGTTACCAGTAAGAATTCGGCAGGAGCAGGGAAAGAATACACCCGCATCAGAAAGTGCAAGGTATGAGGAATAGTTTCTCGAGGTTGGAATCTTAATGTGTGTATATATATAGATAACATAATGTATATAATTGATAGAGGTATGCACATGTGTGTGTTTTTTTGCATTAGGAATTAAAAAGAAAAAAAGAAAATACAACTAAGGAGAAGTCCCTTAGAATTTCGGTTACAATACGAATTTCCCGCCATTCATTCAGTAAGTAAAGTAATCTACTGATAATTGGTGATGACTAGTAGGCAAGAGATACAGGGAGATAGTTAGATATAGCCACGTTAGGCATGTTTTTTCAAATTGGTGATGTTTTTTTCTAATTGGTGACGGTTTAGGCCTATTTAAATACACTACACTTTTTCCTTTATTTTAGAGCACGTTTTGATTTTGAGTAATTGGAAAACGCACAACAGAGGATGTGTTAATTTAGTGGTTGGACGCCCCTTCAGATTATCACTTGAACATAAACATTCAAACATTATATCTTGTTAGACTCCTTGAGTCTGTGGTTCCCATGGATGTATATTTGTAAATAATGGTAAATATGTTGTACATATTGAGTAAAAAAGGTTCATTTAATTTTTAGGTTGAATTATGAATTTGCACATTCAACTGCCCTAGTCCTGAAGAGGCCTGAAATAATTAAGGCTGAAACGCGTCGACAGATATTTTGAAGACACCCATATGAATTCAAATATGACCAAATAGATATAAAGAACACTCTATGAATATATGGTTAAATAGATAAACCCTTGAGTTTCTCTAAGAGAGTGATCTTCATTTCAAAAAAGGAATGCTGGTGTGATAAAGTATCGAAAGCATCCTGAGTAATTAGTAGGGCAAAGAGAAATGGTGTAAAATGTAAATGTGAAATATAAATATGTGTATATATATGTAAAACTTGTTTATATATATTGCGAAAAATAAAATAGCAATGATTGTTTTTGACATTTATTAGTCAAGTGTATATATTTTCGTGCTGGTCTTCCTTTGATTTAGGATTGAAATATTTAGATTCATCTATAAAAATAATCTGTACAAGAAGAGATACCTAATCTACCTCTTCATTTAGTAGTATTGTGGATCAATCCCGAGGCATTATTTTCTTTTACGACTTGTTTAATCACCCAGATGCCAATTGGTTAATTGGGTAAACCCCCTTATTTCTTAAAAGGTTTTCATTACACTTAGTGAAGTGTGAGAGTAATTGGAGAGAGAAGACATATATTTAGTCTGAATGTATATAAATAATTGAAAACGAGGTATATATTTCTCGTCAAAGGTTGGTTCGGCACTTGATATTACTGTTGTATATAGAAGTACATTGATGGGAACGTTTTGTAAGAATTTTTTGTAAAAACATCTATAGATATATATTTTCTGTCATATATTGTTTGTCATGTCTGAACCTCCTGTGGTGAGTTACACGGAAGATTAAATAAGTGCCTTATGCAAAATTCCCTCTTTGTTAAGTGGGGACCAAGCAGTAGTACAAAGCATTAATGTGGACAAAATAGAAAGACTGAAAACCCCTAAAAAAGAAGAATATTAGAACCCAATTGCATGCCCAAGTATTGTTAGAACATTTAAAAAACAATACTATTCCAGTGGGACTTCAAGTAAGAAATATCCCAGTTATTTTCATCACAGACAAAGCTTACCTAGGGAGATTTGGAGGGGTTGGAACAAAATGCTCTAGAGATTGGATGGCATTGTTGTGAGAAGTTGGTCTGGTATATGATGCTCACTAGTTAAAGTGATCACCTTGTACCATGCCAAGCAACCCTTATGGTGTGGTTGTAAGTCAACCTTTTCGGACTAGCTGCCCTAGTGGTAGCGTAGGCTAAGCAGTCTTTGAGGCTAAACTCGTGAAGCGTGTTAAGCCAGCTGTTTTACCAAATGCAACCCCCTTTTATACCAATGAAAGGACACCACACAGATATATATTCAAAATATATATGTATTTATTTCTCAAAGTAACCCCTAGTCTCTTTATGAGCACAGGAGCACAAATCGTCAAACAAGATTACAGTAGAATACACAGAAGTTGCACTTTATATGGATAGGCCCTGGTGGCCGCTCGAACCATATACTAAAAAAGTGGTATAAGTACCACGAGCAGAGAAGGGAAAAGGCCTAGGGCCTCTAGAATCGCTGGGCCTACAAGGAGCTAACTTCAGTTAGTGACCAGGAGGTCCACGGGTGGCGTGTGCAGAGCAAATAGTCACACGCGTGCTCCCATAGGTTTCAATGGGTGCGTAAAAAGTACAAAGTTACTGCAAAGAGGATCTTCCGGATGGACTAGGAACTCAAGATTTGGAACACAGGCACTAGAGATGTAATACTACACTTGGGCACAGGTGTGTTCACAGTCACTAGCCAGTGACCAGCGTGGCACCAGGTGGGTACCAGGCAATGTCGGGTGCAAACAGGAAGAAAGGTGTAGCTTGTCTCTGCAGGCACGTGGTCCCTGGAGGTCGACGACGTCCAGGAGTCGGGTCACGAGCTGTGCCACACAAGCTCTCGCTGTCGGCGGTGTCGGCGACTTGATCGAAGCAAACAAGCCTTGGCAAAAGCAATTGTTGTAGGAGATGAAATAAGCTGATGGTTCTGACCAGCAAGGTCAGAAGGACTGCTCCTTTGGAGGGGAGCAAGGGCCAGTCTGGAGCAACCAGACCAACAGTGTATTTCATAAAGTTCGTCGCCAAGATGGCTACTAGCCAGCGGGCCAGCAACCGGTTAGGCGCGTCGAGTGGCAAAATGCAGAAGGGCCCCACGCAGATCGTGGAGATGCTGGAGGGCTCACCTTTGGTGCAGATGCTGCTCGAGGGTTGGGCTTCTCAGATCCCAAAGCACAACTTGGAGGGAGCCTCGGTTGTTGCACTTGTCAGCTTGTCGTGGTCGTTTCAAGATGGCTGGCTCCACGTGTCTCGGTGCCTCCACGGGTCTCCTCTTTTCAGGGACTGTGGATCGGGCGGTGAGAGGTCTGGAGGTCCAGGTCTTGTCAGTCTCTGGGCTCGGGCTCCGGCGGGAGGCGGCGGCAAAGCAGACGTTGATTCGCTGGATGGTGCTTGCGTTAGCAAGGTGGTCACTCCCTGACCACAGGGGAGATTTCCTTCAGTCTTCTGTGCAGCAGAATGTCGAAGTTCCCGTCTTCTTCTTAGTTTCAAGTTGATTCCAGGATGTCTGAAGTCTTAGGACACAGCTCCTACCTTTAAGCGGATTCTAGGGGCCGGACTACCTGCTAGGTCCCTCCCTATGGGTGGGACCAGGAAGGGGGGTGGTTACACCCCCAATCCTTTGTCCAGCTCGCCCCAGGCCCGGGACTGGTGTGCCCCAGGACCGGTTTGAACTGGCATATGCACCGAGGCTCCTTGTGAGCCACAGGCATGTCTGGTTTCTTTCAAGCCCTACCTGACCAATACACAAAATCCTGTCTGGGGTGGTGCATGCACCTCCCCTGGCAGGAAACCCTTTGTCCACACCTCCCAAGCTGGAAGGACTCCCAGCAGCAGGAGGGCAGACTTGTGTCTGTGGTGGCAGCATCCATTTTGTGGAGCTGAGGCTATGTCTGATTTTACCCGGGTTTCAGGTACTGTACATGTCGTGTCCCTCTAGAAGGGTGAAATGCTAACCCCGTCGCCAGAATTGGCGAGGGGTTAGTATTCCAATTCATATGACACCTTACTCGACATGTTTTGATAAAGCCAAACCAAAGATAGCATTTAACCGCGAGGTTCATAATGCACTTAAGAGTCTATGGTATGACGATATCTGGAAACAGTAGAAGGAAGTTGTTCCGACCACTGCAGACAGGCTCAGCTCATGCCAGAGCACCATCTCACATGGAACCAAGCACTCTGCCTTCAGGATTGTTAAGGCCTGCCATAGGAGTGACTTATAGGTTACCAGGTGTCCCATTTAAGGTTAGGTATAGGTATACTACACCTAAGTAAGAGGTGATTACACCAACTTACCCCAGCTGAGTGATCAGCCAGTTGTGTCAAATTGTTAGGCCAAGCCTGGGGTGGCATAATACATGCTTCAGCCCCTGGCAGGCCTTGGGTACACCAATGCCCTGGGTACCTAGTGTACACTGGTACAGGGGCTGACAGGGTGATCCACTTCCAATTGGTTATGCACCTAGGGTGCATAGTTTTAATTTAGTAGAGAGAACAGCAGGCTGGGGGTCTGATTGGCAGGCCCACAGCCTCAATATGTCAAAAACCAGTGAAGCAAAAAGCAAAAATTTGGGGTGACCATAGGATAGCAGACCCTACTCTCCTACACAACCCCCCCCCAAACGCTGGGACATTAAACTAGCCTTGACCAGTCTCGTCTTCATGTCCTAAGTGGAAGTACCTGGAGAGACCATCTGCATTCTCATGGTCAGTACCTGGCCGGTGCTCCACTGTAAAGTCCATCCCCTGTAGGGAAATGGACCACCTAAGCAGTTTGGGGTTTTCACCCTTCATCTGATTTAGCCACAAGAGGGGCTTATGGTCGGTCTGAATCTTGAAGTGAGTGCCAAACAAGTATGGCCTCAGCTTCTTCAGGGCCCACACCACAGCAAAGGCCTCCCTCTCAATAGCTGACCAATTCTTCTCTCTGGGGGTCAACCTTCTGCTAATAAAAGCAATGGGTTGGTCTTGACCATCTACATTAAGTTGTGACAGCACAGCTCCCACACCCAACTCAGAAGCATCTGTTTGGACAATAAACTCTTTGGAGTAGTCAGGACTTTTCAGGATAGGTGCAGAGCACATGGCCTCCTTCAGGTCATCAAATGCCTTTTGACAGCTTACTGTCCACTGAACCTTTTTGGGCATCTTCTTGGATGTCAGATCATTAAGAGGAGTTACAATGGACCCATAGTTCTTAACAAACTTCCTGTAGTACCCAGTCAAGCCCAAGAAAGCTCGAACTTGAGTCTGGGTGGTTGGAGGAGACCAGTCCTTGATGGATTGTATCTTACTCTCCAGTGGTTGAACTTGGCCTCCACCTACAAGGTGGCCCAAATATACAACCTTACTCTGCCCTATCTGGCACTTAGTAGCCTTGATAGTGAGGCCTGCCCTTTGCAGAGCCTCAAGAGCCTTCTTCAGGTGGATCAGGTGATCCTCCCAGGTGGAGCTAAAGACAGCAATGTCATCCAGATATGCTGCGCAAAAGTCATCCAACCCAGTAAGGACTTGGTTCACCAGCCTTTGGAAGGTGGCAGGTGCATTCTTCAGACCAAAGGGCATCACCACAAACTGGTAGTGCCCACCTGGGGTTGAGAATGCTGTTTTGGCCTTAGACTCCTCAGCTAATCTGATTTGCCAATAGCCAGCTGTTAAGTCAAATGTGCTCAAAAACTTTGCAGAAGCTAGTTTGTCTATGAGCTCATCTGCCCTTGGAATAGGGTGTGCATCTGTCCTGGTGACAGCATTGAGTCCTCTGTAATCCACACAGAACCTCATCTCTCTCTTGCCATCTTTGGTGTGAGGTTTGGGGACCAGAACCACTGGGCTAGCCCAGGGCTCTGAGGGTTCAATGACACCTAATTCCAGCATTTTATGTACCTCAGCCTTTATACAGTCCCTGACGTGGTCAGGTTGTCTGTAAAGCTTGTTCTTTACAGGCAGACTGTCACCAGTGTCCACCACATGGGTACACCAGTCAGTTTGACTAGGTATTAAGGAAAACATATGTGAAAATGATTGTAGAACCTGTCTACATTCAGTCTGCTGATGGGCAGTGAGGTTGCCTCCAAGGGTCACTCCTTCAACTGAGCCATCTTCAGGGTTCTGAGACAACAGGTCTGGGAGAGGGTCACTCTCTTCCTCCTGTCCCTCATCTGTAGCCATGAGCAAGCTCATGTCTGCCCTGTCAACATATGCTTTAAGCCTGTTAACATGGAGTACCCTGTGGGGACTCCTGGGAGTTCCTAGGTCGACCAAGTAGGTGACCTCTCCCTTCTTTTCCAGGATTGTATGGGGTCCAGACCATTTGTCTTGGAGTGCTGCTGGGGCCACTGGCTCCAACACCCATACCTTCTGTCCTGGCTGAAACTCAACCAAGACAGCCTTTTGGTCATGCCAAGCTTTCTGTAAGGCCTGGCTTGCCTCAAGGTTTTTGGATGCCTTCTCCATATACTCAGCCATCCTGGAGCGGAGACCAAGTACATAGTCCACTCTGTCTTGCTTAGGCTTTTTGAGAGGTAACTCCCATCCTTCCTTCACTAAACACAGTGGGCCTCTTACAGGGTGCCCAAACAACAATTCAAAGGGGCTGTAGCCAACTCCTTTTTGTGGGACTTCTCTGTAAGCAAACAGAAGGCAGGGTAGAAGGATGTCCCATCTTCACCTGAGCTTTTCAGGTAATCCTTTGATCATACCCTTTAGGGTCTTGTTGAATCTCTCAACAAGCCCATTGCATTGTGGGTGATAAGGGGTGGTGAACTTGTAGTTGACACCACATTCCTTCCACATAGCTGTCAAGTATCCTGACATAAAGTTGGTACCTCTGTCAGATACTACCTCCTTAGGAAACCCCACTCTGGAGAATACTCCCAGCAGGGCCCTGGCCACAACAGGAGCTGTAGTGGTCCTAAGGGGAATTGCCTCTGGATACCTGGTGGCATGATCCACTACCACCAGTATAAGTCTGTGCCCAGATGCAGTGGGAGGATCCATGGGACCCACTATGTCTATTCCCACTCTTTCAAAGGGGACCCCGACCACAGGTAGTGGTATTAGGGGGGCCTTTGTTGTGCCACCTGATTTGCCACTGGCTTGGCAGGTCACACAGGAGCGACAAAACTCCTTTGTATCTTCATTCATATGAGGCCAGTGAAAGTGAGGGACAAGCCTGTCCCAAGTCTTGTTCTGGCCTAAGTGTCCTGCTAAAGGAATATCATGGGCCAAGGTAAGAAGGAAGCCCCTAAATTGCAGAGGTATAACCAACCTCCTGGTAGCACCAGGCTTGGGGTCTCTAGCCTCTGAATAAAGGAGCCCTTCATCCCAATACACTTTATGGGTACCTTGAGCAGTCCCAGCAGCCTCAGCAGCAGCCAGCTGTCTGAGGGGTTCAAGAGAGGGACAGGATAACTGAGCCTGCCTCAAGTCAGCCCTTGAAGGTCCCCCTGTCCCCAGAAACTCAACCTGATCAGGTTCAAGCTCTTCAGGGACAGTTCCTTCAGGGTCCTCCAAATCAGCTTCCTGGGAAGGCTGATCATCACTCTGAGGCAGGGGGGAAGGCACAGCCTTGACCCTCCTGTTCTTCTTCTTGGTAGGTGCTTGGTCCATTGTTCCAGGATCCAAGACCTGAGGTTCAGTGAGGCACTTTTTGGCCTGTGACCTGGTCACAGCAAGGACATGTGATGATATACCTAACATCTCTGCATGAGTCCTGTACTCCACTTCTGACCATAGAGAACTCTCTAGGTCATTGCCCAACAAACATTCTACTGGGAGTTCTGCACTAACCACAACCCTTTTAAGGCCAGTTACCCCTCCCCATGAGAAGTTAACAACTGCCACACTATGTGAAGTAGTGGCATTGCTGGCATTGGTCACCAGGTAGTTCTCACCTGGTATGTACTGTCCAGGGTCCACAAAGCCTGGTGTCACCATAGTGACACTGGCACATGTGTCCCTGTAGGCTTGAGCCACTTTTTCATTTATTAAAGGAGTCTGTCTGTACTTGCCCAGGTTACTGGGGCTCACAGTCAGGGACAAATCAATGTCCCCATCACAGATCAAGACTGCCTGTGTCAGGGTTCTGTCTAAGTCAGAATCTCCTTCAGTTCCCATAGTGATTCCCACTACACCCTTTGTCTGGGGACCAACACTGCTAACAGTAGTACTGGGAGCAGGTGCCTTAGGGGCAACAGTGTTGGGGGCTCCACCCTTTTTGCAATCACTAGTCCAGTGAGTTGTATTTTTGCAATGATTGCACCAGGGTTTCTTCTGACCTTCTGTCTTCTTTTTGGACTGTTGGGACCCACCCTCCTTAGCAGTAGTTTGGGGCCCTGTTGAAGACTTCTGGTCTTTAGGTTTCTGATCTCCACCCTTTTGGTCTGTTTTCTTCTGATCACCCCCTTGGCCCTGGTTCTGGTTCTTTTGCTTAACCCTGGTTCTGACCCATTTGTCTGCCTTCTTTCCCAATTCTTGGGGAGAGGTCAGATCAGAGTCAACCAAGTGTTGATGCAGTTGCTGGTTTTGACAGTTATTTAAAATCTGTTCTCTCATCATCAAATTATACAATCCTGTAAAATCAGATACCTTACTTCCCAGCAACCAACCCTCCAAAGCCTTAGTGGCACATTCAACATATTCAGACCAGTCCTGAGTCTGTGTCTTTTGGGTGTCTCTGAACATTAACCTGTACTGTTCAGTGGTTAAGCCTAACCCATCTACCAGAACACTCTTCAGGACTCTGTAATTTCTGACATCCTCTTCTCTAACAGTGAGGAGTCTGTCTCTGCCTCTTCCTTCAAAGGAGAGCCAGAGGATTGCTGCCCACTGGTCTTCAGGAACCTGCTGTACTTTGCAGGCTCTCTCAAGAGCAGTTATCCACTTGTGGATGTCATCCCCACTTTTGTAGGGGGGCACAACCTTAGACAGGTTCCTATTATCAAAGACCCTATCTTTGTCCTTAGGGACAATGCTGCCACCAGTGGGTATAGACCCACTGTCTCTAGGTTGCCTAGCCTTGTTCAGTTTTTCTTCCATCAGGGCTACTTCTAGCTCCTGCTTCCTGATCCTCAGCTGGGCTTCCTGCATTCTGGCCTCATGTTCCCTCCTCTGAGGGGTGGTCATCCTTTTCCTGGAGTGACCTTGAGAGCCTCTAGAGCCATGAGAAGCATTGGAGTCACCTGAGCGATTCCTTTGCCTCCCAAGCCCTGTGTTAAGTCCACTGGGGAGATCCAATGGGGTAAACCCACTGTCAGCCCCCAATAGCCTTAGTTTAGCTGGGCCAAGTATAACACTTGGCACTGGGCTAGTTCTCCCTTCATCATCACTACTTTCTGTATCAGCACCTTTATCACTCTCATCCTCTGTGGTATTATTGCCATCTAAGGGGTGACTATTGGAACTGGGTACCTCTGTAGCATCTTCAGAAGGGGGGCCTCCTGTTCCTGACCCTAAGGGGGCTAACTCGGAAGCTTTCTTGAGCTCTCTCTGATTTTCATCATTTTGCAAGAGTTCTCTGAGCTCAGCAGAGGTAGGGTTCTTGGGCTGTTTAAGGCCTCTAAGAGTTGCCAAATGCCTGAGCTCATTCTGATTAAGGGTAGCAAAGATGGATGGTGCCCTCTGGGGGTCACTCTCAACAGAGATGGGTACAGTGGACCCCTCTGCCCCAGCCATTGCTCTTAAGTGTGGGTGGACGTGTTGCAATCTACCTACACTTGGGTTTACCTACTAAACCTATCTAGTAGTTGTAGTCAGGGTGTGACTAAGTTCAGTAGAACTTATGTATATCTAATCTTGTTTTATATGTACCTACAGGTACCTATGTGATCTTTCAATTGGTAACCAAGAGATTACAATGGTAAAACACAGCAAGCTCAAATCCCACCGCTGCCACCAATGTGAGAAGTTGGCCTGGTATATGATGCTCACTAGTTAAAGTGATCACCTTGTACCATGCCAAGCAACCCTTATGGTGTGGTTGTAAGTCAACCTTTTCGGACTAGCTGCCCTAGTGGTAGCGTAGGCTAAGCAGTCTTTGAGGCTAAACTCATGAAGCGTGTTAAGCCAGCTGTTTTACCAAATGCAACCCCCTTTTATACCAATGAAAGGACACCACACAGATATATATTCAAAATATAAATGTATTTATTTCTCAAAGTAACCCCTAGTCTCTTTATGAGCACAGGAGCACAAATCGTCAAACAAGATTACAGTAGAATACACAGAAGTTGCACTTTATATGGATAGGCCCTGGTGGCCGCTCGAACCATATACTAAAATAGTGGTATAAGTACCACGAGCAGAGAAGGGAAAAGGCCTAGGGCCTCTAGAATCGCTGGGCCTACAAGGAGCTAACTTCAGTTAGTGACCAGGAGGTCCACGGGTGGCGTGTGCAGAGCAAATAGTCACACGCGTGCTCCCATAGGTTTCAATGGGTGCGTAAAAAGTACAAAGTTACTGCAAAGAGGATCTTCCGGATGGACTAGGAACTCAAGATTTGGAACACAGGCACTAGAGATGTAATACTACACTTGGGCACAGGTGTGCCAGCTTTACCTCACCCACAGGAAGTGGGTGCATAGGCCTCGAAGTGCGTCGGGTTTCTTCTATCTGTTCCGTGGAGCTTGAAGACAAAGATGCTGCAGGCGGTCGGTCCGGGAGAGATGCAGTGGATCCAAGAGTGGATCGGAGATGTTGAAGACCTGTAAGCAGAGGGGACAGTGTTCACAGTCACTAGCCAGTGACCAGCGTGGCACCAGGTGGGTACCAGGCAATGTCGGGTGCAAACAGGAAGAAAGGTGTAGCTTGTCTCTGCAGCCACGTGGTCCCTGGAGGTCGACGACGTCTAGGAGTCGGGTCACGAGCTGTCCCACGCAGGCTCTCGCTGTCGGCGGTGTCGGCGACTTGATCGAAGCAAACAAGCCTTGGCAAAAGCAATTGTTGTAGGAGATGAAATAAGCTGATGGTTCTGACCAGCAAGGTCAGAAGGACTGCTCCTTTGGAGGGGAGCAAGGGCCAGTCTGGAGCAACCAGACCAGCGGTGTATTTTGTAAAGTTCGTCGCCAAGATGGCTACTAGCCAGCGGGCCAGCAACCGGTTAGGCGCGTTGAGTGGCAAAATGCAGAAGGGCCCCACTTTAAATTAGAAGATATTTACCCATATTTGAAAGAGGACTTCTACCAGAACAATAATCCCAGCCCACTAAATCTTCAGTATAGAGGTAGATCAAGAACTAAATTTATCACCTTTTCAGATACCTCATCTGACTCAGATCAAGGGTCATATAGTGGCTACCGTTCGTACCCCCCAATACCCAAGATCCCAACCTTTTTTTGGCAGAGGCAGGTATCGAAACAGAGGAGGGAGAACAGGATGGCGAGGTTACAATCCTCAAGTGGGCCAATATCAACAACAGGGCCAGTACCAGACCCCGGAGCAATATCAGAACCAAGACTCAGAACCATTCAGAACTCGGAAGAGAACCTACAGACGTTGAACAAAAACAATACTATTGGTTCAGAAAGATCAGAAACCGTACCGATCTATAATTTATCTAATTATACTCCAACTGACACAGAATTATCAGTGTTATATAAAGGGTTGTCTTTCGTACCCACGGCTTTACAAGACCCGGTTGATACTAAAACGGAGGTTTTACACTTCCTGAGAAAGGTTAGACTAAAAGCCTTCTTTTTGGAAAAAGAAATGAGAGAACAGATTAACATCAGTGGCTTGAGAAATAAATCAAATTATATTCCAGAAAGTGTACTCCTTCCAGCAGAAATCCTGGTATTTGAAGAACAAATTCTGAGAGAACTAGATGTTCTTCAGAACAAAAAGATCTTTTATAATGCTAACTGTAGCAAACAAGAAATGAAAGCTCTGAAAGATTTATCAGAAAACCCGGCAATAATAATCAAGCCGGCTGATAAAGGGGGAGGAATTGTACTCTGGGACACTAAAAAATATGATGAGGACGTTGTTCGGCAGTTATCTAACAACTAGAAACTAATCCGACATCGGAATTAAAATTAGAGATTCTGGAAATTACTAAAAATGGGCTTGATGAAGGCTGGTTATGTCAAAATGAATTCGATTTTTTGAACAGTAATAAAACCAAAATACGTAGTATATATGTCTTGCCAAAAGTACATAAATCTATGACAAATCCACCAGGAAGGCCCATTGTTTCGGCATGTGGGTCAATTCTAGAGCCCCTGGCTAAATATATCGACACCTTTTTGATTCCCTTGGTAAAGGAGACACAATCGTATGTTAGAGATACCATGGATTTGATATCAAAAGTAGAAGGACTCCCCTATGATATGGAAAAACAATTTTTGGTATCGTTTGACATGGAATCATTATACACAAACATACCCCAAGATGAGGCATTGGCAGTGATGAAATACGTGTTAGACCAAAGAGACCAGCCCCATCAAGTCCCTACTGACTTTATAATATCATTAGCGTACCTGTGCTTAAAAAATAACTTTTTTAATTTTAAGGAAAGCCTGTACCTACAAGTCTCAGGAGTAGCAATGGGATGCAGCTTCTCGCCAGAAATTGCAAATCTAGTCATGGTGGAGTTTGAAAAGAAATGGATATATAGCGACACCAACCCGTTTAAATCCCTCATAGGGTTTTGGTGTCGCTATATAGACGACATATTCATGATATGGGATGGAGATGAAACACAATTGCTAGACATCCATAATTGGTTAAATTTAAGAACAGTGGAGTTCAACTTTACCATGTCTAAGGACCGTGCTAAGATACATTTCTTAGATGTATTTGTGCAACAAGAAAATGATCAACTAGGGGTAAGTCTGTACACTAAAACTACAGACCGGAATACCCTGTTACACTTTGACAGCAGCCACCCGCGCACGTTGAAAGAAAACTTGCCATATAGGCAATTTCTCCGTGTTAGGAGGAATTGCACCAACAAAGAGGATTATTTCTCCAATGCTGAGAAACTTAAGAACAAACTGACAAGCCGGGGATACCCCAAAAAGTTGGTGAAAGGTGCCCTTAAACGAGCATGGTACACACCACGGGAAACTTTATTAATTCCAAAACAACAGGACAAAAACATCCCCTTGACATGTGTACTCACGTATGATCCTAAAGCGAATAGAGTTAAGAAAATCATTCAAAAAAATTGGAAAATAGTAGAACATCTAGGAATTTCCAAACCACTATTTGCTTTCAAAAAAGGAAAAAATATTAGACAACAACTTGTGAGAGCAGGAAGACAGACAGAAAACATGAAAAAAGATTTAAGAACATTATTGAGTTTACCACCCGTGGTGGGACATTTCCGATGCCAGAGCTGTTTGGCGTGTAATTTAACTGAAGATTCCAAACAGTTAAATATCAATGGTCAAATACACTATCAAAGAGTATTCTCGAATTGTAATTCAAAGAATGCTATTTACTGCATAAAATGTCCATGCAGTAAATATTATATAGGCCAAACAACGCAAGCCTTAAAAAACGTATACTACAACACAAATCTAGGATTAAATGCAAAGTACAGGGAGCACCATTGGTACAGCATTATCAGAATTTAAATCATTCTGAAAACGACATAAAGTGGTCCGTCCTATGTGTAATCGGAAATGTGAAAAGTGAGAACCTCCAAATTAAACTAAACAGATTGGAAGCTAGACTAATTGAGAAATATCATACTGCTGTAAGGGGCCTTAATGACAAGGATGAGATTTGGGCATTATTACAATAAATTGTTTCCCACCAATTGTATGTGATGAAAATATGGACAAGAAGATTGTAAGGAGTGGCGTTCCAATAATGGGTCTTAAGGTACTATGTCCAACACAGTAATTAATTTCTGTAGCTTTAGTTATTTCTTCTGTCTTTTCATTTGCTTATCTATCACCTTTTTATTTTATTTTAATTTATTTTATTTTAGTTTATTTTTGGTTTTAAGGACGGGTGATGATTGAGTTATGTAGAGAAATAACGAGATGAGAAGATACCACCAACGTGGAAACTACGATATGGGAGATGCTCCTACCATTAGGCTGTATGGATCTAAGATATTTTACTGCCACTGGGAATTATATAAATAAGATTTTTTGGCAAGCTATTTTAAACAGAGAGGAACCCTTTAATATAAAATCACTAGATCGTAGTTCCAGTCCCCGTAAGATTTAACCACAAAATAGAGTGTGGTCTTGGCGCCTTCCATCTTTGAAATGTGTGAGTAGTCGCTATTGTCCTGAGTAATAACAGTCCGCTTTCGATATCCTTTGACTACAAATTGGTCCGTTTTTAGTGTCTAGTACCAACGTGGTTATAGGGAGACGGACTTCCGCGTTTCACGCGGCGGATTGAAAGAAGTACGCGGTTAGAAAGAGAGAGGACTTAGAGATTGATTTTTCAATGATACAAGGTACGTGTGTATGAGGATGCTGTTAAAGACATAACGTGAACCTTGGAGGTATCGAGCGGTTATCAAGTAATGTAAACGGCTTCTCCCCCCTCTTTTTTCTGTGTATAGTGATGTGCCAGAAAGAACTCGTCATTGGGTGGAGTATACAATAGAAGGAGATAGGACTAAGAGCGTTATCACGCAGCGATATAAGTGATGTTACCAGTAAGAATTCGGCAGTAGCAGGGAAAGAATACACCCGCATCAGAAAGTGAAAGGTATGAGGAATAGTTTCTCGAGGTTGGAATCTTAATGTGTGTATATATATATAGATAACATAATGTATATAATTGATAGAGGTGTGCACATGTGTGTGTTTTTTTGCATTAGGAATTAAAAAGAAAAAAAGAAAATACAACTAAGGAGAAGTCCCTTAGAATTTCGGTTACAATAAGAATTTCCCGCCATTCATTCAGTAAGTAAAGTAATCTACTGATAATTGGTGATGACTAGTAGGCAAGAGATACAGGGAGATAGTTAGATATAGCCACGTTAGGCATGTTTTTTCAAATTGGTGATGTTTTTTTCTAATTGGTGACGGTTTAGGCCTATTTAAATACACTACACTTTTTCCTTTTTTTTAGAGCACGTTTTGATTTTGAGCAATTGGAAAACGCACAACAGAGGATGTGTTAATTTAGTGGTTGGACGCCCCTTCAGATTATCACTTGAACATAAACATTCGAACATTATATCTTGTTAGACTCCTTGAGTCTGTGGTTCCCATGGATGTATATTTGTAAATAATGGTAAATATGTTGTACATATTGAGTAAAAAAGGTTCATTTAATTTTTAGGTTGAATTATGAATTTGCACATTCAACTGCCCTAGTCCTGAAGAGGCCTGAAATAATTAAGGCTGAAACGCGTCGACAGATATTTTGAAGACACTCATATGAATTCAAATATGACCAAATAGATATAAAGAACACTCTATGAATATATGGTTAAATAGATAAACCCTTGAGTTTCTCTAAGAGAGTGATCTTCATTTCAAAAAAGGAATGCTGGTGTGATAAAGTATCGAAAGCATCCTGAGTAATTAGAAGGGCAAAGAGAAATGGTGTAAAATGTAAATGTGAAATATAAATATGTGTATATATATGTAAAACTTGTTTATATATATTGCGAAAAATAAAATAGCAATGATTGTTTTTGACATTTATTAGTCAAGTGTATATATTTTTGTGCTGGTCTTCCTTTGACTTAGGATTGAAATATTTAGATTCATCTATAAAAATAATCTTTACAAGAAGAGATAACTAATCTACCTCTTCATTTAGTAGTATTGTGGATCAATCCCGAGGCATTATTTTCTTTTACGGCTTTGTTAACGTGTGTCATAATTCTGTAGTAGGACAGACTGTTCGCTGTTCTCGGGAAAAACAGGATTCTTTACGTATGTACTCCATTTTCTTGTATGAACAAGTGTGAATGTAAGGCATTCGGGTTGATTGTGAAACTCTAGGTTTATTTCTAAAATACCAGAGAAACAATTAGCTAATGCTTGCCAGAAGGGTGAAGTAGAGGGATGTGCTACTTTATCAACGGAAGTAACGATTCCGTAGTAGGGCAGAGGTAAGCGCTGCTCTCGGGAAAGACGGAATTCTCGTGAGAAAGGTCTATTGCTATTCTTTGGTTAGCGGAGCAGACAATGGAGATGTTTTAGTGTTGTTACTAACAGAATTGTAAAAAGTTGCAGTAAGAGTTCACAGAGCGGTCTTGTAAAGGAAGGGTAAACAGGAGCAGAACTGCCGCAGCGGCTGCTGACGTCAGAACGACTGCGCTGGGATTGGACAGTGGGTCAGAAGTGTAGAACGCTCCGGATTGGTGCGTTAGTGTAAAGCCGCGCTGGGATTGGAGAAGTAGAGGGTGACGTAAACGCTCTTCATTGGTGCGTTAGTGTGAGTCGCGCTGGGATTAGAGGACTGTGAAAGTGACATAGACACTCTTGATTGGTGCGTTAGCGTAGAGTCGTGCTGTGAGTGGACAGAATAGCGGTACAGTCGTAAGAGACAAGCGATACACAGAAACTAAGAAAATGTATTACCAGCCACCAGATAGGGAAAAGAAATCCTGGTTTGGTAAAGTTAAAAGGTGGTTCAAGAAGAATAAGCAGGTCAAAACTAGTGAAGGACAGTTAATTCCTCCACCGAAAACCCCCGCAGCTCTAATGATTGCGAAGTATGGATATCATACTTGTATTTGGGTAGATAATTGGGTAAAATATACCAAGGACGATGGAGTCTTGGCATTTCCAGAACATGGTTCCTTTAATTTGGCTGTTTTAAGCAACTTGCGCCAAAAAATTATGTACTTAGAACCAAGACCTAGACCGACGCAGTTTGAGGCATTGACAGAGTGGGAAGACGAAGCACATGAGCGAGAAAAACAGAGAAATGGTAGAGGTTACAGATATATGTTCGGCAGGTCATATGGACATGAAACGCATGATGATCGGATGAAAAGATGGAGGAATGCAAGCATGACTGAGGGTTTGTTTCCTGTAAGAGCGGTAGGCGAGAATGAAGGTAGAAAATGTGTGGAAAAGAGGAATAATGTGGAATCAAGAGGTTACGGAGCAAATGATTCGGATGATGATGTGTTGGATGATGTGTTTTATAAAAATCCACCACCGTACCGACCAGAACCAGAAATATTGACACCAAATGCCCCAATGAGAGAAACATTACGAATTATCAAGACAGAGACTATGTCACCAGATTTAGAAAAAAGAAACTCCATCAGAGAGGTAGAAAAGAGATCAGAGAATAAAATAGATAACGAAAATTCAGCCGAATTGGCCAAAACCACTCTAGAATTAACAGAGAAAATAAGAGAATTAACTAAGAATCTGGAAGCTGTAACAGTCCCAGTGACTATAGGTCCAGCAATTCTTTGAAAATATCAAGGACCCCCTGTAAAATATATACGTCAATTCCTAGGACTGGGCAACAAGCATAGTGGGTGATACACCATAAAGTTTGTGTATAACAACCACAAAAATTAAATTACTAAAACAATAACACGACAAAAAATGAAACAGTACATTAAAATATAATGCGGCAGTAGGTTGTCTTGAAGACAACCTACTGCCGCATTATATTTTAATGTACTGTTTGATTTTTTGTCGTGTTATTGTTTTAGTAATTTAATTTTTGTGGTTGTTATACACAAACTTTATGGTGTATCAATGTAATAATAGCAACGAAAATAACCAGAGAAAATTGGAATTATTTTTATATTTTGGAAAAATGTGTTCCTCTTTTTAACCTGTGATTGTTTCATGGCCAAAAAAAACATTTTTATATAACAAATTATCATTTCTTTATAATAAAGAAAAAAAGTTTATTTATAATCATCTATTGTGGTACACTGTGCTTTTTATGCAAATTTTGGTTTTGTCTTTTGAAATAGACATTTATTGTGATAATTATCTCACAACGATTGCCTTGGAAGTTATTACCCACTATAGGTCCAGTAATGCCTGTTTTCGAGAAGCAAAAGGATAGCGAACATTGTTTAACGGTACCATACCGGAACAATAATGTGGTCGAGAGTCCAGAACGGAGTCAAATTGAGAATCCATGGGGACCAACAGTAAATATGTTTGAACCACACGTTTCAAATAATCCCTTTATTAATCAGAATTATGCTGAAAGGAGTAGAATGACAGTAGAAACTTTGTTAGAACCCCAGAGAAATCCAGACCAGAGTAGTGTAGGGAACCCGGTAGGACCATCTGTGGAAGAATTGAGTGAATGGTTAAAGGGGTTGCAGAGACCAGATAAAGATTCCCAGTCAATAGATGTGGCTAAATTATGGATGGTATTGGAAGAATTGATTGTTGGGACTATTCTGGTAGAAAAATTAAAGTTTTATCAGGATGAGGAGCTGTTATTCCTGTGTAAAAGTGTGACATGGAGAGCAAGGAATCTGCATGAGAGACTAGGAGAAGTTGCGAATGAAATGGATATAGATATTGATAAGGTAAAAGCCTTACAGAAACCCTATCGAGTTGATTTTACTGAAAAAGACATTGAAAATCTCAACACCACAGGACAGATAGGTCAGATTAAGGACATAATCATTCTATTGAGAAAATGGAGAGATGTGGATAAATGGAGAAGTAAATGGTATAGAAAACGTAATGATGCTTCAGACAGGATAGTTTCGGCATTCCCTGTTAGAGAAAAAGAAAAGGTAGTGACTGAATACCCAATGAGAGAGATCCCAGGAGGAGGATATGTACATGTCCCATGGACAAGACAGGACATTTTGTCATTTACGAATGATTTCCCTCGACTACGCAAAAAGCCCGTCGAGTGGTACAGACAGGTAGACAGATTTGTAAAATTATCATAAGTACTGTGGAAAGACTTAAATAGTCTATTCGACATAATAGTACCAACAGATTTGTGGACTGAGTGCAAGTTGATGATCAACTGGCCAACTCAGGGGTACCCTAGGGATCCTAAGACAGGAGCCCCAGACCCTGAAGTAATGAAAAAGTATGAACAGGTTATGGTATTTTTGAAAAATAAAGTGCCCTCTAAAGAGACAGATTGAGTAAAGATTGATCGAACGCATCAGGAACCAAAGGAATCAGTACATGCATACTATGAGAGACTAATTCAAGCCTTTAAACAGTTCAGCGGAGATGAGAACTTAAGTGATAAGGATTTGAGTCATTTCGTATACAGATGTGTATATGGTTTACGCCCAGAAATTGGTGACATGATAAAGCAGCATACAGTTGATTGGCAGAATAAGAAAATAGATGAAGTACTGAGACATGCTAAATATTTCAGTGATGAAATTGAGGCTAAATAGCGAAAATTAAAAGAAAAGGCAATGTGGGCACAAGTAAAGGTAGCTGAAAGGCAGGAAGCTCAATTGGTCGAACAAGCAAATAACCCAGGAACTAAACCGAGATTTGGCCCAGGAAAAGGGAAAGGTAATATAGAAGAAGCTAAAAAGAAGTTTCCATGCCATAATTGCGGTAGGTTAGGGCACTGGAAATCCGAGTGTAAATACCCTCCAAATACTAATAATGAAAATGCATCATTGAATCCGCAGGTGCAGAATGAGGTGAGTGGTCAACTGCAGCAACAGCAGCAGGTGGTTACTTCACAGAATCAGGTGCCAAAACCACCTTTCTCGCAGAGCAGAAACACTCAGAAGTATAGTAATGAATCGGGATTCTACAATGAAGAACAGGTAAATAAACCGCCGCGCGCTCGTGCCGTGTCACAGTATTGGCTGCAATGCGATGAGAGTGACTCAGAGGAAAGCTATTGACGGTGCCGAAAAGAGGAAGAAGAGTGCGTACTTGGCGCAACTCTAGAAGTAGACCAGACAGGACCATTTGTAAATGGGAAGGTTAATGATGAAAATATTACTTTCTTAGTGGATACTGGTGCTACTCGATCAACTGTTAGATCAGCTGATGTTAAGAATCTTCCTCTTTCGGATGAAACAATCCAAGTGGTTGGTGTGTCCAACAGACAGTTAAAAACATTTTTGACAGAACCAGTGAAAGTCAGTATAGGGAAATTTACAGAAATGCACCGCTTTGTGGTGTGTGACACTAGTCCAGTGAATTTATTAGGTAGGGACCTGTTGTGCAAGATGAATTGCACTATATTCTGTACTCCAGATGGAATAGCTTTTGAAACCCCAGATGAGGATGTGCTATATAAAATGACTATAGCTAATAGAGAAAATGAGGTAACTGAGACCTATGCAATATTCAACCCTGATGAATTACCTAAAGAATTAAAACAGTCAGTGAAGGCAGAAGTGTGGGATTTTACTGGAGAAGATGTAGGGTTAATGAGAAATGTAGATCCAGTCAGGATAACTGTGAAGGAAGGGATAAGTTATCCAAATGTCCCTCAGTACAGATTGACACCGGAGATAATTGAAGGGGTTACTCCAATAATTGAGAAAATGATCAAGCAAGGAATCCTAAGAGAAATTATGAGTAGTCCATGTAATTCACCGATAATGGGACTGAAAAAGCCTAATGGGATATTCAGGATAGTGCAGGATTTGAGAAAGGTAAACAAAATTGTGGTATCATGCTGTCCTATCATGCCAAACCCATCAGTAATTCTGTACCAGATTCCCCATGATGCGGAATGGTATACAGTAATTGATCTATGTCATGCATTCTTCTCTATCCCTTTGCACCACGACAGTCAGCCAATATTTGCATTCCGTTTTGGAGAGCGGATTTTGGCATGGTGCCGAATCACACAGGGGTATACAGAGAGCCCCTCAATATTCAATCAATTGTTGATGAAATCGTTGGAAAGTCTGCAAATGCCTGAGAGTTCAGTACTAGTGCAGTTTATCAACGACCTTTTGGTGGCGTTGAAAATGCGTGAAGCTTGCGAGGTAGACACAATGGCACTATTGAATCATTTGGCAGACGGAGGATTGAAAGTGTCACCTGCAAAATTACAGTATTGTAAGAAAGAAGTGCAATATTTGGGACATAAAATTGAGAAAGGACTGAGAAAAATAACAATAGACAGAATCAGAATTATAAAAGGAATGAGAGCGCCCATGACCCAAAGAGAAGTGAGAATGTTTCTGGGAATGGTGGGGTATTGCCGTCAGTGGATTAGTAACATTTCCCTGATTGCAAAGCCCTTAGTGCGATTAACAAGGAGTGATGTAAAAGATCCCCTTGAATTGAACAAGGAAGAATTGGCAGCATTCAAAAAATTAAAAGAGGGATTGTGTGAAGCACCAGCACTGGGCATGCCTGACTATGAGAAAGAGTTTGAGTTGTATTGCAGTGAGAGAAATGGATGTGCACTCTCTGTGTTGATCCAGAAGCATGGAAGATTGAGGAGACCAATCGCATATTTTCCCTCAATGCTTGACCCAGTGGCTGCAGCTTTACCTGGGTGTCTGAAATCAGTGGCTGCAACATGTCGAAGTTTGGAGCAGAGTGAAGGTATTGTGATGGGGTATCCATTGAAAGTGTTTGTACCTCATGATGTGGCAATTCTTTTAACAAGGATTCGTACTCAGTATATGACACATAGTCGGCTGACTAAGTATGAGAAGGTCATATAAGGTGCAACGAATGTGAGCCTTGCAAGATGTGTGAACGTGAATCCTGCAACGTTGTTACCTCATGCTGAGAATGTGGAAGTGAGAGATGAAGCAGGTCATGACTGTTTGGATGTGCTTGAGTATTGCACAAAGCCACGACCAGATATAAAGGATGTACCACTGCCTGAGAGTGATTTTGTGTTGTTTGTTGATGGGTCATGTTTGAGAACAGATGAAGGAGTGCTAAGCGCAGCATATGCAGTATGCTCGGTTGCAGCAGTGATGGAAGCATCTTATTTGAAAGGAGTAAGTTCAGCTCAAGTAGCTGAACTTGTTGCTTTGACCAAAGCATGTAAAATTGGGAAAAGAGTGACTGTGGTAACAGACAGCCAGTATGGCTTCGGGGGTGTCCATGATTTTGGCCAGCTTTGGTTGCAAAGAGGTTTCCTGACCTCAAGTGGAACCCCTATAAAGAATGCTGAAGTGGTTGGGAAATTGATTGAGGCGATACAGCTGTCTAAACAATTGACTGTGGTAAAATGTGCAGCCCATAGTCAGGGAAGCGATTACATCCCTACTGGGAATAGGTCTGCTAATGATATGGCACAGTATTGTGCACGGAACCAGAATTTAGTCAATCGGGCTAAGGAGAGAGAAATGTCTTCTTGCTCAGTAATGTTTACTAACACAGTAGGAACCTGGGAGGAAGTGAGACAATTGCAGGAAGAGTCAGGAGATGAGGAAATGAAACAATGGATAAAAGCAGGGTGTGCACCAAGAGAGAAGGACCGTGTGTGGGTCTATCGAGATGGAAGACCAGTAATGCCTGATAGCATAATGTCTACAATGGCACGTATGTATCATGGCCAGGGACACATAGGGAGAGACGCCATGATAAGGTCTTTTAAGCAGACCTGGTACAATCCAAAATTCAGACTTGTAGCAGAAAGCCTGTGTCAGAGATGCCTGATATGTCAGCAATACAATCCTGGGAGAAAGACAGTGGTGAGTCTAGGGACCATAGGCCGAGAAGGTGGACCTTTTACCAGAATGCAGGTTGACTTCATTGAAATGCCTCCGTGTAACAGACTGAGGTATGTTCTGGTTGTAGTTTGCCTGTTCTCCAGGTGGGTGGAAGCATACCCAACAAGAAGAAATGATGGGTTGACAGTGGCAAAGCTACTTTTGAGAGAATTCATCCCTAGGTTTGGGTTCCCAGTGACTCTTGAATCAGACAGAGGAGGACATTTTCATAACGAGATTGTAAAATTGATTGGTGAAGCATTGAATGTACAACCAAAACTTCATTGTGCCTACCGGCCAGAGGCTTCTGGTGTGGTTAAACAGATGAATGGTACAATCAAAAACAGAATTGGAAAAATGTGTTTAGCCACTGGTATGAAATGGTCTGATGTCTTGCCTTTTGTTTTAGTGACCAATAGAGCAACACCAGACAGAACCACAGGGTTAAGTCCTCATGAAATAATCATGGGACGAGCAATGAGGCATGTTTATATTCCAGTCAACAAGCTGATGACAATAACTGATGACTTGGTGTTGGAATACTGTAAAGGCCTGGCTGACGCAGTTCATTCTGTGTTTCATCAGGTTGGAGCGGATGCCACCACCCTTGAAAGGAAGCCAGCCCATGATCTGAGCCCAGGAGACTGGGTAAGGATAAAAGTCCACAGAAGAAGAAACTGTTTGGTTCCAAGGTGGGGAAAACCAAGACAAGTCATTCTGACCACAACAACAGCTGTGAAGTGTGCTGGAGTGAAAAACTGGATCCATGCAAGCCATACTTTGAGGATACCAAATCCAGTTGACAGCAAAGAGTCAAGTACTGAATCAGATAACAAAGAGCCAAAAACCCGAGAAAATCCTGAAAGGGGGAAAAGGAACCTGATCAGATATTAGTCCCCAGAAGTATCTCTCTGAGAAGACGATTGCAGATTTCTGATATCAGTTCAGATTCTGAGGACGAACAGGGAAGTCAAGGTCTCAGAAAAGAACACAGAAAGGAGAAAGGAAAAGACAACCAAGAAGCAGTGAAAGAAATTCGAGAGAAGAGAAGGAAGTTTCAGATGAAAAACCAAGAGAAATTCCACCCGAAATAATAGATCAAAGTGGAATAGGGACAGGTACAGAGAGAGAGGGACAGATTGCGGAAGACCCCCGAGGAGGTGTAGGGAACTGCAACATCCAGCTAGGTGAAGGGACAAGTAGCCAGCAGGAAGATTGCGTGTCGGAGACCCGAGTAGGGACAGAAGTAGGGAAAACAGTGGTGGAAAAAGAGGTTGTTGAAAAGAAAAAGCAAGTTGAGACAGAATCCGAAGAGAGTGAGAATGAGATACCAGAAGGACGAGTTCTAAGGAAAAGAGCTTGGAGAGAGGAAAAGAACAATAAAGAAAGTAAACAGAAAAGAGTCAAAAAGGATGAAGTGTGGCCAAATAAAATAAAGAGATTGAGATATCGGCTGACACGAGTAAGATCACCAAGGGAAGATCAGGTGAATGAAGTGACAAGCCAAGACAAATCAAAAGAAGAAGAGGTTAATCAAGAAGAGGGAAGAAGAACAAGAAAACCCAACCAGAAGTATAAGTCACCAGAATGGACGTATGTGGCACTGCCTGAAACGGAGGAAGAGGCAGATAGTCAAGGAAATCCAGAGGAGGCTGAACTGAAAGTGGTTGAAGAAGAGGAAGAAGCAGGAATCCTGAGAGTTATCTTATCCGACATTGGAGAAGAAGAAACGGAAGATCAGGAAATTCTGTATTTGGATGCACTGACAGAAGTGAAAAATGATGAAATGTCAAACTGAGAAAAATTAGAAAACTACTGATGAAGAAGTAACAATTGAATCAAACGATAGATACTGGTAGAACTAAGTAGGGCCTTAGAGGCCTAAAGTTAGAGAATTAGTGGTGAAATAAAAGAGGCTAATTCAAAAGACACAGTCCAAACTAACAAGATGGCTAACATAGAAAGTAGCAAAAGTAAATGTACATTTATGAAGAGATGGTGTAAAATGTGTTGTTGTTGTACAGGATTATTAATGCTTCTATGGAGCATACTTGCTCTATTAATTTCTTTTAAGGTCACTATAGATACACTAGAAGGACACACTGAGAACATCACTAACATAAAAAAGATTCCAAAAGTAGTTCCGACTAGAATAGATAATAATTATTTACATAAGGATAGGTCTATTAATGATTTTTCAAATAATGTGTTTTCAAAGTTATTGTATAAATATGTAAAGACCATGGATGTAAGGGATTGCTACGTATGTATGCAGTTACCTGCTTCTGTGTCAGAGGGAGTGACATATCATCACCTTCCAGCAACATATGGAATAGCATGTAGTGTGATAGCAAGCTTATTTTATGAAACAGGTAAATTAGAATATTATTATTCAGATGTAGATAACATTTTTTCGCAAGTACCTGCTAATAATAAACTAAATAAAGTGAGACCTGCTAAGGTGTTAGGTGAATTTTTCATAGTAACCAAGGAGCTAACATTAGAGTATATATTTAAAACTAATTTGACATGTAGTTTGAAGAATGAAGAAAAGACATTCCTAGACATGGTTGAGGAAAGGAGGTTGAAAATGAGAAGAAAGGGATCTGAAGGAAAAGGGGAGAAAACAGTCTGGGATGTAGAAATGGAAAAACATATGAAGGGAGAGTCTAATCCAACTTCGGCTCTAGATTGGCCTCAGAAAGGGAAACTGTGTATAAGAAGGAATCAAACAGCGTACGATAATCATTTTGTAGGGAATAGTGAGTGCCATGATACCTATCGAATCATAGGTGGATGGGGATTTAAAGGTGGAAGAGATCCAGTTTTCCCTGGACTTTATTTTATCTGTGGGAATAGGGCATATTATCGTTTGCCAGACCATTGGTATGGCACATGTTACGTAGGCCTGGTCTTTCCAAAAATCTTTCACATGGACAGAGATAAAGATGGTGTACATAGGTTAGGTAATCAATTAACACGTAGTAAAAGAGAATCTTGGGCAGAAATTGTAGGTGACATTTTTGGAGCATTGATACCAGCAGTGGGAATATCTCTGAATGCGAACAATATTAGAAGATTATCAACAGTAGTGGATCGCTTGTCAACAAGCACCGCTGGAGGATTTTTATTGGTTAATACTGAAATGGTTGCCATGCGTGCTATGGTAATGCAAAATCGACTTGCCCTTGATATCTTATTGGCAAAAGAGGGTGGAGTCTGTGGAATGCTGAAAGTTCAACATTGTTGCACTTACATTCCAGACGAAAGCAAAGATCTAAAGGTTTACATTAAAAATATTACTGAATTGCATGACGAAATTGTACCACTGGAGGTTGAAGGTGTTTGGGAAAAGATTGGGAAGAAAATTGCTGCTATTAAAAATTTCTTAATAAAAATAGGTAGTACAGTTATAGGTAAAATCTTATTCCCATTAACTTGTGTGATTTTCGTCTTACTAATATTAAAATTAGGATGTATGTATTGTAAAAACAAGAAAACAAAGAATAAAATAAAAAGAGAAAAACTAAAAAGAAAGAAGGATGTAGATGGAGATTTAACAGAGATAACTTTAGAAGAGTGGAATGAAAGTTTGTATAAAAAAGCAAAAAGAGATGAAGAAGAAACTGAACTATAATTAAGAGCAAGAATCCATTTCAATTTTCCGTAAAAGGGTGAATCAATTTAGTGTTGTGGTGGTGATAAAATCACCAAAGGGGGGATTGCTGGAGTGGGGCTTTCTTTTAAAATTGTATACCCTCTCCATTTTGCATGTTTAGATTAATAAGATTAATTAATTAATTGTAATTATACTAATGGTTTGCTGTGTGAATTAATCAACATTACTAATATAAGAAATATTCGTGGGAATTGCAGTGGCATGGCCTAACTAATGACGTGAACTAAATTTGTATGCATATTAATAATATATAGTCAGAAATTGCATGATTATATGTTGCTTTCGTGATGTATCTGTGATTTGTGCTTTATTAATGTGAATATAACCCGCATTAAGTGTTGCTTCTGCTAGATAAATACATACACATATGGGTATTAGTAAAGGGATAACAGATTATTAGTCATTCCTATGTATTAATTACATTTTTGTGTTTCTCTACTTAAGTTGACCATTTGGTGGCCACAAAATGGCCGACGTCCCTGTTAGACGAGAACAACTCCATTATGAGCATCTCTGGGTGAAGTGAGCATGCGTCGCCATCAGCTGCCGTAGCCTTTACATGACCCCGACTCAACTGTCACAACCAAGGCTATTACCCGGGCTTACGGCCAAGCTGCTCTGAAAGAAACAATGAAAAGATACTATTGCGTGGATTGGAACTATATCTAAAGACACATTATGTGTATGGGAAAGAAGTCGAACTTTCCCCATCGGACCAATGAGATTAGTTCAAAATACGATTTGTTACACTTCGGAATGTAAATTTACTATAAAAATGGTAGATTAGAGAGGGGCCTTAGCTTTTGCCATTCAATTGTTCGAGACCCTTCAGAAGATTTGCGATTTACTGACGGAGAGGACGGTGACACTGCAGGACAGTTGTTTTCCAAAGACTCTGACAGTATGAACTGATGACCGGGATTTTGACTTAGAGGGCGACTTTAGCCAGAATAGGTAACTATGATGATCTAATTTGCTTGATTAAAACCCAGAGAATCGAATTCAATTATTTAGATAAAATTTGATATTCATTACAAGAACTGTGTTGGGTCGTTTTATTTGAGAACATGTATTGATATAAATGATGTTTTAGATTTTGTTATCACTTCAACCTGCAGCTAGTAGATCCATGGCCTATACATGGGAGGAGTACTAAAGGTGAAGCTTAGACCTTTATGAATAGGGTTATGTGAGTACTCTTTCCATTACAGCGAGTGGAACAATCACCTCTTTGACGCAGGTTAATCGATGGGTGTATGTTGGTGTTATGGGCCCCACCAGCGTATGAAGTATTGTGTGTGATCTATGACCTGTGACGTAAAAGGGGATTTTGCATTCCACGCTGCAACATCACCTCTGAGCTTTCGCCCGGTTCAAGCAATGGACTCCCCTTGAGCAAAGTGGGGTGAAATGATGGAGCATTAGGTGAGCTGTCTCTGCTACTAACTGTCTCTTGATTCTTTACTGATTCTCTCCTTTCCTTCTTATTTTCTGATTCTTATATCCATACATATATATTTCTACATATATATTTGCTTTGATTGTGTATTTCAATCGGTTATTTGATATGTGAGAGTCTGCCATGATCATTATATATTCGGCCTGCCCGTGATTGAAGTATTGTGTTAATAAATGTATATATTCCATATGTTTAAATTCGTCTTTTCCTTGAAGCAGGAGGTGTGGACTCTTCTTGGCCAAGTATTCTGTTGTAGAAGGATGGGTGAATTCCCTTCTAGCAGGTCATTGTGTTATAGGAAGTTGTTCTACTCCTGGCAAGTGATGCGCAAATTACCTTGGTATATTGTTTTCTTGCCTTGCCTTTGGGAGAGTGTTGAAAGTTTGCCCACCTTAGGAAGTGCTGTGTATATGTTATATTCCATAAGTTTGGAAAGTGACGGTACATACCTTGGTCCAGAGGGGAGATATAAGTTTGTCATTACACTACCCCAGCACAACCCCCTACACCACACAAACACCAGTGCACTACCCTAAACCCTAAAACACTACCCACTACACTAGCCAAACACCACTGCACTACACTAAACCACTACCCCAACACAACACCCTACACTACCCGAACACCACTGAGCTACCCTAAACCCTAAAACACTACCCACAGCATAACCCCCTACACTACCCGAACACCACTACACTACTCTAAACCCTAAAACACTACCCCCCGCACGACCCCTACACTACCCGAACACCACTGCACTAACCTAAACCCTAAAACACTACCCCCAGCACAACCCCCTTCACTACCCAAACATCACTGCACTACCCTAAACCCTAAAACACTACCCCCAGCACAACCCTAGTTCTCCTGAGGCTTGAGCCGGGAGAAGAGTGGATGACACACGGAAGGCAAGCTGCACTTTGCGTTATTTTGCACAACCAATTGTTTTTAACCAGTTTTAATCGTTAAAAGCACTACAGGATCTATTTTGTATTGGGGCATTTTATCTGAACTGTTTTGGCCTTTTAGACTGGGGCATTAAGAAACAGCGGAGCGAGTGATAGGAAGAGCCGCCATCTTTGTAGGAACGCAGGTCAGCGGGCTAGGCTCCCTGACTGCGCTTAAAACACAAGCTGGCGCGAGCGCGCAGCCCTAGTTCTCCTGAGGCTTGAGCCGGGAGAAGAGTGGATGACACACGGAAGGCAAGCTGCACTTTGCATTATTTTGCACAACCAATTGTTTTTAATCTGTTTTAATCGTGAAAAGCACTGGAGGATCTATTTTGTATTGGGGCATTTTATCTGAACTGTTTTGGCCTTTTAGACTGGGGCATTAAGAAACAGCGGAGCGAGCGATAGGAAGGGCCGCCATCTTTATAGGAACGCAGGTCAGCGTCCACGGCTCCCTGACTGCGCTTAAAACACAAGCTGGCGCGAGCGCCCAGCCCTAGTTCTCCTGAGGCTTGAGCCGGGAGAAGAGTGGATGACACACGGAAGGCAAGCTGCACTTCGCGTTATTTTGCACAACCAACTGTTTTTAATCTGTTTTAATCGTTAAAAGCACTGCAGGATTTATTTTGTATTGGGGCATTTTATCTGAACTGTTTTGGCCTTTTAGATTGGGGCATTAAGAAACAGTGGAGCGAGTGATAGGAAGGGCCGCCATCTTTGTAGGAATGCAGGTCAGCGGGCTAGGCTCCCTGACTGCGCTTAAAACACAAGCTGGCACGCCGTACGCGCTGAAGGCAAGCCCGTCTGCGTCCGTCCGCGCCCGGCCAGCGCCAAGCGCCAGGGATCCTGGTTGTTCTGATCCAGGAACAGTGTCTGTTTATAGGTATGACAGTGTAACTTTGCTAAAGATGAGGGAGACTAACAATACAAGGAACTGCCTTTGCATACTTCCAAGTACCCTACCTATAATTCCTCCCGATACTTGTCCTGGTTGTGGATCCAGCATACCCAGGATCCTAAACCTACCCATCTCTGACAAGGAGGAAAAGAGGGGAGGGGCAGATGTTAAGGAGACCCGATCTTTGAAATGCATTCTGGTGAATGCGAGGTCTCTAGTCCAGCACAGTCTAGAATGTGCCAGACTTATTGAGGATCATGAGGTTAAGGTGGTCCTTCATTACGGGGACATGGACAGATCCCGCCTCAGGGCCGGATATAGTGAAGGCCGCCCCCTGGAATTTTTATGCCATACACTGGATAGGCCGATAAGGAAAGGCGGAGGTCTGGCAGTGATTTATCATCACTCAATTAAGGCAACCTTCCAGCCAATTCCTATAGATACTTGTGAGGCTTTATTTTTCAATCTTACTCTCACCCATCATCACTCCTTTAAGGGGTGTTTATTACATAGGCCACCAGGAACCAGAAATTCCTTCTTAACCTACTTGGGTATCCTATTGGAAGAGGGGGCGCTTTCTGAGGCCTTTACAGTCTTGGTAGACTTTTACTTCCATTTAGAATTAATGGAGGATACGGATACTATAGCCTTGAATGACATGATGCTGACTGCAGATCTGAGGCAGCAGGTAGCAGGTGCCACGCACAGGGGAGGGCATACCCTGGACGGGTCTTTTTCCAATCAACATTATCTCCATTTCCAGGGCCTTCTCCCTCTGGTATGGTCTTACCACTCCGCAGCCCAATTCGAGATATTAATAACTGAGCCATGTAAGAAAAGTACAGGCCTCAAGGATTGTATAAGAACAAGAGCATGGAATAATTTGGATGGAACCACCTTTAATGAGCTGTTATTCTCCTCTGCAACTCAATTGCCGGTAGAAGTAGAAGGGGCGTGCCAAAGCTATTCAGTATGGCTGCAGCAGGCCTGTGACAGACTAGCTCCAAGCAAAGTCCTGTGTCCGAAGAGAACACACCCCTCCGCCCCCTGGTATTCGCAGGAGCTCAGGAATCAAAAGCTTATCTGTAAGCAGCTACAACGGAACTGGAGGAGCAATTATAAGGAAACTGAGAAAAAAGCTTATAAAGCCAGCTTGCAGACCTACAAACAGTTAATTGCGGCAGCTAAACAAAAATACTTTGCCGCACAGATCACAGAATCTAAAAATTCAGTTAAAGAACTGTTTAATACGGTCGTCACGCTGGCCTCGCCTAAGCCAGCGCTAGTCCAACCTAGCCAAGTGTTGTGAGAAGAATTGGCAAAATTCTTCCTGTCTAAGGTGGAAGCTATTTTCATGGTTTTCAGCAAAGTAAGCACTGGCAACATGAATATGATTAGTGAGATTCCCACGTCAAATGGGGCTCATTGACCGATGTTTGATAAATTTCTGTTAGTATCTCCCCGTGGCACACAAAAGATCCTTATGGAGGCTACTTCTGGATCTCCGTATGATCCCTGCCCCGCCAAGGTGGCTAAACTGGCCCCGGGTCCGATAACGGATCTTTTAACAGTAATATTTAATTCAATGTTTGAATCAGGGCATTTCCCCAGGCAGTGGAAATTGGCATCCATTTTGCCCCTATTAAAAAAACCAAACCTTTCTGCTAAGGATCCGAACAGTTTTCGTCCAATTTCTAGACTCCCCTTACCAGCCAAACTGGTTGAGAAAATTATGAATAGACAACTTAGTCACTTCCTGGATGAGACACAAGTGCTTGATCCTACTCAATATGGCTTTAGGCCGGGACACAGCATGGAGTCTGCACTTATTAAAGCCACAGAAGAGATCAGGGAAGCTGTGGATCAGGGAGGTAGGGCGGCACTGATCTTGTTGGATCTGTCCGCGGCGTTCGATACGGTCCACCACACGATACTGCTGAGTCGCCTAAACTCGTGTGGTATTCGTGGAAAAGCATGGGACCTTTTAAGATCCTTTCTGGCGGACAGAAAACAAGTTGTGGCCCAGGGGGATTTCCAATCCAAACCTTTTACATCACCTTGTGGGGTCCCTCAGGGGTCATCTCTTAGCCCAACCCTTTTTAACATTTATGTCAGTGCTCTGGCCCCTGTTATAAACGCCTTCGGTTTTGGCCTCACTTCATATGCGGATGATACACAAATTGTGGTATCTCTTACACCAGGTGGAGAGGCTGGTACTGAAGGGCGTTTTCGGGAGTGCATGTTAGCAGTGGGTAGCTGGATGGCCAAGAATTGTCTTAAGCTGAATTCGGACAAAACGGAGGTGTTACTGTTTGGTAATAGCACTAATTTCTGGACTCCCTCCTGGTGGCCCGACTCAATGGGCACTCTCCCAGTCCCAACCAGAAAGGTAAAAAACCTGGGCATAATACTTGATGACAGACTTACATTAGAGCTTCAAGTGAATGCGGTAATATCAAAAACTATGTATGTCATCAGAAAGTTGAGGAAAGTGCTACCCTCGCTGCTCTGGGAAAGCAGGCAAACAGTGGTCAGGGCTCTGGTGATGGCCAGACTGGACTATTGTAATGGACTCTACCTCAATGCACAACAAAGAGCGTTAAATAGACTGCAGATACTGCAGAATGCGGCAGTTAGACTGCTCACAGGCTCTTCAAGATTTTCTTCAGTCTCTAATGGGAGGAAAGCTTTACATTGGCTTCCAGTCAAAAGCCGTTTCAAGGTGCTTTCCCTGGCATTTAAGGCTTTGCATGGCATGGGCCCAGAATTTCTAAAGCTTACACTGCAATGGTATGTCCCGGAAAGAACCTTGTGGTAGAAAGAAGCTAAGTTGGCACGGGTTCCACATAAAAAGAAAGCCCGATGGGGGGGCAAAAGCTTTGTTTACGGTGCAGCAAAGACATGGAACGAGTTGCCTCTTTATCACAGGACCACGATGGATCTTTGGTTATATCGTAAAGAACTAAAGATGTGGCTCTTCTCTCAATGAGTAAGCACCCTCTCCACTCCTCACCGGCCCAGTAATCTCAGAGGAATTAGATAGCGCCAGGACACCTCCGAGTATTTGTCACACTCTATAAATGTCATTAACATAACATAACATAACCCCCTACACTACACAAACACCACTACAATACCCGAAACCCTAAAACACTACCCGTACACTGCACAAACACCACTGCACTACTATAAACCCTAAAACATTTCTCCCAGCACAACCCCCTACTCTGCCCAAACACCACTGCGCTGCCCGAAACCCTAAAACACTACCCCCTGCACGACCCTCTACACTACTCAAACAACACTGCACTGCCCTAAACACCTAAAACACTACCCAGAGGACAAGCCCCTACACTACACAAACAAAACTGCACTGCCCTAAACTCTAAATCTACCCCCAGCACAACCCCTACACTACAGAAACAACACTGCACTACCCTAAACCCAAAAACACTATCTCCAGCACGACCACCTACACTACCCAAACACCACTGCACTACCCTAAACCCTAAAACGCTACCCACAGCACAACCCCGTAAACTACCCAAACACCACTGTGCTACCCTAAACCCTAAGTCTATCCCCAGCACGACCCTCTACACTATCCGAACACCACTGCACTACCCTAAACCCTAAAACACTAACCCAAGCATGACCCCCTACACTACTCTGACACCACTGTGCTACCCAAAACCCTGAAACACTACGCCCAACACGACCCCCTACACTACCCGAACACCACTGCGCTACTCTAAGCCCTAAATCTACCACAGCACGACACCCTACACTACCCGAACACCACTGCACTACTCTAAACCCTAAAACACTACGCCTAGCACGGCACCCTACACTACACAAACACCAATGCACTACCCTAAACCCTAAAACACTACCCTCTACACTACACAAACACCACTGCACTACCCTAAACCCTAAAACACTACCCCAGCACGACCCCATAAACTACCCAAACAACATTGCACTACCCTAAACCTTAAAACACTACCCCCAGCATGACCCCCTATACTACCCAAACCCCACTGCACTTCCCTAAACCCTAAAACACTACACCCAGCACAACCCCCTGCACTACCTGAACAGCACTGCACTAACCTAATCCCTAAATCCACCCCAAGCAGGATCCCCTACACTACACAAACACCACTGCACTAATCTAAAACCTAAAACAGTACCCCAAGCACGACCCCAATAATACAGAAACACCACTGCACTGCCCTAAACTCTAAAACATTTCCCCCAGCACGTCTCCCTACACTACCCAAACAGCACTGCACTTCCCTAAACACTAAAACACTACCCCAGCACGACCATCTACACTACCCAAACACCACTACACTGCCATAAACCCTAAAACACAACCCCCAGCACGACCCCCTTCACTACCCAAAGACCACTGCACTACCCTAAACCCTAAAACACTACCCCTAGCTCAATCCCCTACACTACACAAACACCACTACACTACCCTAAACCCTAAAAACCTACCCTCTACACTACCCAAACACAACTGCACTACCCTAAACCCTAAAACACTACTCCCAGCATGACGCCCTATACTACCCAAATACTACTGCGCTGCCCTAAACCCTAAAACACTACCCCAACACTACCCCTACACTACCGAAACACTACTGCGCTGCCGTATACCATAAAACACTACCCCAGCACTACCCCCTACACTACCCAAACACCACTGCACTACCCTAAACCCTAAAACACTACCCCCAGCACGACCCCCTCAACAACACAAGCACCACTGCACTGCCCTAAACCCTAAATCTACCCCAGCACAAACCCCTACACTACACAAACACCACTGCACTACCCTAAACCCTAAAACACTATCTCCAGCACGACCCCCTACACTACCCAAACACCACTGCACTACCCTAAACTCTAAAACACTACCTCCAGCACAACCCCCTAAAATACCCAAACACCACTGCGCTACCCTATACCCTAAATCTATCCCCAGCATGACCCCCTGCACTACTCGAACACCACTGCGCTACCCTAAACCCTAAAACACTACTCCTAGCACAACTCCCTACACTACTCTGACACCACTGTGCTACCCTAAACCCTAAAACACTACCCCCAGCATGACCCCCTACACTACACGAACACCGATGCGTTACCCTAAACCCTAAATCTACCACAGCACGACCCCCTACACTACATGAACACCACTGCGCTACCCTAAACCCTAAAACACTACCCCAACACGACACCCTACACTACCCGAACACCACTGCGCTACCCTAAACCCTAAAACACTACCCCCAACAAGACCCCCTACACTACCCGAATACCGCTGCACTACCCTAAACCCTAAAACACTACCCCCAGCACGACCCCCTACACTACCGAACACCACTGCACTAACCTAAACCGTAAATCTATCCCCAGCACGACCCCCTACACTACTCAAACACACCTGCACTATCTAAAACCCTAAAACACTACCCCCAGCAAGACCCCCTACACTACCCGAACACCACTGCACTAACCTAAACCCTAACTCTACGCCCAGCAGGACCCCCTACACTTTTCAAACACCACTGCACTAACCTAAACCCTAAAACACTACCCCCATCATGAACCCCTACACTACACAAACACCACTACACTACCCTACTCCCTAAAACAGGACCCCCAGCACAACCCCGTACACTACAGAAACACCACTGCACTATCCTAAACCTTAAAACACTACCGCCCATACTACACAAACACAACTGCACTGCCCTAAACCCTAAATCTACCCGCAGCACAACCCCTACACTACACAAACACCACTGCACTACCCTAAACCCTAAAACACTATCTCCAGCATGACCCCCTACACTACCCAAACATCACTGCGCTATCCTAAACCCTAAAACACTACACCCAGCATGACCCCCTACACTACCCAAACACCACTGCACTACCCTAAGCCCTAAAACACTACCCAAAGCACAACCCCCTAAAATACCCAAACACCACTGCGCTACCCTAAACCATTAATCTATCCCCTGCACGACCCCCTACACTACCTGAACACCACTGCGCTACCCTAAACCCTAAAACACTACCCCAAGCACGACCCCCTACAGTACTCTGACACCACTGTGCTACCCTCAACCCTAAAACACTACCCCCAACATGACCCCCTACACTACCCGAACACCACTGCGCTACCTTAAGCACTAAATCTACCACAGCACGACACCCTACACTACCCGAACACCACTGCGCTACTCTAAACCCTAAAACACTACCCTTAGCACGACCCCCTACACTACCCGAACACCACTGCACTACTCTAAACCCTAAAACACTACCCCCAGTAAGACCCCCTATACTACCCAAACACCACTGCACTTCCCTAAACCCTAAAACACTACCCCCAGCACAACCCCCTACACTACCTGAACACCACTGCACTAACCTAAACCCTAAATCCACACCTAGCAGGACCCCCTACACTACACAAAAACCACTGCACTAACCTTAATCCTAAAACAGTACCTCCAGCATGACCCCAACACTACAGAAACACCACTGCACCGCCCTAAACCCTAAAACACTATCCCCAGCAGAACTCCCTTCACTACCCAAACACCACTGCACTGCCCTAAACCCTAACACACTACCCCCAGCACAACCCCCTACACTACACAAACACCACTACACTACCCTAAACCCTAAATCACTACACCCTATACTACACAAACACCACTGCACTACCATAAACCCTAAAACATTCCTCCCAGCACGACCCCCTACACTACCCAAACACCACTGCGCTGCCCTAAACCCTAAAACAGTACCCCCTGCATGACCCTCTACACTACTCAAACACCACTGCGCTGCTCTAAACCCTAAAACACTGCCCCAGCACGACCCAATACACTACCCAAACACCACTGCACTGCCCTAAAACCTAAAACACTACCCCCAGCACGACCCCCTACACTACCCAAACACCACTGCACTGCCCTAAACCCTAAAACACTACCTCAGCACGAGCGCCTACACTACACAAACACAACTGCACTGCCCTAAACCCTAAATCTACCCCCAGCACACCCCCTACACTACACAAACACAACTACATTACCCTAAACCCTAAAACTCTATCTTCAGCACGACCCCCTAAACTACCCAAACACGACTGCGCTACCCATAAACCCTAAATCTGTCCCCAGCACGACCCCCCACACTACCCGAACACCACTGCGCTACCCTAAACCCTAAAACACTACCCCAAACACAACCCCCTACACTACCCGAACACCACTGGGCAACCCTAAGCCCTAAATCTACCACAGCACGACCCCCCACACTACCCAAACACCACTGCACTACCCTAAGCCCGAAAACACTACCCAAAGCACAACCCCCTAAACTACCATAACACCACTGCGCTACCCTAAACCATTAATCTATCCCCTGCACGACCCCCTACACTACCTGAACACCACTGCGCTACCCTAAACCCTAAAACACTACCCCAAGCACGACCCCCTACACTACTCTGACACCACTGTGCTACCCTCAACCCTAAAACACTACCCCCAACATGACCCCCTACACTACCCGAACACCACTGCGCTACCTTAAGCACTAAATCTACCACAGCACGACACCCTACACTACCCGAACACCACTGCGCTACTCTAATTCCTAAAACACTACCCTTAGCACGACCCCCTACACTACCCGAAAACCACTGCACTACTCTGAACCCTAAAACACTACCCCCAGTAAGACCCCCTATACTACCCAAACACCACTGCACTTCCCTAAACCCTAAAACACTACCCCCAGCACAACCCCCTACACTACCTGAACACCACTGCACTAACTTAAACCCTAAATCCACACCTAGCAGGACCCCCTACACTACACAAAAACCACTGCGCTAACCTAAATCCTAAAACAGTACCTCCAGCATGACCCCAACACTACAGAAACACCACTGCACTGCCCTAAACCCTAAAACACTATCCCCAGCAGAACTCCCTTCACTACCCAAACACCATTGCACTGCCCTAAACCCTAACACACTACCCCCAGCACAACCCCCTACACTACACAAACACCACTACACTACCCTAAACCCTAAATCACTACACCCTACACTACACAAACACCACTGCACTACCATAAACCCTAAAACATTCCTCCCAGCACGACCCCTACACTACCCAAACACCACTGCGCTGCCCTAAACCCTAAAACAGTACCCCCTGCATGACCCTCTACACTACTCAAACACCACTGCGCTGCTCTAAACCCTAAAACACTGCCCCAGCACGACCCAATACACTACCCAAACACCACTGCACTGCCCTAAAACCTAAAACACTACCCCCAGCACGACCCCCTACACTACCCAAACACCACTGCACTGCCCTAAACCCTAAAACACTACCTCAGCACGAGCCCCTACACTACACAAACACAACTGCACTGCCCTAAACCCTAAATCTACCCCCAGCACACCCCCTACACTACACAAACACCACTGCACTACCCTAAACCCTAAAACTCTATCTTCAGCACGACCCCCTAAACTACCCAAACACGACTGCGCTACCCATAAACCCTAAATCTGTCCCCAGCACGACCCCCCACACTACCCGAACACCACTGCGCTACCCTAAACCCTAAAACACTACCCCAAGCACGACTCCCTACACTACTCTGACACCAATGTGCTACCGTAAACCCTAAAACAGTACCCCCAACACAACCCCCTACACTACCCGAACACCACTGGGCAACCCTAAGCCCTAAATCCACCACAGCACGACCCCCTACACTACAAGAACACCACTGCGCTACCCTAAACATTAAAACACTACCCCAACACGACACCCTAAACTACCCGAACTCCACTGCGCTACCCTAAACCCTAAAACACTACCCCCAGCACGACCCCCTACACTACCCGAACACCACTGCACTAACCTAAACCCTAAATCTACCCCGAGCACGACCCCCTATACTACACGAACTCCACTGCGCCAACCTAAAGCCTGAAACACTACCCCCAACACGACCCCCTACACTATCCGAACACCACTGCACTAACCTAAACCCTAAATCTATCCCCAGCAGGACCCCCTACACTTTTCAAACAAAACTGCACTAACCTAAACCCTAAAACACTACCCCCAGCATGACCCCCTACAGTACACAAACACCACTGCACTGCCCTAAACACTAAAACACTACCGCAGCACGAATCCCTGCACTACCCAAACACCACTGCACTGCTCTAAACCCTAAAACACTACTCCCAGCACAACCCTCTACACTACCCAAACACCATTGCACTACCCTAAACCCTAAATCACTACCCCCAGCACAACCGCCTACACTACAAAACACCACTGCACTACCCTAAACCCCCAAAACACTACCCCTACACTACACAAACACAAGTGCACTACCCTAAACCCTAAAACACTACTCCCAGCACGACGCCCTACACAACCCAAACACCACTGCAGTACCCTAAAACCTTAATCTACCCCCAGCATGACCCCCTACAATACACAAACACCACTGCACTACCCTAAACCCTAAAACACTATCTCCAGCATGACCCCCTACAATACACAAACATCACTGCGCTACCCTAAACCCTAAAACACTATCTCCAGCATGACCCCCTACACTACCCAAACATCACTTCTCTATCCTAAACCCTAAAACACTATACCCAGCACAACTCCCTACACTACCCAAATACCACTGCACTACCCTAAAAGCTTAATCTACCCCCAGCATGACCCCCTACACTACCCAAACACCACAGTGCTGCCGTAAACCGTAAAACATTACCCCCAGCAGGACCCCCTAAACTACCCAAACACCACTGCGCTACCCTAAACACTAAAACACTAACCCCAGCACGACCCCCTACACTACCCAAAAAACACTGCGCAGCCCTAAACCATAAACCCTAAACGACTACTCCCAGCATAACCCCCTACACTACCCAAACACCACTGCGCTGCCCTAAACCCTAAAACACTATCTCCAGTATGACTCCCTACACTACCCAAACATCAATGCGCTATCCTAAACCCTAAAACACTACACCCACAACGACCCCTAACACTACCCAAACACCACTGCACTACCCTGAACCCTAAAACACTACCCCCTGCACTACCCAACACCACTGCACTACCCTAAAACCTTAATCTACCCCCAGCATGATCCTCTACAGTACCCAAACACCACAGTGCTGACCTAAACCCTAAAACACTACCCCCAGCAGGACCCCCTACACTACCCAAACACCACTGTGCTACCCTAAACCCTAAAACACTACCCCCAGCAAGACCCCCTACACTACCCAAAAAACACTATGCAGCCCTAAACCATAAACCCTAAAAGACTACTCCCAGCACGACCCCCTACACTACCCAAACACCACTGCACTGCCCTAAACCTTAAAAGACTACCCCAGCACGACCCCCTACACTACACAAACACCATTGCACTGCCCTAAACCCTAAAACACTACCCCCAGCACGACACCCTACACTACCCAAACACCACTGTGGTGCCCTAAACCCTAAAACACTACCCCAGTACAACTCCCTACAATGCACAAACACCACTGCACTGCCCTAAACCCTAAATCTACCTCCAACACAACCCCCTACACTACCCAAACACCACTGCGCTGCCCTAAACCCTAAAACACTACCCCAGCACGAACCCTACACAACCCAAACACCACTGCTCTGCCCTAAAACCTAAAGTTCTACCCCAGCACGACCCCCTACACTACCCAAACACCACTACACTGCCCTAAACCCTAAAACACTACCCCAGCAGGAACCCCTACACTACAAAAACACCACTGCACTGCCCTAAACCCAAAAACACTTCCCCCAGCAGGACCGCCTTCACTACCCAAACACCACTGCACTGCCCTAAACCCTAAAACACTAACACAAGCACGACCCCCTACACTATCCAAACACCAATGCGCTGCCCTAAACCCTAAATCTACCTCCAACACAACCCCCTACACTACCCAAACACCACTGCGCTTCCCGAAACCCTAAAACACTACCTCAGCACGACCCTCTACACTACTCAAACACCACTGCGCTGCCCTAAACACTAAAACACTACCCCAGCACGAACCCTACACATCCCAAACACCACTGCTCTGCCCTAAAACCTAAAGTTCTACCCCAGCACGACCCCCTACACTACCCAAACACCACTACACTGCCCTAAACCCTAAAACACTACCCCAGCAGGAACCCCTACACTACAAAAACACCACTGCACTGCCCTAAACCCAAAAACACTTCCCCCAGCAGGACCGCCTTCACTACCCAAACACCACTGCACTGCCCTAAACCCTAAAATACTACCCCAGCAGAACCCCCTACACTACACAACCATCACTGCACTGCCCTAAACCCTAAAAAACTACCCCCAGCACATCGACTTTCTCCACTACAAAAACACCACTGCACTGCCCTAAACCCTAAATCTATCTGCAGCACAACCCCCTACACTACCCAAACACCATTGCCCAACTCAAAACCCCTAAACACTACTCCCAGCACGGCCCCCTACACTACACAAACACCAATGCACTACCCTAAACCCTAAATCAGTACCCCCAGCACGACTCCCAACACTACCCAAACACCACTGCACTACCCTGAACCCTAAAACACTACCCCCAGCCCGACCCCCTACACTACACAAACACCACTGCTCTACCCTAAACCCTACAACACTAACCCCAGCATGACCCCCTACACTACACAAACACTACGGCACTACTCCGAACCCTAAAACACTACTCTCAGCACAACCCCCTACACTACCAGAACACCAATGCACTACCCTAATCCCTAAAACACGACACGACACGCTACACTACACAAACACACCTGTACTACGCTAAATCCTAAAACACTACCCCCAGCATGACCCCCTACACTACACAATCACCACTGCTCTACCTTGAACCCTAAAAGACTACAACCCAGCACGACCCCATAAACTACACAAACACCACTGCACTGCCCTAAACCCTAAATCTACCCCCAGCACGAACCCCTACACTGAAAAAGCACCACTGCACTACCCTAAACCCTAAAACATTATCTCCAGCACGACCCTCTACACTACCCAAACACCACTGCACTTCCCTAAACCCTAAAACACTACCCCCAGCACATCCCCCTAAAGTACCCAAACACCAATGCGCTACCGTAAACCCTAAATCTATCCCCAGCACGACCCCCTACACTACCCAAACACCAATGCAATACCCTAAAACACTACCGAAAGCACGACCCCTTACACTACTCTGACACCACTGTGCAACCCTAAACCCTAAAACACTACCCCCAGCACCACCCCCTATACTACCCGAACACCACTGCGCTACCCTAAACACTAAATCTAAAACAGCATGACCCCCTACACTACCGGAACACCACTGCGCTACCCTAAACCCTAAAACACTACTCCAACACGACACCCTACACTACCCGAACACCACTGCGCTACCCTAAACACTAAAACACTACCCCAGCACGAACCACTACACTACCCGAACACCACTGCACTAACCTAAACCCTAAATCTACCCCCAGCACGACCCCTACACGACACGAACACCACTGCACTAACCTAAACCATAAATCTAGCACAGCACGACCCCTACACTTTTCAATCACCACTGCACTAATCTAAACCCTAAAACACTACCCCCAGAATGACCCCTTACACTACACAAACAACACTGCACTGAACTAAACACTAAAACACTACCACAGCACGACTCCCTACAGTACCCAAACACCACTGCACTGCCCTAAACCCTAAAACACTACACCCAGCACGACCCCCTACACTACACAAACACCAATGCACTGCACTAAACCCTAAAACACTAACCCCAGCACGAACCCTTTCACTACCCAAACACCACTGAACTTCCCTAAACCCTAAAACACTACCCCCAACACAACCCCCTACACTACACAAACACAAATGCACTACCCTAAACCCTAAATCACTACCCCCAGCACGACTCCCAACACTACCCAAACACCACTGCACTACCCTGAACCCTAAAACACTACCCCCAGCCCGACCCCCTACCCTACACAAACACCACTGCTCTACCCTGAACCCTACAACACTAGCCCCAGCACGACCCCCTACACTACACAAACACCACTGCACTACTCTGAACCCTAAAACACTACCCCCAGCCCGACCCCCTACACTACACAATCACCACTGCTCTACCTTGAACCCTAAAACACTACACCCAGCACGACCCCCTACACTACCCGAATACCACTGCGCTACCCTAAACCCTAAAACACTACCCCCAGCGCGAACCACTACACTACCCGAACACCACTGCACTAACCTAAGCCCTAAATCTACCCCCAGCACGACCCCCTACACGACACGAACACCACTGCGGCACCCTAAACCCTAAAACACTACACCCAGCACAACCCCCTACACTACCCAAACACCACTGCACTACCCAAAACACTACCCCCAGCACTACCCCCTACACTACCCGAACACCACTGCACTCACCTAAACCCAAAATCTAGCACAGCACGACCCCTAAACGTTTCAATCACCACTGCACTAACCTAAACCCTAAAACACTACCCCCCAGCATGACCTCTTACACTACACAAACAACACTGCACTGAACTAAACCCTAAAACACTACCACAGCACGACTCCCTACAGTACCCAAACACTACTGCACTGCCCTAAACCCTAAAACACTACCCCCAGCACGACCCCCTACACTACACAAACACCAATGCACTGCACTAAACCCTAAAACACTAACCCCAGCACGAACCCTTTCACTACCCAAACACCACTGAACTTCCCTAAATCCTAAAACACTACCCCCAACACAACCCCCTACACTACACAAACACCACTGCAGTATCATAAACCCTAAAAACTACCCTCTACACTACCCAAGCACAACTGCACTACCCTAAACCCTAAAACACTACTCCCAGCATGACGCCCTACACTACCCAAATACCACTGCTCTGCCCTAAACCCTAAAACACCACCCCCAGCACTACCCCCTACACTACCCAAACACCACTGCACTGCCCTAAACCCTAAAACACTACCCCAGCACGACCCCCTACACTACACAAACAGCACTGCTCTACCCTGAACCCTAAAACACTACCCCCAGCACGACCCCATAAATTACACAAACATCACTGCACTGCCCTAAACCCTAAATCTACCCCAGCACAAACTCCTACACTATAAAAGCACCACTGCACTACCCTAAACCCTAAAACACTATCTCCAGCACGACCCCCTACACTACCCAAACGCCACTGCACTACCCTAAACCCTAAAACACTACCCCCAGCAGATCCCCCTAAAGTACCCAAACACCAATGCGCTACCATAAACCCTAAATCTATCCCCAGCAAGACCCCCTACACTACCCAAACACCACTGCACTAACTAAACCCTAAAACACTACCCCAAGCACGGCCCCTTACACTACTCTGACACCACTGTGCTACCCTAAACCCTAAAACACTTCCCCCAGCACCACCCCCTACACTACCCGAACACCACTGGGCTACCCTAAACCCTAAATCTAAAACTGTATGACCCCCTACACTACCCGAACACCACTGCGCTACCCTAAACCCTAAAACACTATCACAACACGACACCCTATACTACCCGAACACCACTGCACTACCCTACACCCTAAAACATTACCCCCAGCACGACCCCCTACACTACCCAAACACCACTGCATTACCCAAAACCCTAAAACACTACCCCCAGCACTACCCCCTACACTACCCGAACACCACTGCACTCACCTAAACCCAAAATCTAGCACAGCACGACCCCTACACGTTTCAATCACCACTGCACTAACCTAAAACCTAAAACACTACCCCCAGCATGACCCCTTACACTACACAAACAACACTGCACTGAACTAAACCCTAAAACACTACCACAGCACGACTCCCTACAGTACCCAAACACTACTGCACTGCCCTAAACCCTAAAACACTACCCCCAGCACGACCCCCTACACTACACAAACACCAATGCACTGCACTAAACCCTAAAACACTAACCCCAGCACGAACCCTTTCACTACCCAAACACCACTGAACTTCCCTAAATCCTAAAACACTACCCCCAACACAACCCCCTACACTACACAAACACCACTGCAGTATCATAAACCCTAAAAAACTACCCTCTACACTACCCAAGCACAACTGCACTACCCTAAACCCTAAAACACTACTCCCAGCATGACGCCCTACACTACCCAAATACCACTGCTCTGCCCTAAACCCTAAAACACTACCCCAGCACGACCCCCTACACTACACAAACAGCACTGCTCTACCCTGAACCCTAAAACACTACCCCCAGCACGACCCCATAAATTACACAAGCACAACTGCACTACCCTAAACCCTAAAACACTACTCCCAGCATGACCCCCTACACTACCCAAACACCACTGCACTGCCCTAAACCCTAAAACACTACCCCAGCACGACCCCCTACACTACACAAACAGCACTGCTCTACCCTGAACCCTAAAACACTACCCCCAGCACGACCCCATAAATTACACAAACACCACTGCACTGCCCTAAACCCTAAATCTACCCCCAGCACAAACTCCTACACTATAAAAGCACCACTGCACTACCCTAAACCCTAAAACACTATCTCCAGCACGACCCCCTACACTACCCAAACGCCACTGCACTACCCTAAACCCTAAATCTAAAACTGTATGACCCCCTACACTACCCGAACACCACTGCGCTACCCTAAACCCTAAAACACTATCACAACACGACACCCTATACTACCCGAACACCACTGCACTACCCTAAACCCTAAAACATTACCCCCAGCACGACCCCCTACACTACCCAAACACCACTGCATTACCCAAAACCCTAAAACACTACCCCCAGCACTACCCCCTACACTACCCGAACACCACTGCACTCACCAAAACCCAAAATCTAGCACAGCACAACCCCTACACGTTTCAATCACCACTGCACTAACCTAAACCCTAAAACACTACCCCCAGCATGACCCCTTACACTACACAAACAACACTGCACTGAACTAAACCCTAAAACACTACCACAGCACGACTCCCTACAGTACCCAAACACTACTGCACTGCCCTAAACCCTAAAACACTACCCCCAGCACGACCCCCTACACTACACAAACACCAATGCACTGCACTAAACCCTAAAACACTAACCCCAGCACGAACCCTTTCACTACCCAAACACCACTGAACTTCCCTAAATCCTAAAACACTACCCCCAACACAACCCCCTACACTACACAAACACCACTGCAGTATCATAAACCCTAAAAAACTACCCTCTACACTACCCAAGCACAACTGCACTACCCTAAACCCTAAAACACTACTCCCAGCATGACGCCCTACACTACCCAAATACCACTGCTCTGCCCTAAACCCTAAAACACTACCCCCAGCACTACCCCCTACACTACCCAAACACCACTGCACTGCCCTAAACCCTAAAACACTACCCCAGCACGACCCCCTACACTACACAAACAGCACTGCTCTACCCTGAACCCTAAAACACTACCCCCAGCACGACCCCATAAATTACACAAACACCACTGCACTGCCCTAAACCCTAAATCTACCCCCAGCACAAACTCCTACACTATAAAAGCACCACTGCACTACCCTAAACCCTAAAACACTATCTCCAGCACGACCCCCTACACTACCCAAACGCCACTGCACTACCCTAAACCCTAAAACACAACCCCCAGCACATCCCCCTAAAGTACCCAAACACCAATGCGCTACCATAAACCCTAAATCTATCCCCAGCAAGACCCCCTACACTACCCAAACACCACTGCACTAACTAAACCCTAAAACACTACCCCAAGCACGGCCCCTTACACTACTCTGACACCACTGTGCTACCCTAAATCCTAAAACACTTCCCCCAGCACCACCCCCTACACTACCCGAACACCACTGGGCTACCCTAAACCCTAAATCTAAAACTGTATGACCCCCTACACTACCCGAACACCACTGCGCTACCCTAAACCCTAAAACACTATCACAACACAACACCCTATACTACCCGAACACCACTGCACTACCCTAAACCCTAAAACATTACCCCCAGCACGACCCCCTACACTACCCAAACACCACTGCATTACCCAAAACCCTAAAACACTACCCCCAGCACTACCCCCTACACTACCCGAACACCACTGCACTCACCTAAACCCAAAATCTAGCACAGCACGACCCCTACACGTTTCAATCACCACTGCACTAACCTAAACCCTAAAACACTACCCCAGCATGACCCCTTACACTACACAAACAACACTGCACTGAACTAAACCCTAAAACACTACCACAGCACGACTCCCTACAGTACCCAAACACTACTGCACTGCCCTAAACCCTAAAACACTACCCCCAGCACGACCCCCTACACTACACAAACACCAATGCACTGCACTAAACCCTAAAACACTAACCCCAGCACGAACCCTTTCACTACCCAAACACCACTGAACTTCCCTAAATCCTAAAACACTACCCCCAACACAACCCCCTACACTACACAAACACCACTGCAGTATCATAAACCCTAAAAAACTACCCTCTACACTACCCAAGCACAACTGCACTACCCTAAACCCTAAAACACTACTGCCAGCATGACGCCCTACACTACCCAAATACCACTGCTCTGCCCTAAACCCTAAAACACTACCCCCAGCACTACCCCCTACACTACCCAAACACCACTGCACTGCCCTAAACCCTAAAACACTACCCCAGCACGACCCCCTACACTACACAAACAGCACTGCTCTACCCTGAACCCTAAAACACTACCCCCAGCACGACCCCATAAATTACACAAACACCACTGCACTGCCCTAAACCCTAAATCTACCCTCAGCACAAACTCCTACACTATAAAAGCACCACTGCACTACCCTAAACCCTAAAACACTATCTCCAGCACGACCCCCTACACTACCCAAACGCCACTGCACTACCCTAAACCCTAAAACACAACCCCCAGCACATCCCCCTAAAGTACCCAAACACCAATGCGCTACCATAAACCCTAAATCTATCCCCAGCAAGACCCCCTACACTACCCAAACACCACTGCACTAACTAAACCCTAAAACACTACCCCAAGCACGGCCCCTTACACTACTCTGACACCACTGTGCTACCCTAAACCCTAAAACACTTCCCCCAGCACCACCCCCTACACTACCCGAACACCACTGGGCTACCCTAAACCCTAACTCTAAAACTGTATGACCCCCTACACTACCCGAACACCACTGCGCTACCCTAAACCCTAAAACACTATCACAACACAACACCCTATACTACCCGAACACCACTGCACTACCCTAAACCCTAAAACATTACCCCCAGCACGACCCCCTACACTACCCAAACACCACTGCATTACCCAAAACCCTAAAACACTACCCCCAGCACTACCCCCTACACTACCCGAACACCACTGCACTCACCTAAACCCAAAATCTAGCACAGCACGACCCCTACACGTTTCAATCACCACTGCACTAACCTAAACCCTAAAACACTACCCCAGCATGACCCCTTACACTACACAAACAACACTGCACTGAACTAAACCCTAAAACACTACCACAGCACGACTCCCTACAGTACCCAAACACTACTGCACTGCCCTAAACCCTAAAACACTACCCCCAGCACGACCCCCTACACTACACAAACACCAATGCACTGCACTAAACCCTAAAACACTAACCCCAGCACGAACCCTTTCACTACCCAAACACCACTGAACTTCCCTAAATCCTAAAACACTACCCCCAGCACAACCCCCTACACTACACAAACACCACTGCAGTACCGTAAAGCCTAAAAAACTACCCCCTACCCTACCTAAGCACAACTGCACTACCCTAAAACACTACTCCCAGCATGACGCCCTACACTTCCCAAATACCACTGCTCGGCCCTAAACCCTAAAACACTACCACCAGCACTACCCCCTACACTACCCAAACATCACTGCGCTGCCCTAAACCCTAAAACACTACCCCCAGCACGAGGCCCTACATTACCCAAATACCACTGCGCTGCCCTAAACCCTAAAACACTACCCCAGTACAACTCCCTACAATACACAAACACCACTGCACTGCCCTAAAACCTAAATCTACCCCAGCATGACCCCCTACAATACACTAACACCACTGCACTACCCTAAACCCTAAAACACTATCTCCAGCATGACCCCCTACACTACCCACACATCACTGCGCAACCCTAAACCCTAAAACACTATCCCAGCACGACCCCCTACACTACCCAAACACCACTGCACTGCCCTAAATCCTAAAAAACTACCCCCAGCACATCGACTATCTACACTACAAAAACACCACTGCACTGCTATAAACCCTACATCTATCCGCAGCACAACCCCCTACACTACACAAACACCACTGCACTACCCTAAACTCTAAAAGACTACCCTCAGCACGACCACTACACTACCCAAACACCACTAAACTACCCTAAACCCTAAAACTTTACCCCCAGCACGACCCACTACACTACACAAACACCACTGCTCTACCCTGAATCCTAAAACACTAGCCCCAGCATAACCCCCTATACCACACAAACACCACTGCACTTCCCTGAAACCTAAAACACTACCCCCAGCACTACCCCCTACACTACCCAAACACCACTGCACTACCCTAAACCCTAAAACACTACCCCCAGCATGACCCGCTAAACTACACAAGCACCACTGCACTGCCCTAAACCCTAAATCTACCCCAGCACGAACCCCTACACTACACAAACACCACTGCACTACCCTAAGCCCTAAAACACTATCTCCAGCACGACCCCCTACACTACCCAAACACCACTGCACTACCCTAAACCCTAAAACACTACCTCCAGCACGACCCCCTACACTACCGAACACCACTGCGCTAACCTAAACCCTAAATCTACCACAGCACGACCCCTAGACTTTTCAATCACCACTGCACTAACCTAAACCCTAAAACACTACCCCCAGCATGACCCCTTACACTACACAAACACCACTGCACTGAACTAAACCCTAAAACACTACCACAGCGCGACTCCCTACAGTACCCAAACACCACTGCATCGCCCTAAACCCTTAAACACTACCCCCAGCACGACCCCCTACACTACACAAACACCAGTGCACTGCCCTAAACCCTAAAACACTACTCCCAGCACGAACCCTTTCACTACCCACACACCACTGCACTACCCTAAACCCTAAAACACTACCCCCAGCACAACCCCCTACACTACACAAACACCACTACACTACCCTAAACCCTAAAAAAACTACCCCCTACACTACCCAAACACAACTGCACTACCCTAAACCCTGAAACACTACTCCCAGCATGACGCCTTATACTACCCAAATACTACTACGCTGCCCTAAACCCTAAAACACTACCCCAGCACTACCCCTACACTACCGAAACACTACTGCGCTGCCCTAAACCATAAAACACTACCCCAGCACGACCCCCTACACTACACAAACACCATTGTGCTGCCCTAAACCCTAAAACTTTACCCCCAGCACGACCCCTACACAACCCAAACACCGCTGCACTACCCTAAACCCTAAAACACTTACCCCAGTACAACTCCCTACACTACTCAAACACCACTGCACTACCCTGAACCCTAAAACACTACCACCAGCACGACCCCCTACACTACACAAACACCACTGCACTACCCTGAACTAAGCCTGGGCGTTGAACTACGCTCCGTTCGCGGAGGTTGCGAAGTTTAGGTAACTTCGCGATTTGCGTAGAGCTCGAAGTTGCAGATTGCTACGCAATCTAGCGTAGAGCTGACTTCCGGCGGCTGTCTTGGTAAGATCGCGATCCCGAACATGCAAAAACTACAATCTGGCGAAGAATATCTCTCGAGCTTCATAAAACCTTCTCTAAAATGATCATTTTCCTCAGAAAAACTCCTCAGACTGTGATTTTGCTGTAGTCTTTTTGTAAGGAGGAGTCCTTTAATTTTTTTAACTCTTTTTTTCAAGAGGAAGAAAGTGCCCCTGAGTCTAAAACTTCCTATTCCTGTCCAGCAGGCTCCTCCCAGTGCTTTGTGCATGTGCTGTTCAATTTCATTTGGATTTGGAGCTGGAAGGATCACTTTTTGTGTCTGTCTGCTGCATCATACCATTGGATTGGATTTATTTGAGGACTTTTTGATTTGAGATTTAATTTACTACAAGTAAGTTGGAGAATTGGTGTGTTTGTTTCATTGGGGCTTGTTTGTACCTACATTTTTCTGGGATTTTCATTGTTTTTAAAAATTATTGTTGTGGCGGGTGGCCTGTACTTTCAATAGGGGCCTAGTTGTTTTTCTCTGCAATTTCAGCCAGTAGGGTACCCATGGGTCCATGTTTCGTGGTGTCTGTAGAATTTCAACATCATGTAGGGCATGGATGGCATAGGATTGAAATGCTTAATGTGGCTATGGTGTATTTCACTGTTGGTGTGTGTGTGTGTGTGTGTGTGAAATACCTTTGTTGGATGTGTGTGCTTGATGTGTAACTTCTTTCCAATCCTTACGTAGCCCTGTTGATTTTCATTTTTGATTTTTGTATTAAAGCTGTGTTGTTTAGCAGGCCTCCTTGGTCCTATATTATAGGCCTGCTTCAATTCACAGTTTTCCATGGCCTGTTGTGACTGTGAGTGCCCATGTGGCTTGTGGCAATTTTGTGGTGGTAGTTTAGTAGTGTGTGCTTCTTTTCCCATAAAGGCCTGCATTTCTTTTCTTTGTTCGCCTTGGCTTATGCTTGTTGTTGTTGTGTCCTCCTGGCCATGTGTGTGACGGCCATTTTGTGAAGGCAGGCATTGTGCTTTTGCCATAGGCTTACATTGACTGTTCCAAGCTTGTGGCCTAGTCTGCCAGGATTTATTGCAAAAGGTGTTTTTTTATCGGTGGAATAGCAGTTTTTGGGTGTGTGTTAAATAAATAGGGCTTTTCAGCCAGTAGGTAACCCTAGGGATTCAGCTCGCGTACTTTCGGTCACTCTGCACAGCGCGACAACGCGGACTTACAGTTTTCGTCATTTTCGCGCTCTCAATATACGTGTTTGCGCACGCGATAAAGCCTTTTTGTACAGTTCGCGATCCCGAACACGCAGCATTTGCAATCTGGCAAACAATATCTCGTGAGCAACATAAATCCTTCTCGAAAATGCTGATTTTGTGCATTTGGCTAACAAAACTCCTCAGGTTGTCATTCAGCTGTAGTTTTGGAGCACGAAGGCACTTTTATTTTAAATAAAATATTTTTATGAGAGGAAGTAAGTTCCACAGACACTACAACTTCCTGTTCCTGTTCTTTGTAATCACTTTTTGGTTATTACTGTGGTGGGTGGCCTGAGCAACTGTGTGGCGGTCATTTTGTGAAGGCAGGCATTGTGCTTTTGCCATAGGCGTACATTGATTGTCTTCCATTTGTTGTTGTTGTGGGTGTGTGGCGGCCATTTTGTGGAGCCATCCAAGCAGTGTGCTTGCTTTTGCCATTCTATTCCAAGCTTGTGGCGTAGTCTGCCAGTAGGCCCAGAGGTAGTCATCCTCAAACCTTTGGTGCATTATTTAAATTTACAGTTTGTGTTGTCTGTTGATTTTTTTTTTTACATCATGGATGGCTTTGGATTTCATTGCAAAAGGTGTTTTTTGGGGTGGGATAGCAGTTTTTGGGTGTGTGTTAAATAAATAGGGCTTTTCAGCCAGTAGGTAACCCTAGGGATTCAGCTCGCGTACTTTCGGTAACTCTGCACAGCGCGACAGCGCGGACTTACAGTTTTCGTCATTTTCGCGCTCTCAATATGCGTGTTCGTGCACGCGATAAAGCCTTTTTGTACAGTTCGCGATCCCGAACACGCAGCATTTGCAATCTGGCAAACAATATCTCGCGAGCAACATAAATCCTTCTTGAAAACGCTGATTTTGTGCATTTTGCAAAAAAAACTCCTCAGGTTGTCATTCTGCTGTAGTTTTGGAGCAAGGGGAAGCTTTTATTTTTTTAAAAATATTTTTAGGAGAGGAAGTAACTCCCACAGAGACTACAACTTCCTGTTCCTGTCCTTTGTGTGGCGGCCATTTTGTGGAGGCAGTCATTGTGCTTTTGCCATAGGCTTACATTGACTGTTCCAAGCTTGTGGCCTAGTCTGCCAGTAGGCCCAGAGGTAGTCAGCCTCAAATCTTTGGTGCGTTATTTAAATTTACAGTTTGTGTTGTCTGTTGATTTTTTTTACACCATGGATGGCTTTGGATTTTATTGCAAAAGGTGTTTTTTGGGGTGGAGTAGCAGTTTTTGGGTGTGTGTTAAATAAATAGGGCTTTTCAGCCAGTAGGTAACCCTAGGGTTTCAGCTCGCGTACTTTCGGTAACTCTGCACAGCGCGACAACGCGGACTTACAGTTTTCGTCATTTTCGCGCTCTCAATATACGTGTTCGCGCACGCGATAAAGCCTTTTTGTACAGTTTGTGATCCCGAACACGCAGCATCTGCATTCTGGCAAACAATATCTCGCGAGCAACATAAATCCTTCTCGAAAATGCTGATTTTGTGCATTTGGCTAAAAAAACTCCTTAGGTTGTCATTCAGCTGTAGTTTTGGAGCACGGAGTCACTTTTATTTTTTTAAAAATATTTTTATGAGAGGAAGTAAGATCCACAGACACTACAACTTCCTGTTCCTGTCCTTTGTAATCACTTTTTGGTTATTATTGTGGTGGGTGGCCTGAGCATGTGTGTGGCGGCCATTTTGTGAGGGCAGGCATTGTGCTTTTGCCATAGGCGTACATTGATTGTCTTCCATCTTTTGTTGTTGTGGGTGTGTGGCGGCCATTTTGTGGAGCCATCCAAGCAGTGTCCTTGCTTTTGCCATTCTATTCCAAGCTTGTGGCCTAGTCTGCCAGTAGGCCCAGAGGCAGTCATCCTCAAATCTTTGGTGCATTATTTAAATTTACAGTTTGTGTTGTCTGTTAATTCTTTTTTTTACATCATGGATGGCTTTGGATTTCATTGCAAAAGGTGTTTTTTGGGGTGGGAGAGCAGTTTTTGGGTGTGTGTTAAATAAATAGAGCTTTTCAGCCAGTAGGTAACCCTAGGGATTCAGCTCGCGTACTTTCAGTAACTCTGCACAGCGCGACAACGCGGACTTACAGTTTTCGTCATTTTCGCGCTCTCAATATACGTGTTCGTTCACGCGATAAAGCCTTTTTGTACAGTTCGCGATCCCGAACACGCAGCATTTGCAATCTGGCAAACAATATCTCGCGAGCAACATAAATCCTTTTCGAAAATGCTGATTTTGTGCATTTGGCTAAAAAAACTCCTCAGGTTGTCATTCAGCTGTAGTTTTGGAGCACGGAGGCACTTTTATTTTTAAAAAAATATTTTTAGGAGAGGAAGTAATGCCCACAGAGACTACAAATTCCTGTTCCTGTCCTTTGTGTGGCGGCCATTTTGTGGAGGCAGGCATTGTGCTTTTGCAATAGGCCTGCATTGTCTGTCTTGTATTCCTGACCTTTTCTTGTTTTTGTGAGTGGCCTGGCCATGTGGTGGCGGCCATTTTGTGGTACCAGCCACTCTGCTTTTTCCATAGGCCTCCAAGCTTGTGGCCTAGTCGTACAGTAGACCCAAGGGTACTACTCATCAATCATCACAGGTGCATGGAATTTAAACAACTGTTTTTGTGTTGTGCGTTAAATTTCAACATCATGTATGGCTTTGGATTGAATTGTAAAATGTGGGCTTTACTTTTTTTCGGGGGTACATTTCACTTTTTGGGTGTTATAAATAAATGCCTTTAGTTTTTATGTTTATATGTTCGTTGTTGTTGCTCCCTGATGCTGCATCCATCCCATAAGATGCACACATTTTTATTTAGGGCAAACAGGCTACACTACATTTATGTTTTTGTTCTTTGCTATTCTTCTTCCTGAGTGTACACAGTACAAGTACACCAGGAGCCCTGGCCTTGTCAGTCTCGTGAATGGCTATACTGTTGTTATTCACTGACTTCATAAAATTTAATAATTGTGACCACCCACCAGACACTAAGAAGTTATATATTATATTATTGATCTTTTGACTGATGTTCTTCTGGCTTTTTTGCTTTTAGGTGCACAAAAGACAGAGGAGGTGTGTCATCATCATCGACCGTTGTGGTGCCAGACTGACGTCCTGCTGCTGTACACGACGTGACGTGTGAGTGACCTGACCAGGCATCTCTGCAACTTGTGCAACTGAGTGCTGTTTTGACATCTGAAGAAGATGCCCCCAAAGAAAGCAGGTAGCAGCTCCATAGAAAGTTGCCATGGAGAAGAAGGAACAGAAGAAGAAGGAAGTGTTACTTAAGTCTGGTATGCCACCCAAAACCTTTTTTGGGACACCAAAAATGACGCCTGCAGCAGCGGTGTCGGGGGGCCAAGCTGGGGGCAGCACCTCCACTTCAGTGGGCCCAACCCACCAACCCAGGCCCAAGCAGATGAGTGTGGAAGAGGTAACATGCCTTATGGTGGAAAGCAGTGATGCTGAGCCTGAAATAAACTTATCGCTATCTCAAAGTAGTACACAATCAACGCAGGAGGGAACACAGCAGATAAGTGGTCAACAGCCGCAACCACCGCCTGCAATAGTAGCTGTAGTTCCTCCCGAAGTAGGGGCAGTTCAGGAAATTGAGCCTCATGCAGAGGAAGAAGAGGAAGCCACTCCTTTAGAAGTTCCCTTGGCTTCCAAATCCCCAGCAAGGAAAAGGTGGGTTAGTACATCAAGTTCTTCACCAAGCCCCCCTTCTGATGATCTAGATGCCACTTGGAAGCCACAAACTGAGTCTCAGAGGGAAACACGTCACAAGAGCAGGCATGGGAAAAGGAAGGTTCCAGAAAGCCTTACACTTATGGAGGTTGATGTAGAAGAGCAGGATGATGATGATGATGATGATGATGATGATGATGATGAGCCAGTCATCACGAACATCACTCCCGGGCCTGAGGAGATGGAGGCCAACATTTTTACACTATCCAAAATGGCTGCGAGGGATGTAGCACGCAAACCTCCAACACAGGTAACACCAACACGACCTCCAGCTTCCATATTTACATTAGCAAAGGCCCGGCAGCGTCCTACATCCAGCACAAGCACTACCTCAGCAGAAGTAGGTAGTGGTACTGCACAGAGTCAAATTCAACACACGCCCTCCAGTTCATCCGGCATTGGAAGTGGGAGTGGCACATCCAGCAGGAGACAAAAGTTAAGCTCCCCAGTGTGGGACTTCTTTACGGTTAGCGGGAAGGAGGAGAACATTGCTATATGCTCCGTTTGTCATACCTCTGTTAGTCGTGGTAAGCTTGGTACAAACTATGGTACCGGAGGCCAAATGACCCATCTGAAAAAACACCACGCAATCCAGTGGGAGGAACACATTAGTCGCATGAAAACTGGAACCATTGCTGTTGGGCATAAACGAGTAGAAAGTCCGCTCACGGTGGAACCGAAAGAAGAGGGAGACATTCTCTGTGGTAGTGGTACACAAAGTAGCCCTGTCCCCAGCACTGTAGTGGTAACGTCCACATCCTCAGCCACATCTCATTGGCACAAGAGTAAGAGTCAGCCTGAGATACCAAGGAGTACTGCTGGCCCAAAAAGTGCGATGTTGACCACAGAAAGGAATACCATGCAGCCTACCATTCTTACCATGTTTGCTAGGCCGGAGGGGCAGTACGAACACAACCACCCAATAGCACGTTTGTACAATGCGAAGCTGGCTAAAATGTTAGCACTGGACCTTCTCCCTTTTTCTTTTGTTGAAGGGGTGGGTTTTCTTGAATTTGTGACCACCATCTGCCCAAAATGGAAAGTTCCCAGCCGCTACTATTTCGCAAGAGTTGCTGTTCCAGCACTACATCACAACGTGCTGGAATTGCTTGGAAAAGCCTTAAAACAGAGTGCTGTTCAGAGTATACACCTGACAACAGACATGTGGACCAGTTGCCAAGCCACTGATTACATGTGCATCACTGCACACTGGGTCTCTTTTTCGGGTGTTAAAGATAAGATATCTGACAGTGTTGTTGACACCGCTGAGATTTTTAAAGACACTCGCAAACATGCAACTGTAGCCATGTTTGCTATGGAGAAATCTCATACTGCTGCAAACATTATGGATGAGTTTAACAGCAAGGTGTTTGAGTGGCTGCGACCAAGAGGGCTTACCATTGGTTTTGTTGCCACGGACAATGGCAGTAATGTAGTTAGGGCCATGAAAGATGGTGGCTATTTCAGGGTCCAATTTTTGGCACACTGCATTAACATTGTTGTTCAAGACTTTCTGAAAAATGAAAGCAAAGTCAGCAGCTTACTGACCACCTGCAGAAGAATATGCACACATTTCAACCATTCTTTTAACCCCTTCGCTGCCAGGCCTTTTCCCCCTCCTGTGCCACGCCCTTTTTTGGCTTTTTGGGGTAGTGTGCGCTGAGGCCCCTGTAACTTTTTGACCACATAAGGTATCCACGCCAAATTTGCGTCCTTTTCTTCCAACATCATGGGGATTCTGAAGGTACTCAGGGTTTGTGGATTCCCCTGGAGGGGTCACAGAAATAAGCCAAAATACAGCAAAATTTAGTTTTTTGGGGGGGGAAATGGGAAAAACGGGCTGCAAATGAAAGCATCTGGGCTTTTCCCTGCAGGTGTTATAAAGAAAGGGTTTGTGGGGCTGAAATCACCATTTTCCCAGCTTTTAGGGGATATCAGACTTTTGTCAGAAACCCAACATGTTTTACACAGTTTTGGCATTTTTCTGGGACATAGCCTATTTTTGCTATTTTTTGTGCTTTCGAACTTCTACCAGTTAATGGTAGAAATGGGTACAAAAGCAATAATGTATCCTGGAAAGCTATACATTTTAGAGAAGTAGACAAAATTCTGAATTCAGCAAGGGGTCATTTGTGTAGATCCATCAAGGTTTCTTTATAGAAACTAACAGTTAAATATAGGATAAATTGAAAATGTGTTGAAACAAAGCACCTTTTGTGTCAACGTTTTCCCCTGTAACTTCTTCTAATTATGACAGCTCTTTGAAAGCAATATACCGTTACATCCGCTAGACATTACTGGTTGTGGGGATATATAGGACTTGTAGGTTTTACCAAGAACCCGATGAACCCAGAGCCAAAAACTGAGCAGCAACTTGCAATGGTTTTTTATTATGTACCGGGTATATAGTAATTGTTCTGTAAAAATGTGTACATGGAAAAATCGGTATGAAAGACACCTACGTATTTCTGAAATGGGAATATAGAGTTTAGAAACAGTAGATATTTGCACATTTCTGAATTTGGGAATACTCATACTAGCATGAGAATTATCAGTCATTTTTTAGAATGACTTCTTTTTTACACAATGTCTTTCATTTGGAAGGCAGAAATGCATCAAAAGTGAATAGGTAAAAACAGTTACTTTACAAAAATGAATTACCCTAAGTCTCCCGATAAAAATGGTACCTCACTTGTAGGGGTAGGCATAGTGCCCACGACAGGAAATGGCTCAAAACCCAACGTGAACACACCACATTTTCACAATGCAAAATTACCCTTTTTTAGCAAAGTGCCTAGCTGTAGTTTTTTAACCCTAGCTCTGCCGGCACCTAGGGAAACCTAACAAACCTATACATTTTTGAAAACTAGACACCCAGGGGAATCCAGGATGGGGTGACTTGACTGCCTCCCACCAGGTTCTGTTACCCAGAATCCCTTGCAAACCTAAAAAATTGCCAAAAAAACACTTTTTCCCCGCATTTATCTGATGGAAAGTTCTGGAATCTGCGTGGATCCTCAAATTTCCACCCACCCCGCGTTCCCCAAAGTCTTCCGAGAAAAATGGTACCTCACTTGTGTGGGTCAGCCTAGTGCCCGCGACAGGAAACGGCGCAAAACATAACATGGACACACCTTAATTTCGTAGCAAAAAAGGACCCTTTTTTGGCAAAGTGCCTAGCTGTAGTTTTTGAACCATAGCTCTGCCGGCACCTAGGGAAACCTAGCAAAGCTATACATTTTTGAAAAACAGACACCCAGGGGAATCCAGGATGGGGTGACTTGACTGCCTCCCACCAGGTTCTGTTACCCAGAATCCCTTGCAAACCTAAAAAATTGCCAAAAAAAACACATTTTCCCCACATTTCTCTGGTGGAAAGTTCTGGAATCTGCGTGGATCCACAAATTTCCACCCACCCCGCGTTCCCCAAAGTCTTCCGAGAAAAATGGAACCTCACTTGTGTGGGTCGGCCTAGTGCCCGCAACAGGAAACGGCGCAAAACGCAACGTGGACACACCTCAATTTCGCTGTGAAAAATTACCCTTTTTTGGCAAAGTGCCTAGCTGTGGTTTTTGAACCATAGCTCTGCCGGCACCTAGGGACACCTAGCAAGCCTATACATTTTTGAAAACTAGACACGCAGGGGAATCCAGGATGGGGTGACTTGACTGCGTCCCACCAGGTTCTGTTAACCAGAATCCCTTGCAAACCTCAAAAATTGCCAAAAAAAACCGATTTTCCCCATATTTCTGTGGTGGAAAGATCTGGAACCTACTTGGATCCCCGAATTTCCACCCACCCAGTGTTCCCCAAAGTCTTCCAAGAAAAATGGTACCTCACTTGATGAGGGTCGGCCTAGTGCCCGCGACAGGTAACGGCGCAAAACGCATCGTGGACACACCTCAATTTCGCAGTGAAAAATGAACTTTTTTTGGCAAAGTGCCTAGCTGTAGTTTTTGATCCCTAGCTCTGCCGGCACCTAGGGAAACCTACTAAACCCTCACACTTCTGAAAACTAGACACCCTGGGGATTCCAGGGAGGTATGGCTTGCGTGGATCCCCCAACGTTTCCTTACCCAGAATGCCCTGCAAGCCTCAATTTTAGCTGAAAAAATCAACTTTTTCACAAATTTTTGTGTAGGAAAGTTGTGGCATCACCGGGCTGACAAAAATTTCCTACCACCCAGCGTTCCCCCGGGTCTCCCAATAAAAACGGTGCCTCACTCGTGTGGGAGGCCCAAGTACCCGCGACAGGCAAGGGCCCACAACGTAGTGAGGCGACATGAAAATTACCGATCTCAAAACGACCTGGTTTTGCAAGGGGGGTCACTTGGGTTTTTGGCCCAGTGCGCGGCGGCCACCTAGGGAAACCTACCAAACCCACACATTTATGAAAAATAGACACCCGGGGGATTCCAGGGAGGTATGGCTTGCGTGGATCTCCCAACGTTTCCTTACCCAGAATGCCCTGCAAACGTCAAATTTAGCTGAAAAAATCACCTTTTTCAAACATTTTTGTGTGGGAAAGTTGTGGCATCACCGGGCTGACACAAATTTCCTACCACCCAGCATTCCCCCTGGTCTCCCGATAAAAACGGTGCCTCACTCGTGTGGGAGGCCCAAGTACCCGCGACAGGCAAGGGCCCACAACGTAGTGAGGCGACATGAAAATTGCCTATCTCAAAACGACCTGGTTTTGCAAGGGGGGTCACTTGGGTTTTTGGCCCAGTGCTCGGCGGCCACCTAGGGAAACCTACCAAACCCACACATTTCTGAAAACTAGACACCCGGGGGATTCCAGGGAGGTATGGCTTGCATAGATCTCCCAACTTTTCCTTACCCAGAATGCCCTGCAAACGTCAATTTTAGCTGAAAAAATCACCTTTTTCACACATTTTTGTGTGGGAAAGTTGTGGCATCACCGGGCTGACACAAATTCCCCACCACCCAGCGTTCCCCCGGGTCTTCCGATAAAAACGGTGCCTCACATGTGTGGGACGCCCAAGTACCCGCGACAGGCAAGGGTCCAAAACGTAGTGCGCCTCAACAGGCAAGGGTCCTAAACGTAGTGCGCCTCACTACGTTTTGGACCCTTGCCCATGGCGGGTCCTTGAAAATCTAAAAATAAATCCCTGGTGTTTAGTGGGCTTTCTGCCCCACCGAAGGAGCAGATTAGGGGCCAATGCCCCATCTGCCCCACGGGGGGGGCAGAAAGACTGTAATAATTGGGGTGGTGGGGTGGGGGCATGGGCCTGCCCGTTTTGGGCAGCCCCCACCCCTATTTTTTTTTTTTTAATTCCCTGGTGTCTAGGGGGCCGAAAGGCTGTAATGGTGGCGGGTGGGTGGGGGCATTGGTGAGCCCATTTTGGGCAGCCCCCACCCTAAAAAAAAAACTAAAAACGAATCAAAATAACATTGTGTCACATCCACATTACATTACTGCCTCAATTTTGGATCCACGTTACAAATTATTGCTGCGCAGTAATGAAGTAATTCCTTTTTCAGAAGTGGATGTTGCCCAGTACAAAACTTTGATAGCTGAGGAAGCCACTGACTTTGAAAACGAACGGATCTTAATTAGAGGCCGCCCCCCCCAGGGGAGAAAAAGTACTGCAGGGCACCCAGAGTCAAGTTCTACTTCAGAGGCCGAGAGCAGTGCGTTTGCCTCCCAGCAGTCAACAACACTGCCAGCAATAACATCAACAGCACCAACAGGATCATCAGGCACATTTAAAAAACGGCAGGTGATTGGTTTCTACGGAAAGGGTTTTGTACGTCCATGACTGATGCAAAGGCAAAAGAGGCCAAGCAAATCGGAGCACCCCTGAACATTGAACGGATGGTTCAGGCCTATCTAGATGACACAACAGAGGTCTTCATGGAGCAAAGCCCATTGGTGTATTGGTATGGGAAAAGAAGCCAATGGCCAGTGCTCAGCAGGCTGGCGATAAAGTATGTGGCTTGCCCTGTTGCAAGTGTCTCTTCAGAGCGTGTTTTCAGTGCTACTGGTGCCATTGTCACTGACAAAAGGACCAGTCTCTCGCCCGAAAGCGTTGAGAGGTTAACCATGATCAAAATGAATCAACACTTTATACCACCGGAGTGCAAAATACGTGAATCACAGCAGGAAGAGGAGAGCGACTTCGATGACATAAGTAGTGGGTTGTTAGACGTACTTCTGTCCAAACCACCAGAGTTTGAGAACGAGCTCCTCTTCCCTGACAACTAGGCTTTCAAATTGTTCTCCCTTCCTTTATTTGTGTGTGACTGTGTATCTGTTTTTCTGGTTCAAAATCTAATCACAACAAATCCATCAACAGTCTCCTCTTTTTATTTCCCTATTGGAGTTGCACGTCTGTGCATAACTGTCCACTCCACTCCTCAGGGTCCTGCTCCATCTTCCTTACTCTCCCTAAATACATTTCAAGCAAGCCAGACATTGGATGGAGATGGAGAATAGTACAATACATGTTGCCTCTAACAGTCCCTCCATAAGAAGTGAAACGTGACTCCAGCTATATTCCGTTTTGTTTCCAAGCCGAAAGAAACTCATCACTGACTGTCAGAAGGCTAGGCAGGCATCAGATCTGACAGCCAAAGAGAACAGCAAGTCAGGTAATGAGTGATTATTGTGAATGATGGCATGCATTGCATTGGATGCTGGATGACTACGAATGAATGTGCATGAAGTAGAACTATACTAGTTTATCGACAAAGTAAAAGTGACTCAGGTGAGATGACAATTAATGTTTCCTTGTTGTTTAATAACCACATTGTACTCCTACCACTGCAGGTGCCGGCCAATATCCGTTGCAATTTTGTAATATGGAATATATTATAAACTTAATCAGTCACTACAGACTGAGTTGGTGTTGGAGAACACGTACCACACGGTCATTATCATGATGCTGCTGAGCATACTATCTTTGCACACAGTCAGTCAGTTGGATCGGAGATAATTGATGGAATAACTGCGTTTCATAGGCTGACTTAAAAGGTAAACAGTTTGAACAAGAACCACAGTAGACCTAGGCTAGATGTCCATGTAGTGGTGTGGACTGGAGTAGAGTGTAGTGGTATGAGGGACAGTGGCGCATTGATTTAGTCACTTCATTTGGAAAATGCTAGGTTGCTGCAGTGCATATGACATTTGTCTGGCTCGGTCAAAATGTAAGTAAGGGGTAGGGTGCCTGGCCTGTGCCGCGGTTCTCCCGTTCTGTGGCTGTGCTGGCTCCTGAGTCCTGTCCCGTTGTTGTTGTAGCTTAATGCTGTAGAGTAGACACTATGTATCCTATCCAAGCTGCCTCAGTCTGAAAGTGTTCTCTCCAGAGTCTTGTCTTCTCTTCTTGCACTCCACTGTAATTGAGTTTATTGTTTTAAATGCAGTAATTTTTCAATACCCTGTTTGTTTTTCCATCTACACTTACAGGCCGGCCTTTAACCTGTGCTATAGTGGGAGAAACTACTCACACTTACCTTACCAATCCGCATCAGGCAGGCAGTGGTACCCAAGATTGATGTGCGGAGTGTCCATGGAAGGGAGGACCAAGAGGAATGACGAGAATGATGCAACTCCACATTTGGACCAGGATAATACAGTAACTTTAGTATCATTCATCATTTGTCTTTCAATTTATTTGATTCCTTTTTACTCTTCAATCATCTCGACTGTGTGTTGTGGTTTGTTTGGTAATTGATCCCTACAACTATTTTTTCATTTCCTTTGCTAGCTTGAAAAATAAAAGTAAGCCCGATACAGCATGTAATTTGGTTCGGTCTGAGCTCTGAGGGCGGCAGACAGGCAAGGCAAATTTCATATTAATAATTTCTTCCCTGTACTGTCTCATTGGGTAATAGTAGTTAGTAAGTACAACTCATTATCATTAACCATTAAGTTCTCTTCCTCAGCATGCATGCATTTGCTTTTTCTCACTTTATACTTTGATTTCTTTGATAATGGATCATGGTCGTCTTACAAGATTGTGTTCTACTTTTGTTGTGTCCATGCATACTGTCTGTTTTTCTTTCTCAAACCTTTCCCAAAACCCCACTTCCCATCCATTCATCAATCCCTAACCCTCTTCCCCCGGGCTGTGTGATTTATATTGAGTTGTGATGTGACTACATTAAATGTACACCAACAATTGATCACACGCTTGCTGGGGCAGATGTGGTGAAAGCAACACTAATTGAATTTCAACTAAGGCAGGGCAAGGATCTTCTTCTGCTTGCCAACCCATGCTGTAGTTTACTTTGTTCTACTACTCCTCCCACAGTCTCCCAGTCAAGTGACTTTCTCTTTCTTTTTTCAAATGCTATTGCCAGTGTCTACTACTACCACCACAATAATGGCATCTTCTCCGTTCATTTGGGAAACCAACCATGCAGCCATCAGTGTGCCGAACTTCATCATCAATCACAGGTAAGATAAGTTTGGTGGGAGGTATGGACTAGGAGATGAGACTGACAGTACTATTATGACAATTAAAAATAACTCAGTGAGGGGTACTGCATCTATCGGTTTGTGTGTTACAAAATCGGCAGATCTTTTAAATCAAACACTGGCTGTGGGCATGCAGCAGCACGGAAACAAAGTAACAAACCATGTAACTTAGATTGAATTTGGAAAACAGTAACCGCCACAAAACATTTACATCGTATAAGTAAATAGTATAAAATTTAATATCCCCTAACAAAAATAAACTATCCCACTCTGACCTAACCAACCCCCCTCCCTAACCCCAACCAATGTCCACAACGAAACGAAACGAAAGTCCAAGAGTCCCAATGTTCGAACGAATCCCCAATGCCCAAAAACCCACCCACCAACAAAAGGAATTAAAAAAGGGGCAAATGACAAGGTCCTCTATAGTCGGCGGGCCTTCAGGTGTTTGTCCACCAGGATTTTTACCCGCTCCTCTAGGTTCTCCTCTAAGCGGGCCTGAAGTACTGGGTTTTTCAGAACCCAGCGGTGCCAGGGAACACACCCTAAGACTTCGAGTCCTTCCTGTTTCAGACTACAGAAACACAGAGTCTTCTTGGTGAAGTCAAAGATCGTATTTATTGGCTGCAGCCAGTAACAGGTATCCTAGAAGTACAACACGGTGTATATTCTCAGGAGACTGCTCAACCTTACAAAGCCAGCCTTCTCTTTTTATACAAAATATTATGCTTTAGGCAAACATTCCTTATTTTACAGTTGACTATTCACATATTTTCACTACAAAGAAAAAGCAGAGTCATGATGACAAGCCCATATTTCAGTTTGTCCAGCCCTCAATCAATTACCCGGCAAGGCTCAGTACTTTCATCAGATATCGACGGACCCCCAATAAAAACGGGCACCTCCTCCTCGTAAAGCAAGTCATAGAAGGGAGAAACAGGGACAGGTGTGTGTAAGATTAGGCATGGTTTGTGTGTGATGAAAGGTTTTATGATATGTTGTGCCTTGATACTAATCTCATTCGGCCACTGGGAAAGGAACTGGTCGAACAGGTTTGGCTTCAGGCAGTGGAGTCAGCTTGCCCAGGTCACAGAGGAGTCAGCAAAGGTGTATGTGTCCTTTAGACTCGTTTCTGGCCTTAGTCATTTGCCTATGTGAGGGCAATTACAAAATGGCTGATGTTCAAATGGAACCCGAGGGTTCAGGACGGAAATTCTGATTTCAGGGTGATTTCGTCACCCGAATATGACGAAAATGCGTGTGCATAGTATTCTAATCATTCTCGGTCTGCTGATACCAAAATCGTCATGATACGACGATGTTTATAACACGGGTCCAGAATTTTCAGTACCACAGACCCTCCTTTTGCCCTTACATAGGCAGTAACCTATACTCACGCTAATCTGAGTCCAGGTCTATATTCATAAAGTCGTTGAGATGCTGCTGTAGCATCATCCTATTACTTAGCTCGTCTCTTGATACAGGTTTCCTTACACATGATGTAGCACAGAGGCCACATATTGCAGGAGCACACTGTACACACAGACAGAACAGGAAAAGAATGGCTAAGATCATCCCAATGACTATCAGAATCTTCCATCCCCAGGCGGATATCAGTTCCCAGAACCACCCCATCAATGACCAATCTCCTTTATCCACGTGAATAGATTCGGAGATCTTATGCAGTCTGGAAATGGCCTGGTAAACTGTCGGAGCGTTATCTGGAATGAAAACACAGCAACTTGATTGGATCACTTTACATACCCCACCTCGGTCTGCAAGTATGACGTCTAATGTGACCCTGTTCTGAAGAGTCATAAGACGATCCGACTGGAGCTCAGCAGTCAAATTACTAAGGGCACTGGCGGTTTCATCTACCGTGGATTCAACCACCCTTGTCAATTGCCTTATGTTCCTGCTGTTAACCATAGGCCCCCAAAACGGCAGTAAACCCTTTACGGAATCTCCAAGTTCTTGTCCTGTAGTGTCTTCTTTACTGATGACACCTCTAACTATCCTTGTTTTATGGTAATCTGCCGTGGCCGTGTAGGCGGGAGGCAACAGGAACGAAACAAAACATGTGCCTGAGAAGTCAGGGGGCAACCATGTATAGGCTCTATTATGGCAGATGAAATAGGTACCCTTAGCTGCTAAGAACGAAGGGGAAGTCTGAGACGCAAAAACATATGTTTCAGTGCAGATACTTTTCCCTAACTGAGCTCTGGGATTCTTGCCATTACCTTGCAGACATAGGTGACCCTGATGGGGTACAATCCAAATCGGGGAGGATCTCTTGGCTCGCTGGTTCTCACTCAGAGTGACTCCATATCCTGTTATGTTCCATCCAATATATGCTAGTGTCTCATCTCTCAGGATAGTCTCATAGGAAATATCTTCCCTAATCATATCCACCATACCCTTAACTAGAGCACTATTCTTAGGATTATCTCTCACTGAACGTAGGGGGTTGGCTTCATGAGCGTATATGAATATCGTTCTATATGCCCACACAGAACCATTATGGCTGAAAGGCAGGACCAGATAAGGGATACCTCTATCAGTAGTATGCGGCATAAGACCACACACCCAACAGTTAGTTGTGTTCACTACTAATTGGTGTTGGTGTAGAAGCTGAATGAATGAATTATTGACAAATTCTAATCTTCTAGCGGACTCGTGTTCAGGTAGAGGGTGAAAAGAATGCGAGGAAACAGTAGAAGGAGGTATGGGCTGTGTAGTGGGTGCAAATGTCACTTGAAAAGAGAATAAAACATATCCTATTAAAAACATCATTACACTAAGCATCATAATATCAAAAATCGTTTATTTGTCATCATTATACACATTCTGGCTTTAAAGTCCATCTGTTTGGCAGGTCTCTCATTCTCGAAAAACTCCATCCTCTCTAATTGCTGCTCGCGGTGGTAGGGTGTTCTATGCTAAGGAATGCTTCTGTCAGTCCAGGGCGACTCCCTTCGACCGACCAGAACTGTCGACCTAACGTCTTCAGCTGCACTCCAAAGACTTGGGCAACCACGACCCTACAGCTGAACCCGGATGGCGGATCGAAAAACCAAAATCAGAAAGTTTCTCAGATGAGAGAGCTGCACTTTCAAAAATAGCAAAGAAAAATAATTTTTTATTTGTCAATAGTTCTCGGCCTCAAATTATAATGGCTTTTTCCAGGTACTGTCTGGTTCTGGAACAAGAGTTCAGGCTCTGTAGTGTTCAATCGAATTGACGGTGGCACAGCTTCTTGCAAAATATTGTCACTTTCTCGTTCAGAAAGTGCTCCTTTTACACGTGCATCGCTAAAAGGCAGAAAACGAGGCACGGTCTCAGTCTCAGAGTCAGCGATCCCCTCCTGGACCCATCGGTCGTACGGTAGAGGCAAAGGGACCCTCTTGCAGTGTACGCCGTGGATCCTGTTCTTTTTCCCTTCCACTCGAACAGCTGATCTTGTTGAGAGAAGGACGAGGTGGGGGCCGGTCTAACGGGGCTGGTCATTCTTTGTCCGCTGAAAGTTCTTGACCAGCACCCATGATCCAGGATCGATAAGATGTCCTGGAGCTTCAGAGACCTGAGGCAGAGTATCGTGAACCTGTTGGTGTAAAACACGCAATTTAGCCGTCAATTCATACAGATAATCAAGCAGTACAGGGTGTTCGATCTCACTGAATTTTGTCGGCCTTGGCACTCCCCATATGTTGGCCGGGCGGCCGAACAAAATTTCATAGGGACTAAGTCCCAGTCGCGAATGCACAGTCATTCTTGTTGATAGGAGTGCTAAAGGCAGGGCGTCAGGCCATTTAAGACCAGAGCTCGCTTGTATCTTTGCCAATTTAAGTTTTAGCGTGCCATTATAGCACTCTACTTGTCCAGCTGATTGGGGGTGATTTGCAGCGTGGAATTTTTGCTGGATACCTAGTCCCTCACATACTTTTTTCATCACTCGACCCACAAATTCACTCCCATTATCACTCCAGACCATTCTCGGCATTCCAAACCTAGGGAAGAATTCTTTGACAAGGGCTTTAGCTGTTGATAAGGCAGTGTTGTCTTTTAAGGGATATGCTTCTATCCATCTTGAAAAGGCACAAACAACAACGAATACGTATTTCAAATTGTTGCACCTTTCCATGTGGATGAAATCTAGCTGCAAAACCTCGAACGGATACGTTGGAGGCGCAAAATGACCAGCTGGAGTTGGGGTTCCCCTACCAGGATTGTATTTCAGACACACCATGCAATTCTTGACCACATTCTCTGCACATTTAGGAATTCCAGCAATTTGCCATACTGGAGCCAACAACTTACAAATCCCTTTCACACTGATATGGGCCATTCCATGGGCCATTGTCACCACTGCAAGCACATACGCATCGGGTAACAACCATCGCTGATGTTCTGACAAGTCAACCCAACAACCATTTTCATCCAATTTACCCGTACTCTCTCTCCACACACTCAACTCTTTCTCTGAAGCTTCAGCTTGAAGAGACTTCACACTCTCTATCGTATCTTCACACATTCCAACGTCACCAACCCATCTTGCAGGGCCTGCAACATACATTCGATTCATCACATCTTTTGCTGTTTCTTTTGCGATTTCATCAGCAAATGCATTGCCACGACCAACATCATCAGTAACCTTCTTGTGTGCACTGCATTTCACAATCGCAACTTGTAACGGCAAGGTCAGTGACTCAAGAAGCTCATTCACCAACTGACCATGCTGAATCTTAGCTCCATGCGAAGTCAGGAACCCACGTTCTTTCCACAATCGTCCAAAACTATGAGCCACACCAAACGCATACTGGCTGTCGGTATATATGGTCACTTTCATTCCTTTTGATAACACACACGATCTCGTAAGTGCAATCAACTCTGCTGCTTGAGCTGAATTATGTGGTATACGTGCAGCTTCAACAATCGTATGCAAAGTCGTGACAGCATATGCTGCAGTCGTATCACCATTCGGAAGCTTGAAGCATGAACCATCCACCCATAAGGTACCATCACACTTTACAAGAGGAGTATCTTTAAGATCTACTCTCCCTTTCGTTTCTTCTTCTGTCCTAAGAAAACAATCATGTTGTTCAACATCATCTGTCTCTACTGAAATCGGCAATAACATGGCTGGATTCAACGTATTGCACCTCTTTATGTGCACATGACTCGCTAACAGTGTCAACTCGTAACCTGACAATCGAGCACTAGTTAAGTGCTGTGTCTTGGTCCTGTTTAACAATGTGTCCACTGCATGTGGAACCATCACAATCAACATATTATTCATCACTAACCCAGCAGACTGTCGAATAGAAACAGCTGCTGCCGCTGTGGCTCTCAAGCAACTCGGCAATGCTTTAGCTACCGGATCCAAAGTCGACGAAAAATACGAGCATGGACGCTGCTTGTCTCCAAAAGACTGTGTCAGTACTGACAATGCACAACCCTCTTTCTCATGGACATACAATGTAAAGGGCTTACTGTAGTCGGGGGTACCCAACACAGGAGCCGAACATAATGCACTACGCAATTCGGAAAAACTTTTCTGACAATCTTCAGACCACGGAACGGGATTCGGTGTATCTTTACAGGTCAATGCTACCAAAGGTTTGGCCAGCAAAGAAAAATTCGGTATCCATTGTCTGCAGTATGATGTAATGCCCAAGAAAGCACGTACTTCTCTCTGTGTCCTTGGCACACTTAATTTTGCAATTGGCTGAATTCTTTCTGGGGTCAGTTTCCTTCCCTCCTTCGATAAGAGATGACCTAAGTAGGTCACTTCTTGTCGACAATATTGCAGTTTTGAAAGAGACACTTTGTGATGTAAATCAGACAAATGACGCAACAACGACAAGGTGGCTTCTTTACAAATCTCCTCAGTATCTGCGGCTATTAGCAAATCATCGATGTACTGAATAAGGGTAGGGCCATCAGGTAAAACAATTGCATCAAGCTGTGTTTTTAAAGCCTGACTATATATTGATGGACTTTCACAGTAGCCTTGAGGAGCGCGTTTGAAGTGGAAGCTTCTGCCTCCTAAACTGAAGCCAAAAATATCCCTGCTCTCCTCGGCAATCGGGATGCTGAAGAAAGCATTCTTCAAGTCAATCACCGAGAACCAAGTGGCGGAAGCTGGAATCATGGTCAATAGGGCAGTGATATCAGGAACAACTGGAAACTGTGGCACAACTATTTTATTGACCTCTCTAAGATCAATCACGAACCTGTAAACAGGTGGCTGAGAAGGGTCAGTACGTTTCAAAACAGGCAGAACAGGACTATTACAAACGTTGCCTCTTGTCTCTTCAATTACATCTTTTTAAATCAAATCATAAATGATTGCTAGCAACGCCTTTTCACCTTCACTAGAGATCTTGTATTGGGGAATGCGTGGCAATTTAACATTGGCTTTCAATGTCACAACATATGGCGGTATTTCCAAAAGACCCACATCATTAGGACCAGTAGCCCAAAGAATATCAGGAAGAAACGACAATTCGGTCGGAAGTTTATCCTTCGACAAATACATTGGAGAGATCACTTTCCTACCCAGTGTAAGTTGTACCCCCGAAGGAGAACAATATAATGCCGCATACAATCTTTTCAACAAATCCAATCCTAACACGTTTTCACCACAACCTGTCGTCAGAATAAGGGGTGCTTCCAATTCACAAGGTCCAACAGAAAGGGACATAGGACTAGAAATCGGATTCCTAACCGGGGCGCCAGAAAAACCTACTGAAACATTCATCTCGCCAGACAAAGGTGCGCCAGGGAGTTTTGAGTGCATAATAGAACTCTTTGTCGCACCAGTATCCAACAGAAAAGGCTCTGACACACCTGATGTAATCACCTTAACATAAGGTCCACTCTGATCTACAGGAACTGAAACAACTCCCTCTCTTTGTCTATGGCTGTCCTAGCAATCATTACCTTCCATATTCTCATCTTCTGCATAGTAGTCGTCATAGTACTGAGCCGTCCTACCAGACGCATTATTTTGCTGGTCAAAACTATTCATTGAATTCTGAGACGGTAAGGAACGCGCGTACTGGGGGACACTTCCACGTCCTCTACCTCTAGGGGCTTGTTGAACACCTCGACCTCTTGCGCCAGAAGCACCATTCGTACGCTGTAACAAAATAGGACAACTATACTTGAAATGACCCTCTTCTTTACAATATGAGCACTGATTGGGACCTACAGGAACACGTGGTTGAGAAAACTCGAACCTTTGCGAGCTTCTCTGAAACTGTTGAGGTTGCTGATAGTTGCTCTGACCACCACGTGGCGGATACGCCTGTTGTAAAAGGACCTTCGTCTTTAATTCTTTAGTTTTCTTTTCTGCTCTATCCTTCTCATCTTTATCCCTATTTTCGTAGTACTGTGCAGTAGCCAATATTTGTGCTGAAGAGGAAACGGCCCAAGAACTCTCTGAATCTTTCAATTTCTTACACAGCTCGGGAAGCAAATTGTGCACAAACTTGTCAACGAACAACCGTTGACCACCTTCTGTACTCATATCTTGACCACTGTGGTCGATAAACGTTTCCTCAAACCTGGTGAAGAAATCAGACACTGTTTCATCTTTCTTCTGCTTACACGCAGACAATTTATCCCAATTCACACGCATCGCAGGCATTAAAGTCTTCATGTAAGTAATGATCCTAGCAGGAAGTTCTGCTACCAAAGGCTCAGGCTTGGCACCACCAACTTGTCTATCATTTGCAGTACTAATATTAGCCCATGAGTCACCTAACTCTTGCGCATGATCTGTATGGCGAATCAATCCCCACAAAGGCTGTGGAACAACATTCCCAAATAACATGTCTATTTCGGCTAAATTCATAATGCATGAGTCTGCAGTCTGTGATAATTCCTTATAATACCCTGCAGGGTTTTTACGGGGGTCAGGCAAAGTCTGCTTAAGGGCTAAAACTTCAGCTCGCTTCCCAGGAACATGTACCCAAACACGCTGAAAATGAGCTGGAACAGCATCAATTTGAATAGCGGCATCAGCCGTAACGGCGTCCTTCCATACCGGAGGGATTTCTCTCATTGGGTACTGTCGCACTTTTTTTCTAACTGAGGAGTCATGTTCAAACAGTGACTGAGAAGGATCCTTATTCCTAAAGGACAACAACGTCGCAACTGCTTTCTCAACATCAGAACCCACAATCGTGCCCTTTGAAAACTCAAACCGTACACGGCACAAATCGGGCGGATTTGTTTCCAAATCATTATCCTCCAATTCCTCACAAAGGAAAGCACACATTTTCTCAAAAACGTATCTTTGTTTCGGTGCTTCCCATTGACGGAAGACATCCATAACAGACTCCACATCATATCTTAAAGGGTAAGTAACCCACTTACGCGCCATATGGTCAAACGCTTCTCTCTCGAGAGAGAGAATCAGGCAGTTGACTACGCGACTGCTTATGCCCCGAATCAGGGGTCAAACCAGATGACCCAAAGAGAGGAAATATAAGGCTAGCAACAGTATCAGTCATTCTCTGTCGGACAGAAGGAGAAGTTGACGAAAGAACAGGAGGAAAAACAGAGGGAGGCAAGGCAGGCGCAGATGCAGATTCAGAGGCAGTATCAGGAAGAACACCAGAGGAGGCAGTCGATGTAGTAGACAAAGTCGTAGGAAGTACAGATGGAGCAGGTTGCAAAGTTGACGGCCCTTGAGGGGGCTGCACCATAGGAGTAGGAGCCAACTGAAGAGGAGCTGGCGGCTGTGGAAGAACCTGAGGCACAATAATTGGAGGTTGCACAACTAAAGGTTGCGGAGGTGCTGTAGCACTCTGCGCATAAAAGGGGGTGGCGAACTCAACAAGTGTGACATTAAAGGATCTTTCTCAAGTTCTTTTGCTGCATCTTGCTGAAGAAGCGGCAAAACTGGATAACATTTATCGATCACCATTTTACGTTGCCTGTGCAACTGCCCACTCATCTGTTCTTCTTCATTATCTTTAAACTGCATAGCAGCTTGCATTATCGAGATACCCTTTTCTCTCTTATTTCTCTTTGCTAATTTAATTTCCTTCTGTTTGGCTTCCTTATGCCATAGGCAGAAAGAGTCAAACATCGCCGGCCGGGCTTTCTTCTTAAAAAGTTTAACCTCCAGATTATCCAGAATCTCTGTGTCAAAACTACCATATTGCGGCCATTTTAAAACACCATCTTTCTTGGCGTATCGGATCCATACTTCATTATATGTGATGGGGCCTACGCCATGTTTCACATATAGTTCATAGGTTGGAGTTCCAATCGGAGGAACCGGACACGAGTCCTCCAATAGGGAATCCCTATTACAACCAAGACAAAACAAATTTCCAAGTCTGCTAAAACCAGGCATCTTCGCTCTCTAGTCTAGCTTCAAACTTCAAAGGATTATCGAATACGATAGTCTCGTGAATACACGAGTCCCTCGGCTTTGGTACTTGCAAGTTCCAAATCAAAGATCCCAAGGGGATACTAAACTAAGAACCAAACTAAAGACTGGGAGACGCTCCACTTATACTTAACTGAGGTATCGATGACGTCACCAGAAGACTCGGCTAATCGTTTCGCTCTACCAAACATGAAGGGTCCAAAACAGGGCGATAGTCAGGGCAGCAGTCCTTCGTAGCCGTCGGGAAGCGGGGAACCTCGCAGCAAAGACTTTCGGACCACGTCGACATACAGGGGTCGATGAAGTGGCGGCCTTCCTCCAGAATTTTCACACGAAGCTCCTCACGAACTTCTGGCTTGGACCGGTACCGCTGAAATCGCCCTACGTTGGGCGCCAACTGAAGTACTGGGTTTTTCAGAACCCAGCGGTGCCAGGGAACACACCCTGAGACTTCGAGTCCTTCCTGTTTCAGACTACAGAAACACAGAGTCTTCTTGGTGAAGTCAAAGATCGTATTTATTGGCTGCAGCCAGTAACAGGTATCCTAGAAGTACAACACGGTGTATATTCTCAGGAGACTGCTCAACCTTACAAAGCCAGCCTTCTCTTTTTATACAAAATATTATGCTTTAGGCAAACATTCCTTATTTTACAGTTGACTATTCACATATTTTCACTACAAAGAAAAAGCAGAGTCATGATGACAAGCCCATATTTCAGTTTGTCCAGCCCTCAATCAATTACCCGGCAAGGCTCAGTACTTTCATCAGATATCGACGGACCCCCAATAAAAACGGGCACCTCCTCCTCGTAAAGCAAGTCATAGAAGGGAGAAACAGGGACAGGTGTGTGTAAGATTAGGCATGGTTTGTGTGTGATGAAAGGTTTTATGATATGTTGTGCCTTGATACTAATCTCATTCGGCCACTGGGAAAGGAACTGGTCGAACAGGTTTGGCTTCAGGCAGTGGAGTCAGATTGCCCAGGTCACAGAGGAGTCAGCAAAGGTGTATGTGTCCTTTAGACTCGTTTCTGGCCGTAGTCATTGGCTTATGTGAGGGCAATTACAAAATGGCTGCTGTTCAAATGGAACCCGAGGGTTCAGGATCGAAATTCTGATTTCAGGGTGATTTCGTCACCCGAATATGACGAAAATGCTTGTGCATAGTATTCTAATCATTCTCGGTCTGCTGATACCAAAATCATCATGATACGACGATGTTTATAACACGGGTCCAGAATTTTCAGTACCACAGGCCATCCGGCAGAGCAGCTGGCGGCGAAATGCCCTGCAGTTACATTCAGGGTGGGTGACAGCAATGGTTGAGATGGAGGCGCGGCGGCGGGCGGCTGCCGGACCACGGCACCGTGAAACTGGAGGCAGGGCCTGACTAGGGCCCGGGGCATTGGAGGAGGCTGCAGCTGCAGCCGCCTCCTCCGCCTCCTCCTCCGCCTGAGCCACCAGCCGGCGATATTCTTCGCAAATGACCTCCAGTTTACGGTGCCGGGCCCTGGCGGCCAACTCCTTCCAAGATGGTTTTGGTGTGGATGTGGAAGGAGTATCTATATCAAGAAAGAAAAAGAACATGTTGTAGCCAATACTCTTAGCAAAACAGAAACACTAAAATCATTCAACACATAGTGTCACAGTATCACTAGCAAGCACAGTTCATAACATTAGTGATTTGGTGGTAAGTATCTCGACTCCTACTTCCTTGGACTCTAACATTTGTGGGGGTTTCCGACATTATAATCGTACTATGTACTCCGGTACACCAGTCGTGTTGTTCTTATCTGTAGTTTAGCACAATTACATAACCTTGTTGTAGCCGGCATGCCAGCTCAGTCAGCTAAGCTTGTACCCAAGAAAAACAGATATGAGCCACATGATGCAGACTCACGTTAGTTTTATTTACCACTACTGTCTGCAGGTGGGGAAGCTCATATTTTTGTATGACACCTTACGGCCGGTGGCACTGGCCATACTCTGTCTGTTACATGAGGGCAAATGAACAATTTCACTTACACCCTGCCCTGGGTACTACAAAAAGGCTGATTATTTATCTGATCCAATGATCATTGCTTATATTCATGGTAATACGACATCAGGTCAGTGGCGGTCGGTGGTGGGAGTGCTGCCGGGCGGTGACGTGGGAAGGTGCAGGGTGGGGATAGTAAACTATGGATTAAGGACTATCACAGGTAATTAAACAATACATTAAAAAAAAAAATTGTTGCACGCACTGCATCGCATTTGGCGGTGCAGTGCGCACAATGAAAATAATTGTATTTATTTTTATGTTGATTACCTGTATTTGGCCGTAATATACAGTTTACTTGCCAGTGCCACCCACCCTGCCCCTCCCCATGTCACCGCCCGCCAGCACTCCCACCACCAACCGCTACTGCAGAGGGTACTTTGCTTTCATTGATTGTGTAACCAATAACCATAAACAACAGATAGGCCACCCTTTGCAGGCTGGCTGACCCAATCGAAAATACATTAATAATAATAGGTAGGGAGTGGTCCCCAGAGTGGGAGGAAGGGGCTTCCGCTTGATTATATATATATATATATATATATATATATATATATATATATATATATATATTCAATGAAAAAACCATAGGTTTCACACATGTTATAGTTAGTTGGACATTTCACTCGTAAAAAACCAATGAAATTCCCCCGTTATAGTTAGTTCAGCTAACTATAACTCGCGCACCCGCAATCCACTGCTGATGACGTCACATATTACATCACTCATGACATGGTCAGTGACATCACTCATGACATCACTGATGACATCTCAAATGACATCACTGATGACATCACTGATGACATCATCTAGTGAATGTGTGTTTTTCTGAAAATTAAATATGTTTTATATATGTATATCTCAAGGTCGATGGAAGAATAAATGGGTATATAAATGTCTAAATTGATGTTTTTTTTATGAAAAATTGAATATGTGACTGATTCAGTGTATCATAGTGAATACATGGCTTTGTGAGTAATGTTTAAGTATGTAAATATCTGTATCAGTCTCTCACTTTGTGTATAGGTGGCTGCATGAGTTGGTGAGTAGCTACATGGGTGTCTATATAGGTTATTAGTTGGTTTTTGGAGTATCAGTCTGAGTGTCTGCATGGTTCGGTGGGGGGTATTACGTAGTGCATAGGTGCATGAATGAGTGACTCACTGTTTGTATGTGTTGAAGACAGCATGTGTGCAGGACTGTATGGGTGGATGAGTGTGTGTATGGGTGTGTTATTGAGTGAATGACTGTGTCAATAGTGTCTTTATGAGTAACTTCATATATTTTATAGTAGTATATGTGACTATTGGTGTTTTTAATTGAGTATATGTGAGAGTAAGAGATTGAAAGAGTTCCTGTATAAATAAGTATGTTTTTCTATAAGTGACTGTTTAAAAGACTAAGTATGTGTTAGTTTCCGTATAAGTAAGTGTGGTGGTGTGTGTATAACTGTATATGCATATAATTGTATGTTTTAATCTTTATTAGCATGAGTGACTATGTGTGTGAGTAACTCTATGGATGAGTGACATTATGAAACAGGATGTATAGGTGTATGAGTACATATGATGAGTGAGTACATGTATGAGTGACTGTATAGGACTGTTGGTGAATGAGTGGATTTGTATGTGGATCTTTGAATTATTGATTTGGTTGTTGTAACTGGTATTGGTATGTCCATTATTTTGAACATTGTAGTTTCTATTTTTGAATGTGTGTATCAAAGGTTATATTAGGGTGAGAGGAGATCTGCTACACAATCACAAGGATGATGTCATCAGTGATGTCATCAGTGATGTCATTTGAGATGTCATCAGTGATGTCATGAGTGATGTCACTGACCATGTCATGAGTGATGTAATATGTGACGTCATCAGCAGTGGATTGCGGGTGCGCGAGTTATAGTTAGCTGAACTAACTATAACGGGGGAATTTCATTGGTTTTTTACGAGTGAAATGTCCAACTAACTATAACATGTGTGAAACCTATGGTTTTTTCATTGAATTTGCAAGGTTTTTTAAATGCTAATTCCTAACTATAACGTGTGTGAAACCTATGGTTTTTTCAGTGAATTTGCAAGGTTTTTTAAATGCTAATTCCTAACTATAACGTTTTTGAAACCTTTGGTTTTTTCAGTGAATTTGTACGGTTTTTTATATGCTAATTTTTGTATTTTTAATTAAAGATATTTTTTTTAATAAAAATAAAATTACTATATATTCATTTATATATTATCTGTATCTTTTTTTTAATTTATTTTTTTTAAAAATTCAATTAGGATAATGTTTTTTTTTTTTTTAATTTTTTAAATTATTTTTTGTCCACTTTTTTTTTTTTTATATATAAATTCTTGGGGTGCGCGCTCTGAGCGCGCTCCTAGTACTATTTCGTAAGTTTTTTATGAATTCCGGCGTACGTTATTTACGTACGCAAATATACTTCATGGTGCGCGCTGGGAGCGCGCACCCAGTACGTATGCGTACGTACGTACGCATGCGTGCGTGCGTCCTACGCGCTCGACGCGGTTTACTTCCGCATACGCTAAAATTACGCGCAATAACGGTCGCGTATACGCGTGCTCAACGTATGCGCGCTAGGTACGCGCATATGACGTATGCACCTGCGCGCTTACGCGTTCGTGCATACGTCATCACGGGGTGCGCGCTCGGAGCTTGCGCAGTGCGCGCACCTCGGGTTTATACATAATAAAACAACACTTCTTATTGGTTATCATTACTTTCAGTTTCTAATTGTTTCAATACCACACCCAATCCCCTCATGGCAAGTCATGTGATCAAGAATCATCACTTTTGATTGGTTTGAAGTACTTTCAGTTCTAGATTCTTCCCAAACCACACCTACTCCCCTCATTATTAGTTCTGATTCCTTTGGAGAAGGAGCTATTCTGTTGTTGAGAGACAATGGCTGAACAGCAACCATCTTCAGACAGTGACCAGGACACTCTTGAGGGGCAGAGGAACAGGAAGCAGAAAGACAGCTTTATATGGCAGTTTTTCACTTTTCCAGAAGGTCAGAAAAAGGTAAATGCACCGAAAGTTACTTGTGTACTTTGTCAAAAAGTCTTGTCATGTGGGAATCCTAACAAGAAATATTCTTTTAGCATCCACACTATGTTGAGGCATGTTGACAAAATGCATCCAGTGACTTTTCGTCGAGCTTCTGGAGAAAACCCTCCACCTGCTCAGCCGACGACATCAGCAGCAGCTCAGCCGAGCACATCTTCGGCAGCTCAGGGGAGCACTTCAGCTGCGATGGTGCCTTCACCTGTTTCTACACCTCTTGTTGGTCCACCTTGTTTGGCGAGGTTGTCTACACGGTGCACTGATTGCGGTTCTCTTATTTCTGTGGGGGAGACCAGTCTTGATCTCCTTCAGAGAAAATTTGATGCGCATCCGTGCACTAGGCCATAGATGTTTTTTCTTTTTTGCGTTTTTCTCTTCCTGTTTCCCTCCATTAACTCAAGGGCTCTTTTAAGAGCCACTTATAAACTAAACCCCCCAAATTTTTTTTTGAGATATTTTTTTTGAAATTTTTTTGAGGTGCGCGCACCCTGCGCGCACCCAAGGTTTTTTTAATTTTTTTTTTTTTTTTTTTTTTTTTAAAAATTAATATACAAAAAGAGGTGAAGAAATGGAAGCACACAGAGTCATGCCATCATTTTAAGCACATAACACAGGCTGCCCCTTTCATGGGCTGCATTTCTTTCAGAACAACAACTTCACAAATTAAATCTCTACTAATGCAACTGTGAAATCACCAGAGCAAAACGCAATAAATCTCTGCCTGTAATTCCTATTTGCACACAGAGTCATGTTTTCACATTAGTCACAAAACGAAATTTCTTTGCCAATTTGAAAGCACACTTACTGCTCTTTTTTTTTGACAAGTAATAATCACTTTTACAGACTGACACATTATGAATCCACTTTTCAGATTTTTTAAAAAGCCCATGTCCAGACTGCTTTTTCAGACCACCACCATGTGTATCCTGGGTGACTGCCTACACTCCAGCAAGGGCAACCAGCCTTAGTGATGCTGAATGTATTTGCATTACAGACTGAAACCTCAAACCCCACTCGCTTGTAAATACTGTGCATGATTATACATGGAAAGGAGCTGGGTGTGTGCTAAGAGTCTGCTTCTGCACCAAAAAATCGCTCCCCCTTTTTCCTACTAATGCAAATATAAAATTACCAGAGTTGTACACAATAAATCTCTGCCTATATTTCCCAACATGTGTAACCTGGGTGACTGCCTACATTCCACCAAGGGCAACCAGCCTTAGTGATGCTGAATGTATTTGCATTACTGAGTCCAACCTCAAACCCTTAAACTATTCTTTTTTTATACCAATACACCTTAATTTATCGTGAAAACATAGTCCATATTATTTTACATGTTCCTCACATTTAAATTTCTCCCAAAACAGAAAATAATAAACACAACTTCAACAAAAAGAATTACATTTCTATTATTCATTTCTTAATTTACCATATACATCTCCTCTCAAACTCTAACCTCACCTTTAAAATTAGTTAGTTGTGAAAGAAATGTGGCACTCAAACAGCAGATTATCAGAGCCAGGATCTCTGTTCTCTACACCTCTCTCCTCTCAGCAGAACCAGATAATGGCAAAGTTTCCCTCTATTTTTCCACACATATACATGTAAGTTTCAAATCTCAGTGCTTCCCCCTTTTTTTCAAATGTAATCACACATTTCTATTGGTTGAAAACCAACCCTTTTCCAAAAGTACCCTTCCCCCAACTTGACTTCTGCCTAGTACCCTTCCCCCAACTTGACTTTTGCCTGCTACCATAGCAACAGCTCATGGAACACTGCTGTGTGGAGTTAGGTCAGAAGTTCGCCAAACAATGTTTCAATTCCACAGAGCAAGAGTGCTTGACTTTTCAAACCTTACAGCAAATCCATAGTACTGTTCTTTGGTAACACATTTTTCTGTACCAATACAAAACATGCTTCTATAAATTTACACATACAGCCTAGTTTTTAGTGTAGAATGGTATGAAACAGCCAATCAGTTCTTTTTTTTTTATAAAAAAATATGTATGCCTCCATTTCCAAACTGTCTTTCATTTCTTTTTCCCATTCTACTGAATTACACCTCCTGAGTGCATCCAGATCTCCTTTGAAGATGTTCACAGTGTGGATTGTAGGACACAGCTATGTCTTCTGGAGTGAAAAATTAGCAGTAAAAAGAGGTATGGTGAGAGACCTTGCTTTGCCAAATGTAGACATCAAATGGATTGGTCAGAGAGGGTTAAAGTGGCACCAATTAATGCCTTTGGTGAAAACCTTTCTACATCTCCCACAGCCTAACCTTATTATTGTGCACTGTGGTGGTAATGATCTAGGCACTTTAACTGGGGTAGGTCTGGAAATGCTTATTAAGGACACCTTTGTGCAATTGATGTCGCTTTTTCCACAAACTGCCTTTGTATATTCTAATATATGCCAAAGGCAAAAGTGGAACTGGTCCAACCAATTTTGTCCGCAGATTGACAAAGCAAGGAAGCACATCAACAAATCTATTTCTGCTTTCCTCCGTGACTATGGTATGGGTTCTATATACCACAACAACTTGCGTTACAACATGCAAGACATTTATAGAGGAGATGGTGTACACTTCACTGATGAAGGCAACAGAGTCTTCCTCTTGAACCTTAGACTCTGCATCGGTACTTACTTGTAGGTACCAAAAAACAAACAATAAACACAAGGGCTCTTTTTAGAGCCACCTTATATCTAAACACTTAAATGCGATTTTTTTAAAATTTGTTTAATAAAGTTTTTTTCCGGGTGCGCGCTGGGTGCGCGCACTCGGCGATATTTTTTAACAAAATATAAATCTTTTTTTTTGCCCTACAAGGTCCTACTGTGACCCCCTTACAATGCCTACTGGGTCAATTTCTCCCCACTCTGCCCCCTTTTCAAGTTCTCCCCCTTTGTTTATCACCCCCTCTTTATGCGATAGACAAAATGGCGGCCGCCGCTTCCTGATTTCCACCGATTCGAATGTTTACTAAGATCTAACAACCAATCAGAATTGCGCTCGCGCACGGCAAGGTGCGCGCACCCAGCGCGCACGCTGCGCGCTTACAGATATATATATTGATTTAAAGGCTATTTTCTCATAATCTACTGAACAGATTTACACCAAACCTACAAAAGGCACTTCCTTGACCTGAGGACTACCTCTCTGCCAAATTTCTAGTAATTCTGTTCAGCCGTTCGGGCTGTAGCCCTGTCTAAAGGTCCTATGGAAAAATGCATGGGAAAAACGCGTTTTGGGACCCCCCTTTTATCTCAGCCCCCGCTTGATGAATCCCCCCGAGACTTTCAGGGAAGGAGCGGAGCGTAGCGCCCCACCTATTTTGAGAAATTCGCGAGGATTCGTCGACCGACGCCAAAGGTATTCAAAATAGAATGTTGCGGATTTCCTATGGAAACAGGGTCCTAACTATAACTACCTACTGGCGACCGCCAGTAGGTAATATATATATATATATATATATATATATATATATATATATATATATTCACTTAAAAAACCATAGGTTTCACACATGTTATAGTTAGGTGGATATTTCGCTCGTAAAAAACCAATGAAATTCCCCCGTTATAGTTAGTTCAGATAACTATAACTCGCGCGCCTGCAATCCACTGCTCATGACGTCACATATTACATCACTCATGACATGGTAAGTGGCATCACTCATGACATCACTGATGACATCATCCTTGTGATAGAGTGGCGGTCGCGCGAGTTATAGTTATCTGAACTAACTATAACGGGGGAATTTCATTGGTTTTTTGCAAGTGAAATATCCACCTAACTATAACATGTGTGAAACCTATGGTTTTTTAAGTGAATTTGCAAGGTTTTTTAAATGCTAATTCCTAACTATAACATGTGTGAAACCTATGGTTTTTTCAGTGAATTTGTACGGTTTTTTAAATGCTAATTTATTTATGTATTATTATTTTTTTTATATATTTATTTTACAATTAAAAAAAATCATTTTTTTGGGGGGTTTTTCACCGTGCGTGCACGCCCACGATTTAAAAAAAAAAAATGTCTGCCTTCGGGGTCCTTCAGGGACCCCCTGACAAAGGCTAGGGGGTCAGGAACTCTCTACCCTGCCCCCTTTTCACGTTCGCCACCATCCTTTTTCACTCTTGCACTGAAAACAAACAAAATGGCGGCCGACACTTCCTGATTTATACCGATTCGAACGTTGACTAACATATAACCACCAATCAGAATTACGCTCGCGCACGTTAGGGTGCTCGCACGGTGCGCGCACGGTGCGCACACGGTGCGCACACGGTGCGCGCTTATAGATATTTATATGCTTTTAAATGCTATTTTCTCAGGAACTACTGAACCGATTGACACCAGACCTGCAAAAGGCACTTCCCTGACCTGAGGACTACCTCTCTGCCAAATTGCAAGTAATTCTGTTCAGCCGTTCGGGCTGTACCATCGACTAAAGGTCCTATGAAAAAATGCATGGTGAAAACGCGTTTTGGGACCCCCCTTTTTTCTCGGCCCCCGCTTGACGAATCACCCCGAGACTTTCAGGGTAGGAGCTGAACGGAGCGCCCCATTAGTTTTGAAAATTTCGCGAGGATTCTTCAACCGGCGCCAAAGTTATTCAAAATAGAATTTTCAGATTTCCTATGGAAACTCGGTCCTAACTATAACTATCTACTGGCGACCGCCAGTAGATAATATATATATATATATATATATATATATATATATATATATATATATATATATGACGTGCTTGCAAAATACTGCAACTCTACTGTATTCTGATAATACTACCTATATTCCTCTACGCTTTGCTACTGTGGCACAGTTTCTTTTACATTTTCTTCAAAGTAAGAATCTCCAGTGACACTTTCCACCTATACTGTCTATTGATGATAGTACATCCAGGCATACATCCATTAAAGTAAACGTTTATCCTTCTTTTTTACATATCTCATACTTAGTTGGTTTCACCAACAACCACCCATGCTTCCGCTCCTTCCTTGCTTGCCTTGGCTTTGAGTTTGAACCAAACACCTCTGATTCTTGCTATCTAGCACTATCCACCCATACTGTGTCGCCCATCCAGGCAGGCATTCTCTTCCACCCAACCTTCAACAACCCATGCATCTGATCTGATTACTATCAGCCACCTATGCATGCTTCCAACAACATATCCTTCTCTGCCAGTCAGTCATATTATTTATCTCGCCCGTCCTTCCACCCTTAGTTCTTTCCCTCTTTGTTCAACACATCCATCAAGGTCATCTGATCTGAGTTTGTCTTCTCCATAAAACCTTCACAGCTGATTTTGGAGTCAAATAGAAGAGGCCATTGGTTACTCAACTCACGCTGCTAATGCTAAGTAAAGGGTGTCTTCTTCAACCGTTGTATAATGTTCACTACAACTTAATAAGTCGCACAGTACAGTGAAATAGTGAACACACTTTCATCTAGTAGTAATGTCAAGAAGTAATGAATATAACTTACCACCGCCGGCCACTGCTGCTGGCTCCCCCCCTGTCTCTCCTGCAGGTGCCGCCAGTTCTCCTGCCCCCTCCGGAATGGCCACATCGCCGCTGGCCCCACCAGCACTGGTGGATGGTAGTGTGCCTAGAAAAAAACATCACAAATTTTTAGATGCCTGGAAACCTCCCCCTATTTTAATAGTGTTCACTTGGAACATTGAAAAAAAAGTTAATCCAATATACATCAGCACTAGACAGTAAGTACAGTCAGTAGACAGACACTAGTAGTGATATGCTTCCTAGGGTCATCTAGTCCTTCTCTACTCTTTTGAAAGTTAGCCTGAGCCATGTGTAACCCTTTTAGATTCATCATGTCGACTACTACTCTTTTGGTGCATATTTATTTATACCTGCCAGCTTATTGACATGTGCAGTAGACGCCTTTGAGGCCACTTGACTGTTGCGTACAAGTGAAGAGGTCGAAAAACAACCCACTTATTGAGTTTGTTTAGTCCATATTGCTTAGCCATCACATACATGTTACACTTTTTGCCATGACTGCAAAATGCTTGCATTCACCAGTATACTATCTAACGTCTAACGTGCAGCATTTTTCTCATATAATAGGCGGAAGATTCCCTTCTACAAACCAGAGATTTACAGAGCATGATGCAAGATGATGTAACCAGTATTTCTACGTTCTACGGTGAGGGGTCTTCCAGAATTCAAAAGATCTTGGCTCTTGTTCTTGTTGTCATGCACTTGTAAATGTTTACTGTTTTAATCTTAGGCTTTTTGCTGGCTTATTGACTATGGCTGTAGTAAATCAAATTTCATATTAACGATGTACAGAGTTTGATACTTGTTTCAAATAAACCTTTTGAACTTACACATAGACTCTGTGGTATTTGGTGTGGTGGAGTGGACTTACACAAGTGAGTGAGCAAAATGGTGTTATTATGTTCTGGGTTGTCTGTCTCAGTCATCATCAACATTGTGTATCTTCTTCGTGTATCTGTGAGACACTATAGCTAGTCCGTCAGGGGATCGTGGGCTCTTCGGACTGAGGTGTGATCAGTAAGGTCCAACCTCCCATCACCAACATCCTATTTTGTTGTGCAAAGTTTTGTATGTGGCTCTGCAGAATCACTAGACAATAGTAGTATCATGTACTATCCGATCAAAAATACTAGTCAAATATCTGGTTGGCCATTTTGTTTGTGGTAATTGTCAAAGCCTCAACATTGAGAAGACTAGAAGAGGACAACCCAAAGGACAGGACACAGTGGCTAGAGCTATTGGTCAATCACAGTTTTATTATTCCAAGAAAACCTTCAATAAGGAGTGGGCAACTGTGCAAGCTTCGCTACAGACAGAGTAATAATAGTAATGGTAGTAGTAGTAGTACAGAGAGTCATAGCAGAGGCAGTTAGAAGCAACTTAGTTAGAGGCAGGGATAAACAGAATTTGGAAACAGATAGTCAAGGTCAAAGAAGTAAGCTTTTGTAAAAAATAGAATTAGAAAGTGGAACCATAATTTATAGTTCGGAAAAAAAAGATGCAGTAAAAGTTAGGGAAATATAAATGTCAATATAACCACTGGAGGACTTATTGGGGCCAGCAGCAGTAGCCTCGGTAGAGGAGCGGTCCTGTGGTTCCCCCGCCGACTCCGACCCCATCTTCTCGCCCCTGGGTGGTGCTGATGATCATGTAAAATATAATAAAGAAAGAGACAAACATTAAGGAGTGCTGTGAAACAAATAATAATAAATCATTTGGAAAAATAAGTCAAACAACACTTTAGGAAACAACAATTGCAAAAAAATTGACCTATCTAATCAGATGGATCACTACTGGCTTCTTCTTGCATTCACGGATCGTCTACTTATTTATGAACACTCCAGTGTTCCATAATCATTCTTATTACAATACGAAGCCTAGTAAGTACCACCTGACCTACACCACCTATTCCAGACGGGCCAATTGTTCACTAAGTCTGCATTTCCATTTTTTTCAGCCATCAAATGCATAGATGAGATGGAGTACACATGCATACATTAGTGCATACATACATACAACAAATTGTGTGGTTGGTTGCATGATTCTGATACTGACTGACCATGCTAAGCCTACCACTCACTAAACAAAGTACAAAAGGTTCGACGGAGGACTGGGGTAAGCAACACTCAGTGACAGAGGAGGCGTCATGCAGACCGCATAAAACAATTATTAACTAATACTAACAAACTAAACCTAGTATCCAATATCCATCCACCACTACTTCACAGTAGGACAATGGAAGGACTAGAGTCTCTCTAGCAAATCGCATTACCTAACTTCAGTTCTGTAAAATAAACTCTTACATAATCAGCACAAGCTAGCGCAAACTAAGTTGCAAACAAGTAAGAGTACCACCGAGCACCTGGGTCCTTAAATCAAAGAAGGTTTTGCTTTTTGGAACGTAATTTACCAGCAACGCTTGGCACGCAGCAGTAATCTTGTTGTTCGTCAAATTGAATTTATACACAATGAGTTACTCACCAAGCCTGATGACCTCGACACCTAGCAGGTCCAACAGGTCCTGCTCCCGGTCCAGGATGTCGGACCACCAGTGGGCTAGCTGATTGTGGGTGCGCCGGACCTCAGAGCACCGGAACACTGCCCGGCGCACCTTCGCCCACCGACGGTGGCGCTCCTGGGTAGCGTACCCGGAGCCGGGCCTGTCACCTGCTGCCAAGGTCAAGGGGAGCTGGCGCTGGATGAAAAAAACAAGGGCGGCCACCTCCTCCTCCCCAAACAGTTGCCAGGCCTGCACCCCTGCAGGACGCTTTCTGCCGCAAGGCAGGCAGCCCATGTCTGCTGCTCCTGCAGGTCCCTTGCCCTTGGCACTAGTTGTGCCCTTGGCCATGGTTCTGGGGTGGGTGGGAGGCGTATAAGAAAAGTTAGAGGGGGAAAAAAAGTTAGGGGGAAGAAGAAAGAAAGAAATTTATAAAAGTAAAAAAAACACAGTAAAAGTAGAAATAAAATGCAAAATATAAACTTAGGCAAAGAGAGAGATAGATGATAACTAAAAAAAGTCAGAAAAAATGCTTTAAAGACAAAGGATTGCAAAGATAAAGGGAGGATAGAAAAGTAGGCCCAGAACCATAACATAGAGTGAAAAACAAGATGGCCGCACCCATTCGCGACCGCGTGGGTAAGTTCGCGCGATATTTCTCGCGAACATGCACTATTCATCGCGAACAAGTAAAATGCGCTCCCGAACATGTCAATGCACATCGTGAACACGCTATCCGCGACCCGGAACAGGAAATAAAGCATTGCGAGCGGGCGGGACAATTGAAAAACAAGATGGCCGCGCCCATTGGCGACAGTATGAGTAAGATCGCGAAATATATCCCCCGAGCATGCAAACAGTTCCCCGAACACGCTCACCGCGCTCCCGAACAAGAAAAAGCCATCGCGAACCGGTGCCCCAAGCAACTACGCTAGCTTGCGAAGCTACGCGTAGCTCGCGTAGTGCAAGTACATCTTCGCGTAGCTTCGCGAAGCGCGACTACCTGAACAACGCCCAGGGTTACCCTGAACCCCAAAACACTACCCCCAGCCCGACCCCCTACACTACACAAATACCACTGCTCTACCCTGAACCCTAAAACACTAACCCCAGCATAACCCCCTACACTACCCAAACACCACTGCACTACCCTAAACCCTAAAACACTGCCCCAGCTCGACCCCCTAAACTACACATGCACCACTGCACTGCCCTAAACCCTAAATCTACCCTAGCACAAACCCCTTCACTACCCAAACACCACTGCACTACCTTAAACTCTAAAACACTACCCCCAGCACAACCCCCTAAAATACCCAAACACCACTGCGCTGCACTAAACCCTAAATCTATCTCCAGCACGACCCCCTACACTACCCGAACACCACTGCGCTACCCTAAACCCTAAAACACTACCCCTAGCACGACTCCCTACACTACTCTAACACCACTGTGCTACACCAAACCCTAAAACACTACCCCCAGCATGACCCCCTACACTACACAAACACTGCTGCGTTACCCTAAACCCTAAATCTACCACAGCACGACCCCCTACACTACATGAACACCACTGCGCTACCCTAAACCCTAAAACACTACCCCAACACGACACCCTACACTACCCAAACACCACTGCGCTACCCTAAACCCTAAAACACTACCCCCAACACGACCCCCTACACAACCCGAACACCACTGCACTACCCTAAACCCTAAAACACTACCCCCAGCACGACCCCCTACACTACCGAACACCACTGCACTAACCTAAACCATATATCTACCCCCAGCACAACCCCCTACACTACTTAAACACCACTGCACTACCTAAAACCCTAAAACACTACCCCCAGCATGACCCCTACACTACCCGAACACCACTGCACTAACCTAAACCCTAAATCTACCCCCAGCAGGACCCCCTACACTTTACAAACACCACTGAACTAACCTAAACCCCAAAACACTACCCCCAGCATGACCCTCTACACTACACAAACACCACTACACTACCCTAAACCCGAAAAACAGTACCCCCAGCACAACCCCGTACACTAAAGAAACACGACTGCACTACCCTAAACCTTAAAACACTACCCCCTACACTACACAAACACAACTGCACTACCCTAAACCCTAAAACACTACTCCCAATACGATGCCCTACACTACCCAAACACCACTGCGCTGCCCTAAACCCTAAAACACTACCCCCAGCACGACTCCCTACACTACCCAAGCACCACCGCGCCACCATAATCCCTAAAACACTACCCCAGCATGACTCCCTACACTACACAAACACCATTGCGATTCCCTATACCCTAAAACACTACCCCAGTACTACCCCTACAATACACAAACACCAATGCACTGCCCTAAAGCCTAAATCTACCCCAGCTTGACCCCCTACACTACCCGAACACCACTGCACTAACCTAAACCCCAAATCTACCACAGCACGACCCCTACACTTTTCACTCACCACTGCAATAACCTAAACCCTAAAACACTACCCCCCGCATGACCCCTTACACTACACAAACACCACTGCACTGAACTAAACACTAAAACACTACCACAGCACGACTCCCTAAACTATACAAGCACCAGTGCACTGCCCTAAACCCTAAATCTACCCCAGCACGAACCCCTTCACGACACAAACACCACTGCACTACCCTAAACCCTAAAACACTATCTCCAGAACGACCCCCTACACTACCCAAACACCACTGCACTGCCCTAAACTCTAAAACACTACCCCCAGCACAACCCACTAAAATACCCAAACACCACTGCGCTACACTAAACCCTAAAAATATCCCCAGCATGACCCCCTACACTACCCGAACACCACTGCGCTACACTAAACCCTAAAACACTACCCCTAGCACGACTCCCTACACTACTCTGACACCCCTGTGCTACGCTAAACCCTAAAACACTACCCCCAACACGACCCCCTACACTACACAAACACCACTGCTCTACCCCGAACCCTACAACACTAGCCCCAGCACGACCCCCTACACCACCCAAACACCACTGCACTACCCTGAACCCTAAAACACTACCCCCAGCCTGACCCCCTACACTACACAAACACCACTGCTCTACCCTGAACCCTAAAACACTACCCGCAGCACGAACCCCTACACTACCCAAACACCACTGCTCTACCCTAAACCCTAAAACACTATCCCAGCACGACCCCCTACATTACCCAAACACCACTGCACTACACTAAACCCTAAAACACTACCCTCAGCACGACCCCCTACACTACCCGAACACCACTGCGCTATCCTAAACCATAAATCTACCCCAGCATGACTACCTACACTACCCGAACACCACTGTGCTAAACTAAGCCCTAAAACACTAGCCCAACAAGACACACTACACTACCTGAACACCACTGCGCTACCCTAAACCCTAAAACACTACCCCCAGCATGACCCCCTACAGTACCCAAACACCACTGCACTACCCAGAACCCTAAAACACTACCCCCAGCACAACCTCCTACACTACACAAATACAACGGCACTGCTCTAAACCCTAAAACACTACCCCCAGCACGACCACCTACACTACCCAAACACCACTGCACTACCCAAAACCCTAAAACACTATGCCCAGCACAACCCCCTACACCACCCAAACACCACTGCACTACCCTGAACCCTAAAACACTACCCCCAGCCTGACCCCCTACACTACACAAACACCACTGCTCTACCCTGAACCCTAAAACACTACCCGCAGCACGAACCCCTACACTACCCAAACACCACTGCTCTACCCTAAACCCTAAAACACTATCCCAGCACGACCCCCTACATTACCCAAACACCACTGCACGTCACTAAACCCTAAAACACTACTCTCAGCACGACCCCCTACACTACCCGAACACCACTGCGCTATCCTAAACCATAAATCTACCCCAGCATGACTACCTACACTACCCGAACACCACTGCGCTAAACTAAGCCCTAAAACACTAGCCCAACAAGACACACTACACTAGCTGAACACCACTGCGCTACCCTAAACCCTAAAACACTACCCCCAGCATGACCCCCTACAGTACCCAAACACCACTGCACTACCCAGAACCCTAAAACACTACCCTCAGCACAACCTCCTACACTACACAAATACAACGGCACTGCTCTAAACCCTAAAACACTACCCCCAGCACGACCACCTACACTACCCAAACACCACTGAACTACCCAAAACCCTAAAACACTATGCCCAGCACAACCCCCTACACTACAGAAACACCACTGCACTGCCCTAAACCCAAAAGCACTACCCCAGCATAACCCCCTACACTTCACAAACACCACTGCACTTCCCTAAACCCTAAAACACTACCCACCACACTACACAAACACAACTGCACTACCCTAAACCCTAAAACACTACTCCCATCACGACGCCCTACACTACCCAAACACCACTGCGCTGCCGTAAACCCTAAAACACTACCCCCAGCATGACCCCCTATACTACACAAACACCACGGCACTACCCTAAACCCTAAACACTACCCCCTACACTACACAAACACAACTGCAGAACCCTAAACCCTAAAACACTACTCCCAGCACGACGCCCTACACTACCCAAACACCACTGCACTACCCTAAACCCTAAAACACTACCCCCAGCACAGCCCCCTACACTGCCCAAACACCACTGCGCTGCCCTAAACCTTAAATCTACGGCCAGTACGACCCCCTACACTACTCAAAAACCACTGCGCTACCCTAAACCCTAAAACACTACCTCAGCACAACCCCCTACACTACCCAAACACCACTGCACTTCCCTAAACCCTAAATATACCCCCAGCACGACCCCCTACACTACCCAAACACCACTGCACTGCCCTAAACCCTAAATCTACCCCCAGCACGAACCACTACAATACACAAGCACCACTGCACTACCCTAAACCCTTTAACACTATCTCCAGCACGAACCCCTACACTACCCAAACACCACTGCACTGCCCTAAACACTAAAACACTACCCCAGCACGATCCTTTACACTACCCAAACACCACTGCACTGCCCTAAACCCTAAACCACTACCCCCAGCTTGACTCCCTACACTACCCAAATGCCACTGCACTACAATAAACCCTAAAACACTACCCCCAGCAGGACCCCCTACACTACCCAAACACAACTGCACTGCCCTAAACCCTAAACCACTACCCGCAGCATGACCCCCTACACTACCCACACACCACTGCACTGCCCTAAACCCTAAAACAATACCCCCAGCAGAACCCCCAACACTACCCGAACACCACTTACTCTGCCTTAAACCCTAAAACACTACCCCAGCACATTGTCTCCCTACACTACAAAAACACCACTGCACTGCCCTAAACCCTAAGTCTATCCCCAGCACGATCGCCTACACTACACAAACACTTCTGCACTACCCTAAACCCTAAAACACTACCCCCAGCACGGCCCCCTACACTACACAAACACCAATGCACTACCATAAACCCTAAAACACTACCCCCAGCACAACTCCCTACACTACCCAATCACCATTGCACTACACCAAACCCTAAATTTATCCCCAGCACGACCCCCTACACTACACAAACACCACTGCACTAACCTATAGCCTAAAACACTACCCTCAGAATGACCACTACACTACCCAAACACCACTGCCCTACCCTAAACCCTAAAACTTTACCTCCAGCATGACCCAATACACTTCCCAAAGACCACTGCTCCACCCTAAACCCTAAAACAGTACCCCCAGCCCGATCCCCTAAACTACACAAACACCACTGCTCTACCCTGAATCCTAAAACACTAGCCCCAGCACGACCCCCTTCACCACCCAAACACCACTGCACTGCCCTGAAACCTAAAACACTACCCCCAGCATGACCACCTACACTACCCGAACACCACTGCACTAACCTAAACCCTAAATCTACCCCCAGCATGACCCCCTACACTACATGAATACCACTGCGCCACCCTAAACCCTAAACACTACCCGCAGCTCGACCCCCTACACTACCCAAACACCACTGCGCTGCCCTAAACCCTAAAACACTACCCCAGCATGACCCCCTACACTACACAAACACCACTGCACTACCCTAAACCCTAATACACTACCCACTACACTACAAAAACACAACTGCACTACCATAAACCCTAAAACACTACTCCCTGCACGACGCCCTACACTACCCAAACACCACAGCACTGCCCGAAACCCTAAATCTACCCCAGCACAACCCCTACACTACACAAACACCACAGCACTACCCTAAACCCAAAAACACTATCTCCAGCACGACCCCCTACACTACCCAAACACCACTGCACTACCCTATACCCCAAAACACTATCCCAGCACGACACCCTACCCTACCCAAACACCATTGCGCTACCCTAAACCCTAAAACACTAACCCCAGCACGACACCCTACTCTACCCAAACATCACTGCACTACCCTGAACCCAAAAACACTATCCCCAGCACGATCCCCTACACTTCCTGAACACCACTGCTCTTCCCTAAGCCCTAAATTTACCCCAACATGACCCCCTACACTACCTGAATACCACTGCGCTACCCTAATCCCTAAAACACTACCCCCAGCACGACCCCCGACACTACCCGAACACCACTGCACTAACCTAAACCCTAAATATACCCCCAGCACAACCCCCTACACTACATGAATACCACTGCGCCACCCAAAACCCTAAAACACTACCCCCAGCACGACCACCTACACTAATCAAATACCACTGCACTACCCCAAACCCTAAAACACTACCCCCAGCATGACCCCCTTCACTAACCAAACACCACTGCACTGCCCTAAACACTAAAACACTACCACCAGCACAACCCCCTAAATTACACAAATACAACTGCACTACCCTAATCCCTAAAACACTACTCCCAGCACGACACCCTACATTACCCAAACACCACTGCACTGCCCAAAACCCTAAATTTACCCCCAGCACAACCCCCTACACTACACAAACACCACTGCACTACCCTACACCCTAAAACACTACCCCCAGCACGACCCCCTACACTACAAAAACACCACTGCACTACCCTAAACCCTAAAACACTACCCCCAGCATGACCCTCTACACTACACAAACACCACTGCACTATCCTGCACCCTAAAACACTACCCCCAGCATGACCCTCTACACTACACAAACACCAATGCTCTACCCTGAACCCAAAAACACTATCCCCAGCACGACCTCCTACACTACCCGAACACCACTGCACTAACCTAAACCCTAAATCTAACCCCAGCACGACCCCCTACACTACATGAATACCACTGCGCCACACTAAATCACTATCCCCAGCACAACCACCTACACTACCAAAACACCACTGCACTACCCAAAACCCTAAAACACTACCCCCAGCACGACGCCCTACACTACCCGAACACCACTGCGCTGCCGTAAACCCTAAATCACTACCCCAACATGACCCCCTATACTACACATACACCACTGCACTACCCTAAACTGTAAAACACTACCCCCTAGACTACACAAACACAACTGCACTACTCTAAACCCTAAAACACTACTCCCAGCATGATGCCCCACACTACCCAAACACCAATGCACTACCTTAAACCCTAAAACACTACCCCCAGCACGACCCCCTAAACTACACAAACACCACTGCACTGCCCTAAACCCTAAATCTACCCCAGCACGAACCCCTACACTACCCAAACACCACTGCGCCACCGTAATCCCTAAAACACTACTCCAGCACGACCCCCTACACTACCCATACACCACTGCACTAACCTAAACCCTAAAACACTACTCCCAGCACGACCCCCTACACTACCAGAACACCACTGCACTACCCCTAATCCCTAAAACACGACCCTCTACACTACACAAACACACCTGTTCTACGCTAAAGCCTAAAACACTACCCCCAGCATGACCCCCTACACTATCCAAACACCACTGCAATACCCTGAACCCTAAAACACTACACCCTACACTACACAAACACCTCTGCACTACCCTAAAACACTACCCCCAGCACAACTCCAAACACTATACAAACGCCACTGCACTACCCTAAACCCTAAAACACTACCCCAGCACGACCCCCTACATTACCCAAACACCACTGCACTACCCTAAACCCTAAAGCTCTACCACCAACACAACCCCAACACTACTACACAAACAACACTGCACTACCCTAAACCCTAAAACACTACCCCAGCACGACCCCCTACACATACTCAAACACCAACGCACTACCCTAAACCCTAAGACACTACCACAGAGCGACTCCCTACACTACCCACACCCAACTGCACTACACCAAGCCTAAATCTACCCCCAGCACGACCCCCTACCCTACACATACACCACTGCACTAACCTATACCCTAAAACACTTCCCCTTGCACGACCCCTACACTACTCAAACACCACTGCACTACCCTAAACACTAAAACACTACCCCAGCATGACCCCTACACAACCCAAACACCACAGCACTACCCTAAACCCTAAAACAGTTACCCAGCACAACCTCCAACACTACCCAAACACCACTGCACTACCCTAAACCCTAAAACACTACCCCAGCTCACTGTCAGGAATTCCCGTCACACAAATCATTGTTTATCCTGCGTTATTTGCAAACACCCGTATGGTGGAAAACGTAATCATATTGCAATACTCCAACAAAAATTGCCTTAATTAAAACCTGTGTCTTTTTTTATGTTTTAGTTTTCTATTTGTTTTGGCCAATGCTTATTGTCTATAGGAATCCTTTGCCAATGTTTGTTAAAGTGTATGTATCAATGCTTGTTGTGTTTATTAAGCAGTGACACCTGTATTAAAATGAGGGCTGCTCTTGGCAGTTGTGAACATGAGCACACACCCGGACATCTGTATTAAGATGAGGGCTGCTCTTGGCAGTTGAGAACAGAGGACACACCCGGCGACGCCCAAGATCCTGACTATAAATAGCCCAGGGTTTCCGTCACTCATTACTTGGCTTTCTGTTTTCCCATCAAAGAAGGATTCCTCTCTGCGCATCATCAAGGAGAGCATCATCAAGGATTAGAGCTTCGCCGTGTCAACATCACGTGACCACGTCTTCAGGAAAAGCTCTCCGTCTTCGAGCCGGCTCAGATGGAGTGTAGGACCTTTCAGAAAACCAGATCACGTGTGCAGGGCAAATCGGACATCGCGTGAAAGAGCTAAGTGTTCCTGTCACGCAAATTTATTTGGTTTATTTGTCATGTCTGAAAGAACTTGAAAAGCTTATGTGTTTTAACTCATAGATCTTTGGGTAATTTGTCACTAGCTGATTTGTTTGTTCGAAATAGCAAAAATTATTATGATGCTGATGTTTTTAGCAGGTACTTGTTGTTCGCGCTTTGAGCTGTTAAAAAGTAATCAGTATTCCTGGAACTTTTAAAACACCAACAAGTTGTGTGCACCCGTATTTGGCAGCGTGTGGCCAACGCGATCTTGTGTAATGAGAATTTTTTATATTTTGACGCATATCATGTTGGGTGCTATTGGGCCCTATTGAGAGCATTTAAAAGCACATCAGACTTTATTTGAATTTTGATTTTCCCAGAGTTTGGGGACCTTAGGCACAGTTGAGACATTGTAACGCACAATAAGGTGAGATAATAATATTTTGAGATAACAAATATTCTAAGTGAATTTGCATAAAATAGAGTACAAGGTCTAATACAATCCTTGTTTATGTTTATAGAAAAACTAAAGTTCCATGCCTTTAATGTTTATGAGAGACAACTTATGCAAAGTAACCTAACACCAAGAAAAGGTAATTTGAATGTAAAAATATTATGGTGTAGTATTGCTTTTAACTCTGGGTAGTGAGGTTTTTCTATGCTTATGTATATATATTCTTTGTATGTTTTAGGATACGTATAGGTGGTTTGCTGTGTCAACTTTACAGAACCTGGCTGGTCCAGACGGTACATCCACTTCTTGGTGAAGTGCAAAAACGTAGCAGTCTCTTTTCTTCTTTGTCTCTCCTCCCAAACCCCCTTCCCTCTTTGGCCACCAGCCAGGACTTCTGTTTTGGTCAGCAGCACTGAGAGGTGTTCAGGGAGGGTTGTGGAACAAGCATCGTTCCTGCAGACGGACCTGGTTTTCATGTGAGTGGCTGGACTCACATTTAACATAAAGCCAAGCCACAAAAAATATTGTCTGCCTGAACGATAGATACCCCCACAGAAAGCACAATGAACATGCAAGAGTTAACTAGGTTAGTGTTGGGATTGCAACAGGAAGTCACCACACTAAAAAAAGAAAATCACACTTTATATTGCGAGTTACAGCGCTAGAAAACCCTTGGGATGCCACCCCGGTTAAAACGAAACCAGTGGTCCAACTGCAGCGCTTTCTTTTCAACCCATCAGCTACAGAGGGAGCAGGTGCAAGTCAACCTGTAAATGTCAGTGTTACAACTCCTACTCCAATTCCTTTGGCTCCCCCTGAATGGTTCTTTGGCGACCAGACAAAGTTCAGCATTTTTATATATCAGTGTCAGTTACACTTCCTCTGTAAGCGTGCAGCTTTTACAGATGATGCGTCTAAGGTGGCTTTCGTTTTATCTTACCTAGGTGGTACGGCTGCCACGTTATACCCTTCGTAGAAAGGGCTGACCCGATCTTGCATAACTTTTGCCGTTTTAAGGAGACAATGCAGAAGCTTTTTGAGAGACATCAATTTATACAAGCCAGTGACAATGAGCTTCTGAACCTACGGCAGGGCAATAAGGATTTATTGTCCTACATCACATCCTTTAATAGGTTGATTGCGGAGACACAATAGCCAGAGGAAAAAAGAACATCACTTTTTTATTGTGGCTTACGGGATGACTTGAAGGATGTACTGGCACAAATCATTGATTTGCCGTCTGATTGTGCAGAATTTATTGATTTAGTGGTTCGGTTGGATCATTGTCTGGGTGAAAGAAAGAGTGAGAGGACTCGTGGTGATATGCCCAGATTTGTTGTAGCTAAACATGAGAAAAAAGAGGTACATAATTCTAATGTTTCTGCTGATCATTCGGAATCCATGCAGATTGGAGGAATTAGGGGATCTTTGTCCAAGGAGGAGAAGGATAGGAGACGCCGCCTAAACCTTTGTTTGTATTGCGGGAAGTCTGGGCATTTCGCCGGGGATTGTTTGACTAAAAATGCTCCCAAAAAGGCGATCGCTGTAATTGACACCCCTCTTCCCTCTACTGAATTTAAAAAGTCGGAAAACTCCCAGGTCCGATAAGGAGTGGGGCTCCCTTATCGAGCATAGACAACAGTTTGGCCTCTTACCATTATTTAGGAAACGCTATAACAACAGAGCCCCGTCATTTAACTTTGATTGTCACCTTGCTTTTTTCTACCCAGACTAGAAAAGTGATTCCCATCTTATTGGATTCGGGAGCAACCGGAAATTTTATGGACATAGGCCTAGCTAAAACTTTGAATGTTCCAACCATTGAGAATGAGGTCCCTTAACCTGTGCGTGCTGTAGATGGCTTGGAGCTATCTTCAGGGTTAATACACTCCCAGACCTCTCCTGTTACCATGATTTGTGCTGATGGACACACAGAACAGATTCACTTTGATCTTATTGATACCCCGGTGTTTGGGGCCATTTTGGGCATACCATGGCTCCAATTACACAATCCTAAAATAGACTGGTACAAACGCACTGTAATATTGGATTCTGCGCATTGTTGGCAGAAATGCTATTCAAATAATCAACATCCTGTAACGCCTTTGCACTGCGCTTCTGTGCTTGAAAAATCAGAATTAGTACACGGAGAAGAGGCCGCCACCATTCTGCCAAAACAATACACTGACTTTCATGATGTGTTCTCTGAGGAACAAGCAACCCAGTTACCACCCCACCGATCGTATGACTGCCGTATTGACTTGCTCCCTGGAGCCGCTCTCCCATGCAGTTGTGTGTACGCCTTGTCTGAACCTGAGACTCAGTATTTGCGCAAATACTTGGATGACCTATTGTTGAAAGGCTTTATTAGACATTCTACATCCCCTGTTAGTTCGCCACTATTTTTCGTTCCAAAAAATAATAAAGAACTTTACGCCTGCATAGACTACCGTGCCTTAAATAAGGTGATGGTAAAGAACCGCTATCCACTCCCATTGATACCGGTATTATTAGATCAGGTCCGACACTCCACCATCTTTACCAAGTTAGACCTGAGAGGTGCTTACCACCTGATTAGAGTAAAAGATGGGGACACGTGGAAGACCGTATTTAGGACAAAATTCGGTCTGTTTGAATATACAGTGATGCCCTTCAGTTTGTGTAATGCTCCTGCAGCATTTCAATATTTCATCAATGATGTGCTGCAGGAGTTCCTGGACGTCTTTGTCATAGTCTATATAGACGATATCCTGATTTTTTCTTCCACAACCGAAGAGCATGTAGGGCATGTTCGCGCTGTTTAACAATGGCTAAGAGAGCATCAGCTTTTTGTTAAGTTGGAGAAATGCGTTTTTCATGCTACCCGCATTGAGTTTTTGGGTTACGTAATTTCTCCTAATGGAATAGCTATGGATGATTCCAAGGTTCAGGCTATCTTGAAATGGGAAACGCCAGGATCCGTAAAAGATATTCAGAGGTTTCTGGGTTTCGCCAATTTTTATTGGCGATTTATTCCTCAGTTCTCTTCTGTTGTAGCACCCATTACTCAGCTTCTCAAAAAGGGAGTTACATTTCATTGGACCCCAGCAGCAGAAGAAGCTTTTCAGAAACTCAAGCGAGCCTTTACCAAAGCCCCACCATTACACCACCCAGATTCTTCACAAGCCTTTTACTTAGAAGCCGATGCTTCTCAGGTTTCTGGGGGTGGTATTTTGTCCCAGAGAGATCCTACATCTGGGCAGTTACATCCAGTAGCTTATTTTTCAAAGAAGCTTCTACCTGCCGAGCAAAATTATACGGTGGCTGAGCGAGAACTCCTAGCCATCAAACTCGCCTTTCAGGAGTGGCGACACCATTTGTTGGGAACCCGTCACACAATTACCATTTACTCTGACCACCGTAATTTGCAATTTTACCAGAATGTCAAGGCACTAACCCCACGACAACTGCGTTGGCTTTTGTTTTTTAACGAATTCGATTTCGTACTCACATACAGACCTGGGAAAGAACAGCAGAAAGCTGACACACTGTCTCAGTTAAATTTCCCAGCACCAGACAAGGGCAGTGACACACCTACTTCTATTATCCCAGAACATAAAATCATCGCCTCATGTGCTCCCAAAGATTTCTTAGAAAAGGTCCTGGTAGCACAGAGAAAAGAGTCCATACCCCCCAATGCAGTAAAAGAAGGCAAATTTTGGTATCATGATAATCGGTTATATGTTCCCACACAAGAGTTGCGTGATACTGTTTTGCATTGGTATCATGACACCACACTGGCTGGTCATCCAGGAGTTTAGAAAACAGTGGAATTGTGTCAAAGAGATTTCTGGTGGCCCACATTATTATCTGAATTGGAAAATTACGTCAAAACCTGTCCAACCTGTCTACAATCCAAATCCCTTCATGTTGCTCCTGCTGGGCTATTACAACCTATGCCTATCCCACCTGCACCCTGGCATACGATGAGTATGGATTTCGTTACCGGGTTGCCTACATCCAATGGTTTCTCCATCATATGGGTGATAATAGATTATTTAACCAAAATGGCACACTTTTTTCCCTTAACCCATATGCCGTCAGCAAAGGAGTTAACAGACCTGTTTATACAACATGTGGTAAAATTACATGGTTTACCAATGGCCGTTGTGTCCGATAGAGACCCACAGTTTGTGTCTAGGTTTTGGCGAAATTTTTGCTCCTCAATGAAAATTGAAGTTTGTCTATCCTCTGCCTATCATCCTCAGACGGATGGTTAAACTGAACGCCTTAATCAGACCCTTGAACAAACATTGCAATGTTTTCTTGCTACCATGACTTGGCGGAATTTGTATACAATAATTCAGCCCATTCTGCCACTGGGGTTTCGCCCTTTTACTGTGTTTTTGGTTACCATCCTAGAATGCTCCCCACTTTGCAGTCATCTAGCGCTGCTCAAGTCCCGACAGTACATGAACATCATCGTCACTTAGCGCACATCCAAACTCAGGTTAAGAAACACTTAGAGTCATACCAAAAACAAGTTAAAACACAAGCAGATAAACATAGACTACCATCTCTGCAATACTCAGTTGGGGATCAAGTATGGTTGTCAACCAAAAATCTGAACATCGACGGTTCCCGTAAATTAAACCCAAAGTTTCTAGGACCATTTACCATCACCAAAACGATCAATCGTGTGACTGTAAGATTAGATCTCCCATCAGATTACCAGATTTATCAGGTGTTTCATGTTTCTCTACTTCGACCCTACTCTCCTACAACTAGAACAGGGCCGCCACCAGTAAAAGTTCATGGAGAATGGGAGTTTGAGGTGGCTAGGGTTTTGGATGCTAAAAGAATAAGGGGAGTGTTGCATTATCTACTAGTATGGAAGGGTTACAGTGCGGAGGACAATTCATGGGAACCCGCCTCTTCTGTCCATGCTCCTCAGTTAGTAAGACAATTCCATCAACAAAATCCCTCTAAACCACGACCTCTATCAGGACTTTTGAGAGGGAGGACTGTCAGGAATTCCCGTCACACAAATCATTGTTTATCCTGCGTTATTTGCAAACACCCGTATGGTGGAAAACTTAATCATATTGCAATACTCCAACAAAAACTTGCCTTAATTGAAACCTGTGTCTTTTGTTATGTTTTAGTTTTCTATTTGTTTTGGCCAATGCTTATTGTCTAAAGGCATCCTTTGCCCAACACCACTGTACTGGCCAAAACCCTAAATCTACCCCCAGCACAACCCCCTACACTACACAAACACCACTGCACTACCCTAAACCCTAAAACACTATCTCCAGCATGACCCCTTACACTAACCAAACACCACTGCACTAACCGAAAACCCAAAAACACTACCCCAGCATGACCCCCTACACTACCCAAACACCACTGCGCTATCCTAAACTCTAAAACACTACCCCCAGCACGACCCCCTACACTACCCAAACACCACTGTACTGCCCTAAACCCTAAAACACTACCCCCAGCACGACCCCCTCCACTACACAAACACCACTGCACTATCCTGAACCCTAAAACTCGACCCCCAGCATGACCCCCTACACTACACAAACACCACTCCTCTACACTGAACCCAAAAACACTACCCATAGCACGACCCCCTACACTACCCGAACACCACTGCGCTACCCTAATTCCTAAATCTACCCAGCATGACCCCCTACACTACCCAAACACCACTGCACTACCCTAAACCCTCAAACTTTACCCCCAGCATGACCCCATACACTACCAAATGACCACTGCACTACCCTAAACCCTAAAACACTTACCCCAGTACGACCCCCTACACTACTCAAACACCACTGCACTACCCTAAACCCTAAAACACTACCCCCAGCACGACCCCCTACACTACACAAACACCCCTGCACTACCCTGAACCCGAAAACACTGCCCCAATCCCGATCCCCTACAGTACACAAACACCACTGCTCTACCCTGATCCCTAAAACACTAGCCCCCAGCACGACGCAGTACACCATCCAAACACCACTGCTCTGCCCTGAAACCTAAAACACTACCCTCTACACTACCCAAACACCACTGCACTACCCTAAACCCTAAAACACTACCCCCAGCATGACCCCCTAAACTACACAAACACCACTGCACTGTCCTAAACCCTAAAACACTACTCCCAGCACGACGCCCTACACTACCCAAACACAACTGCACTGCCCGAAACCCTAAATCTACCCCCAGCACAACACCCTACACTACACAAACACCACCGCACTACCCTAAACCCTGAACACTATCTCCAGCATGACACCCTACACTACCCAAACACCACTGCACTACCCTAAACCCAAAAACATTACCTCAACACGACCCCCTAGACTACCCAAACACCACTGCTCTACCCTACATCCTAAAACACTACCCCCAGCACGACCCCCTAGACTACCCAAACACCACTGCCCTACCCTTAACCATAAATCTACCCCAGCACGACCCCCTACACTACCCAAACACCAATGCGCTGCCCTAAACCCTAAACAACTACCCCCACCAGGACCACCTAAACTACCCAAACACCACTGCACTATCCTAAACCCTAAAACACTACTCCCAGTACGACTCCCTACACTACCCAAACACCACTGCGCTGCCCTTAACCCTAAAACACTACCCCAGCATGACCCCCTACACTATGCAAACACCACTGCCCTACCTTTAACCATAAATCTACCCCCAGCACGACCCCCTACTCTACCCAAACACCACTGCGCTGCCCTAAACCCTAAATACCTAGCCCCAGCAGGACCCCCTACACTACCCAAACACCACTGCACTACACTAAACCTTAAAAGAATAACCCCTGCACCACCCCCTACCCAACCCAAAGACCACTGCGCTGCCCTAAACCATAAAACACTACCCCCAGCACAACCCCCTACACTACCCAAACACCACTGTACTGCCCTAAACCCTAAAACACTACCCCCAGCACGACCCCCTCCACTACAGAAACACCACTGCACTATCCTGAACCCTAAAACTCGACCCCCAGCATGACCCCCTACACTACACAAACACCACTCCTCTACACTGAACCCAAAAACACTACCCATAGCACAACCCCCTACACTACCCGAACACCACTGCGCTACCCTAAATCCTAAATCTACCCAGCATGACCCCCTACACTACCCAAACACCACTGCACTACCCTAAACCCTAAAACTTTACCCCCAGCAGGACCACCTAAACTACCCAAACACCACTGCACTATCCTAAACCCTAAAACACTACTCCCAGTACGACTCCCTACACTACCCAAACACCACTGCGCTGCCCTTAACCCTAAAACACTACCCCAGCATGACCCCCTACACTATGCAAACACCACTGCCCTACCTTTAACCATAAATCTACCCCCAGCACGACCCCCTACTCTACTCAAACACCACTGCGCTGCCCTAAACCCTAAATACCTAGCCCCAGCAGGACCCCCTACACTACCCAAACACCACTGCACTACACTAAACCTTAAAAGAATAACCCCTGCACCACCCCCTACCCAACCCAAAGACCACTGCGCTGCCCTAAACCATAAAACACTACCCCCAGCACAACCCCCTACACTACCCAAACACCACTGTACTGCCCTAAACCCTAAAACACTACCCCCAGCACGACCCCCTCCACTACACAAACACCACTGCACTATCCTGAACCCTAAAACTCGACCCCCAGCATGACCCCCTACACTACACAAACACCACTCCTCTACACTGAACCCAAAAACACTACCCATAGCACGACCCCCTACACTACCCGAACACCACTGCGCTACCCTAAATCCTAAATCTACCCAGCATGACCCCCTACACTACCCAAACACCACTGCACTACCCTAAACCCTAAAACTTTACCCCCAGCATGACCCCATACACTACCAAATGACCACTGCACTACCCTAAACCCTAAAACACTTACCCCAGTACGACCCCCTACACTACTCAAACACCACTGCACTACCCTAAACCCTAAAACACTAACCCCAGCACGACCCCCTACACTACACAAACACCCCTGCACTACCCTGAACCCGAAAACACTGCCCCAATCCCGATCCCCTACAGTACACAAACACCACTGCTCTACCCTGATCCCTAAAACACTAGCCCCCAGCACGACGCAGTACACCATCCAAACACCACTGCTCTGCCCTGAAACCTAAAACACTACCCTCTACACTACCCAAACACCACTGCACTACCCTAAACCCTAAAACGCTACCCCCAGCATGACCCCCTAAACTACACAAACACCACTGCACTGTCCTAAACCCTAAAACACTACTCCCAGCACGACGCCCTACACTACCCAAACACAACTGCACTGCCCGAAACCCTAAATCTACCCCCAGCACAACACCCTACACTACACAAACACCACCGCACTACCCTAAACCCTGAACACTATCTCCAGCATGACACCCTACACTACCCAAACACCACTGCACTACCCTAAACCCAAAAACATTACCTCAACACGACCCCCTACACTACCCAAACACCACTGCTCTACCCTACATCCTAAAACACTACCCCCAGCACGACCCCCTAGACTACCCAAACACCACTGCCCTACCCTTAACCATAAATCTACCCCAGCACGACCCCCTACACTACCCAAACACCAATGCGCTGCCCTAAACCCTAAACAACTACCCCCAGCAGGACCACCTAAACTACCCAAACACCACTGCACTATCCTAAACCCTAAAACACTACTCCCAGTACGACTCCCTACACTACCCAAACACCACTGCGCTGCCCTTAACCCTAAAACACTACCCCAGCATGACCCCCTACACTATGCAAACACCACTGCCCTACCTTTAACCATAAATCTACCCCCAGCACGACCCCCTACTCTACCCAAACACCACTGCGCTGCCCTAAACCCTAAATACCTAGCCCCAGCAGGACCCCCTACACTACCCAAACACCACTGCACTACACTAAACCTTAAAAGAATAACCCCTGCACCACCCCCTACCCAACCCAAAGACCACTGCGCTGCCCTAAACCATAAAACACTACCCCCAGCACAACCCCCTACACTACCCAAACACCACTGCGCTGCCCTAAACCCTAAAACACTACCCCCAGCACGGCCCCCTACACTACCCAAACACCACTGCGCTGCCCTAAACCCTAAATCTACGGCCAGTACGACCCCCTACACCACTCAAACACCACTGCACTGCCCTAAACCCTAAATCTACCTCCATCGCAAACCTCTACACTACACAAACACAACTGCACTACTCTAAACCCTAAAGCACTACTCCTAGGACGACACCCTACACTACCCAAACACCACTGTACTGCCCAAAACCCTAAATCTACCCCCAGCACAACCCCCTACACTACAAAAACACCACTGCACTACCCTAAACCCTAAAACACTATCTCCAGCATGACCCCTTACACTAATAAAACACCACTGCACTAACCTAAACCCAAAAACACTACCCCAGCATGACCCCCTACACTACCCAAACACCACTGCGCTACCCTAAACCCTAAAACACTACCCCCAGCACGACCCCCTACACTACCCAAACACCACTGTACTGCCCTAAACCCTAAAACACTACCCCCAGCACGACCCCCTACACTACACAAACACCACTGCTCTACACTGAACCCAAAAACACTACCCCTAGCACGACCCCCTACACTACCCGAACACCACTGCGCTACCCTAATCCCTAAATCTACCCAGCATGACCCCCTACACTACCCGAACACCACTGCACTATACTAAACCCTAAAACACTACCCCAACACGACACACTACACTACCCGAACACCACTGCGCTACCCTAAACCCTAAATTACTACCCCATCACGACCCCATACACTACTCGAACCCCACTGCACCAACCTAAACCCTAAATCTGCCCCCAGCACGACCACCTACACTACCCAAACACCAGTGCGCTACCCAAAAACTTAAAACACTACCCCCAGCACAACCCCCTACACTACACAAACACCACTGCACTGCAATAAACCCTAAAACACTATCACCCAGCATGACCCCTTACACTATCCAAACACGACTGCACTACCCTAAACCCCAAAACACTATCCCAGCATGACCCCCTACACTACCCAAACACCACTGAACTACCCTAAACCCTAAAACACTACCCCCAGCACGAACCCCTACACTTCCCAATCACCACTGCACTACCCTAAACCCTAAAACACTACCCCCAGCACGGCCCCCTACACTACACAAACACCACTGCACTATCCTGAACCCTAAAACTCTACCCCCAGCACGACCCCCTACACTACACAAACACCACTGCTCTACACTGAACCCAAAAACACTACCCCTAGCATGACCCCATACACTACCAGAACACCACTGCGCTACCCTAAACCGTAAATCTACCCAGCATGACCCCCTACACTACCCGAACACCACTGCACTATACTAAACCCTAAAACACTACCCCAACACGGCACACTACACTACCCGATCACCACTGCGCTACCCTAAACCCTAAAACACTACCCCATCACGACCCCCTACACTACTCAAACACCACTGCCCTACCCTAAACCCTAAAACACTACCCCCAGCATGACCCCCTACATTATCCGAACCCCACTGCTCTAACCTAAACCCTAAATCTACCCCCAGCACGACCCCCTACACTACATGAATACCACTGTGCCACCCTCAACCCTAAAACAATACCCCCAGCACGACCACCTACACTACCCAAACACCAGTGCACTACCCAAAAACTTAAAACACTACCCCAGCACAAACCCCTACACTACAAAAACACCACTGCACTGCAATAAACCCTAAAACACTACCCCCAGCACAAGGCCCTACACTTCACAAACACCACTGCACTACCCTAAACCCTAAAACACTACCCCTACACTACACAAACACAACTGCACTACCCTAAACCCTAAAACTCTACTCCCAGCTAGGGGTGGGCGAGATTTCCGTTCCGTTCGCGTAAATTGCGACATTTTGACAATTTCGTGTTCCACGCGGAACGCGAAAATGTCGAAACTTCCGCGATCCGCGACCGGAACGGACATATGCAGGACAGGATTCATTCTGGCACGATGCTCCTGTCACAAAAATTAAACCTCAACAGGAAGCACTTACAGATATATATAAAGTAGGTGCCCGAGTTGGAGCTCAAATTCAGTAACGCATTAATCAGCACAAAACATTCGGGAGTAGCTAGGTCGAGGCTGGGCAGGTGTGCTTTTCTCCCCACATCTACCGTCAAAAATTAGCTGTGATCCTCGATGGAGCTCTGTGCATCCACGACTTTCTCGAGCTCAACCCCCGTGTAACTCCTGACGCCAGGAGGTTCTGTCTCCTCATCTGCTGCTCTGATCGGTCTCTGGCCCTTTATAAACAAGCGGCATGTGAACTGCATGGAAGCCCCGCCACACCCACCAGCGGTGGGCATCGTCTTCCCGCCCTTTACCCCACTATGATGGACAGCTGACTCACGGAACCCCGGGGCCCGTCGGCGCCGTGGCATCGTTAAAGACACACATGGTCACTGTAGAGTAACTCTTCTGGCCCTTTACGCAGTTGTAGTGTAGGAAAAGCACTATACATTTACCCAACGAGGTAGCACTTACTGATTAGCCAGTAGAAAGTACTCCGAGTCCAGTTATCTCCCGTCAAAAATTAGCTGTGATCCTCGATGGAGCTCTGTGCATCCATGACTTTTTCGAGCGCAATCCCCGTGTAGTTCCTGACACCAGGAGGTTCTGTCTCCTCGTCTGCTGCTCTGATCGGTCTCTGGCCCTTTAAACAAGCGGCATGTGAACTGCATGGAAGCCCCGCCACACACACCAGCGGTGGGCAACGTCTTCCCGCCCTTTCCCCCACTATGACGGACAGCTGACTCGAGGGCACCCTACCAGAAGCACTAATCTCCGCGATCACACGAAATATCGCGAGATCGCGGAGATTTTGTGCCGTTTCGCGATATTTGGCGAAAGGCACTTCCGGTAATTCCGCCCACCCCTACTCCCAGCACGACGCCCTACACTACCCAAACACCACTGCGCTGACCTAAACCCTAAAACACTACCCCCTACACTACACAAACACAACTGCACTACCCTAAACCCTAAAACACTACTCCCAGCACGACGCCCTACACTACCCAAACACCACTGCACTGCCCGAAACGCTTAAACACTATCTCCAGCATGACCCCCTACACTACCCAAACACCACTGCACTACCCTAAACCCAAAAACATTACCTTAACATGACCCCCTACACTACCCAAATACCACTGCGCTACCCTACATCCTAAAACACTACCCCCAGCACGACCCCCTACACTACCCAAACACCACTGCCCTACCCATAACCATAAATCTACCCCCAGCATGACCCCCTACACTACCCAAACACCAATGCGCTGCCCTAAACTGTAAATACCTACCCCAGCAGGACCCCCTACACTACCCAAAAACCACTGCACTACCCTAAACCCTAAAACACTACTCCCAGTATGACTCCCTTCACTACCCAAACACCACTGTGCTGCCCTAAACACTAAAACACTACCCCAGCATGACCCCTACACTATGCAAACACCACTGCCCTACCTTTAACCATACATCTACCCCCAGTACAACCCACTACTCTACCCAAACGCCGCTGCGCTGCCCTAAACAATAAATAACTAGCCCCAGCAGGAACCCCTACACTACCCAAACACCACGGCACTACAATAAACCTTAAAACACTACCCCCAGCACGACCCCCTACACTGCCCAAACACCACTGCCCTGCCCTAGACCCTAAAACACTACCCCCAGCACAACCCCCTACACTACCCAAACACCACTGTACTGCCCTAAACCCTAAAACACTACCCCCAGCACGACCCCCTCCACTACACAAACACCACTGCACTATCCTGAACCCTAAAACTCGACCCCCAGCATGACCCCCTACACTACACAAACACCACTCCTCTACACTGAACCCAAAAACACTACCCATAGCACGACCCCCTACACTACCCGAACACCACTGCGCTACCCTAAATCCTAAATCTACCCAGCATGACCCCCTACACTACCCAAACACCACTGCACTACCCTAAACCCTAAAACTTTACCCCCAGCATGACCCCATACACTACCAAATGACCACTGCACTACCCTAAACCCTAAAACACTTACCCCAGTACGACCCCCTACACTACTCAAACACCACTGCACTACCCTAAACCCTAAAACACTACCCCCAGCACGACCCCCTACACTACACAAACACCCCTGCACTACCCTGAACCCGAAAACACTGCCCCAATCCCGATCCCCTACAGTACACAAACACCACTGCTCTACCCTGATCCCTAAAACACTAGCCCCCAGCACGACGCAGTACACCATCCAAACACCACTGCTCTGCCCTGAAACCTAAAACACTACCCTCTACACTACCCAAACACCACTGCACTACCCTAAACCCTAAAACACTACCCCCAGCATGACCCCCTAAACTACACAAACACCACTGCACTGTCCTAAACCCTAAAACACTACTCCCAGCACGACGCCCTACACTACCCAAACACAACTGCACTGCCCGAAACCCTAAATCTACCCCCAGCACAACACCCTACACTACACAAACACCACCGCACTACCCGAAACCCTGAACACTATCTCCAGCATGACACCCTACACTACCCAAACACCACTGCACTACCCTAAACCCAAAAACATTACCTCAACACGACCCCCTACACTACCCAAACACCACTGCGCTGCCCTAAACCCTAAATACCTAGCCCCAGCAGGACCCCCTACACTACCCAAACACCACTGTACTACACTAAACCTTAAAAGAATAACCCCTGCACCACCCCCTACCCAACCCAAAGACCACTGCGCTGCCCTAAACCATAAAACACTACCCCCAGCACAACCCCCTACACTACCCAAACACCACTGCGCTGCCCTAAACCCTAAAACACTACCCCCAGCACGGCCCCCTACACTACCCAAACACCACTGCGCTGCCCTAAACCCTAAATCTACGGCCAGTACGACCCCCTACACCACTCAAACACCACTGCACTACCCTAAACCCTAAAACACTACCCCAGCATGACCCCTATACTACCCAAACACCACTGCAATGCCCTAAACCCTAAATATACCCCCAGCACGACCCCCTACACTACCCAAACAACACTGCACTGCCCTAAACACTAAATATACCCCCAGCATGACCCCCTACACTACCCAAACACCACTGCACTGCCCTAAACCCTAAATCTACCTCCATCGCAAACCTCTACACTACACAAACACAACTGCACTACTCTAAACCCTAAAGCACTACTCCTAGGACGACACCCTACACTACCCAAACACCACTGTACTGCCCAAAACCCTAAATCTACCCCCAGCACAACCCCCTACACTACAAAAACACCACTGCACTACCCTAAACCCTAAAACACTATCTCCAGCATGACCCCTTACACTAATAAAACACCACTGCACTAACCTAAACCTAAAAACACTACCCCAGCATGACCCCCTACACTACCCAAACACCACTGCGCTACCCTAAACCCTAAAACACTACCCCCAGCACGACCCCCTACACTACCCAAACACCACTGTACTGCCCTAAACCCTAAAACACTACCCCAGCACGACCCCCTACACTACACAAACACCACTGCTCTACACTGAACCCAAAAACACTACCCCTAGCACGACCCCCTACACTACCCGAACACCACTGCGCTACCCTAATCCCTAAATCTACCCAGCATGACCCCCTACACTACCCGAACACCACTGCACTATACTAAACCCTAAAACACTACCCCAACACGACACACTACACTACCCGAACACCACTGCGCTACCCTAAACCCTAAATTACTACCCCATCACGACCCCATACGCTACTCGAACCCCACTGCACTAACCTAAACCCTAAATCTGCCCCCAGCACGACCACCTACACTACCCAAACACCAGTGCGCTACCCAAAAACTTAAAACACTACCCCCAGCACAACCCCCTACACTACACAAACACCACTGCACTGCAATAAACCCTAAAACACTATCACCCAGCATGACCCCTTACACTATCCAAACACGACTGCACTACCCTAAACCCCAAAACACTATCCCAGCATGACCCCCTACACTACCCAAACACCACTGAACTACCCTAAACCCTAAAACACTACCCCCAGCACGAACCCCTACACTTCCCAATCACCACTGCACTACCCTAAACCCTAAAACACTACCCCCAGCACGGCCCCCTACACTACACAAACACCACTGCACTATCCTGAACCCTAAAACTCTACCCCCAGCACGACCCCCTACACTACACAAACACCACTGCTCTACACTGAACCCAAAAACACTACCCCTAGCACGACCCCATACACTACCAGAACACCACTGCGCTACCCTAAACCGTAAATCTACCCAGCATGACCCCCTACACTACCCGAACACCACTGCACTATACTAAACCCTAAAACACTACCCCAACACGGCACACTACACTACCCGATCACCACTGCGCTACCCTAAACCCTAAAACACTACCCCATCACGACCCCCTACACTACTCAAACACCACTGCCCTACCCTAAACCCTAAAACACTACCCCCAGCATGACCCCCTACATTATCCGAACCCCACTGCTCTAACCTAAACCCTAAATCTACCCCCAGCACGACCCCCTACACTACATGAATACCACTGTGCCACCCTCAACCCTAAAACAATACCCCCAGCACGACCACCTACACTACCCAAACACCAGTGCACTACCCAAAAACTTAAAACACTACCCCAGCACAAACCCCTACACTACACAAACACCACTGCACTGCAATAAACCCTAAAACACTACCCCCAGCACAACGCCCTACACTTCACAAACACCACTGCACTACCCTAAACCCTAAAACACTACCCCTACACTACACAAACACAACTGCACTACCCTAAACCCTAAAACACTACTCCCAGCTAGGGGTGGGCGAGATTTCCGTTCCGTTCGCGTAAATTGCGACATTTCGACAATTTCGTGTTCCACGCGGAACGCGAAAATGTCGAAACTTCCGCGATCCGCGACCGGAACGGACATATGCAGGACAGGATTCATTCTGGCACGATGCTCCTGTCACAAAAATTAAACCTCAACAGGAAGCACTTACAGATATATATAAAGCAGGTGCCCGAGTTGGAGCTCAAATTCAGTAACGCATTAATCAGCACAAAACATTCGGGAGTAGCTAGGTCGAGGCTGGGCAGGTGTGCTTTTCTCCCCACATCTACCGTCAAAAATTAGCTGTGATCCTCGATGGAGCTCTGTGCATCCACGACTTTCTCGAGCTCAACCCCCGTGTAACTCCTGACGCCAGGAGGTTCTGTCTCCTCATCTGCTGCTCTGATCGGTCTCTGGCCCTTTATAAACAAGCGGCATGTGAACTGCATGGAAGCCCCGCCACACCCACCAGCGGTGGGCATCGTCTTCCCGCCCTTTACCCCACTATGATGGACAGCTGACTCACGGAACCCCGGGGCCCGTCGGCGCCGTGGCAATGTTAAAGACACACATGGTCACTGTAGAGTAACTCTTCTGGCCCTTTACGCAGTTGTAGTGTAGGAAAAGCACTATACATTTACCCAACGAGGTAGCACTTACTGATTAGCCAGTAGAAAGTACTCCGAGTCCAGTTATCTCCCGTCAAAAATTAGCTGTGATCCTCGATGGAGCTCTGTGCATCCATGACTTTTTCGAGCGCAATCCCCGTGTAGTTCCTGACACCAGGAGGTTCTGTCTCCTCGTCTGCTGCTCTGATCGGTCTCTGGCCCTTTAAACAAGCGGCATGTGAACTGCATGGAAGCCCCGCCACACACACCAGCGGTGGGCAACGTCTTCCCGCCCTTTCCACCACTATGACGGACAGCTGACTCGAGGGCACCCTACCAGAAGCGCTAATCTCCGCGATCACACGAAATATCGCGAGATCGCGGAGATTTTGTGCCGTTTCGCGATATTTGGTGTTAGAATGGGGAACCCCTAGTTGGCACAGGTAGGTACTTGTGACAAGCAGTGGTCCCTTCTTCTATTCAGGGCGAGAGAGTTACCCCCTCAGAACAACCCCTGCTCACCCTATAGGTAGTGTGGCGCGAGCAGTCAGGGCTAAACTTCAGGGCGCTAGTCAGTTAAGCATTTATGATCACACACAGTTAACCACAATGATCCCCCACAAATGGACACCAGGCGTAAGTTGTATCAAAAATACGGATGCTTTATATAAAAGATTCTTTGTTACGCAGGCATGTACAAGACCATCAATAACGGTTGCGGAATGGAAGCCACAAGATGTTAATTAGGCACTGTTATTGTCTTTGGTAACTTATTCGATCACGAGCGCTTCACAGGGCTCGGTTGAGTCGGTCCAGTCACGATGATGCGCAGTGCACCCAGGGTACAGTGATACGGGGAAATCAGAACGTTGCGGACCCCGAGTCCGATAGAGAGTTCACTGTACCTGGGAACGTGCGGTGTGCTTGGACGAGTCTTCAGGAGAGATGCAGGTTCTGCACCTCGTGGGTCTTCCGGATCAAGAATTCAGCGGGAGGCTTTCGGTAGACAGGTGCGGCCCAGGGCCTCCGACACGGACTGTGCGGGAGGTCACTGCGGAGGGCGGCACGGTCAGACTCAGGCTGGGAGGTGAAGCGGGGCGGCCGGATACGTTACGACGTACGGGCGGCCGTCCGAGGCTGGATTTCACTTCCCCACTAGAAATCCGGCGGGAGGGCGAAAGGGCACCAAGCGCGCTCCAGTAGCAGGCAGGTGACAGGGAGGCGGGACGGCCAGACTCGTGGGTCCAGAGCGACTCAGGTAGAGCGGGGCTCTCGGCGAGTGGAGGCGGCCAGGCTTCTGGGTGTCACGGCCCTAGGAGGGATGCGAAGGTGCGCAGGGCACTCCGGCGGGAGAAAGCACACGGCTCGAATTCTCAGACGAGCGGAGACACGGTGAACCCACTGGTCCTGGGGTTCAGTTCAGGGGGCAAGCTCTTCTCCCAAGCCCTTGGAGATAGTTGAAGAACAAAGTGCAAAAGTCTCTTTCAGTCTTTTTCCTCTCCTTCCTTAGCAAGGCACCTACTGCAGGCCAGTCCCTTAGGTCAGGGAAAGTTACTCCTCCTTCAGCTTCTTCCAGGTCCTTCTAGTCAGGCAGAGTTCCTTCGTGGTTCAATCTGGATCTGATTTCTTAGGAGCCAGGCTCCTACTTTTATACAGGGATTCTTTTGTTCTTTAGCGCCAGGGGGCCTGGGCCTGGCTCAGTCCAGTTTTGGAGCACTCTGTGGTGGTGACTCGGCTTGTTCCTTTCAGCAGCAGGGCAGAGACATCAGCCGCTCCACAGGGGGCGGCGCCGGCTTTGTGGTGGCAGAGCACAGGTCTATTCAAGAGTCAGGGTGCACTCCTCCCACCCATCCTGGTGTAATCTCTCTACCCACCACCTGGCAGCCAACCTGTCTCCTGGAATCCCCCAGCCCTGCTCCTGTACTGTTGCTAGGCAGAACACACACACACACAGCAGAGGCGGACTGAGATGGTTAGGCACGCAAAGGCTAACTTTCTAAAAGTAGCATTTGCAAACCCAGGATATTAAAATAACCTTTACTAAAAGATGTACTTTATTATCCCGAGTTCAGGCATACTAAACATGACCTTCTACCATGCTCTCTGAGTCCACTGGGGTCACAGCGTGTAGCGATCCCAGCAGCCCATTCTGGCCTTTGGAGAGCAGGTAGCCTTCAATAGTGAAAAACGAAAATGGCTGTAATTCACTATTAAGACATGCCACACACATCAGGGCATGTCCTACCTTATACCTACAATGCACCCTGCGCTCAGGCCTACCAGAGGGGTGACTAACATGTAGTTAAGGGAAGGTTTAGGGACTGGTAAGTGGGGACACTTGCTCAGTCAGCGCGACGGTACCAGACCGCGCGCAGGTTCTGCAGTGGCAGACCCTAGACACATTTTACCCCGCTGCTTCGGTGGGTGGCACAACCCGTGCTGCAAGCCCACTCGCAGCATTTGGATATACAAGCCCTTGGCACCCCTGGTGCACTCTACTAGGGGCTGATAGTAAACCAAATAAACCAAACGTGGAAGTCAATTCACATAATACATTTTACCATAGGGAGCACTTGCACTGTGGCACTGGATGGCAGTGGCACAGTGCCCTGAGCAGCTAACACCAACACAAAAACACATTGAGGCACAGACAAAAATGGAAGGGTGACCCACGCCAATGGTGCCAGGTCTAACACGTGTCCCCTCCAGCTGAAAAGTGGGGAGAACTACCCTACCCCAGGGAGTTCTGCATCACTAAGGCGGAAAAACCTGGACAGACCGTCAGCATTGGCGTGATCTGTGCCAGGGCGATGCTCCACCGTAAAGTCCATACCCTGTAGGGAGATGGACCACCTCAACAGTTTTGGGTTCTCACCCCTCATTTGCATCAACCATCTGAGGGGCCTGTGGTCGGTCTGAACCCGGAAGTGAGACCCAAACAAGTAGGGTCTTAGCTTCTTCAGCGCCCAGACCACAGCAAATGCTTCTCGTTCTATCGCACTCCACCTTTGTTCCCGGGGAAGTAGCCTCCTGCTAATAAAGGCTACGGGTTGGTCAAAGCCCTCCTCAGTGATCTGTGAGAGAACAGCCCCTACACCATGCTCTGATGCATCCGTCTGCACCAGGAACTCTTTGGAGAAGTCAGGAGCCAAGAGCACGGGCGCCGTGCACATGGCAGTTTTCAGGGTGTCGAAGGCTTTCTGACAGGTGTCAGTCCATATCACTTTTCTGGGCTGCTTCTTCGAAGTCAGCTCTGTCAAGGGGGCAACGATGCTGCCATACCCCTTGACAAACCTCCTGTAGTACCCGGTGAGTCCTAAGAAGGCCCTCACCTCCGTCTGGGTCTTTGGGGGCTCCCAAGCCAGGATGGTTTCAACTTTGGGTTGGAGGGGCGCCACCTGGCCGCTCCCCACTTGGTGTCCCAAGTACACCACTGAACCCTGCCCGATCTGACACTTGCTTGCCTTGATCGTGAGGCCTGCCTTGCGCAGCGCCATCAACACTTCCCAGAGATGTTGCAGGTGTCCTTCCCATGTGCCGCTGAACACTGCGATGTCATCCAGGTAGGCGGCGCTGAACTCGGCCAGCCCAGCCAACACCTGGTTGACCAACCTCTGGAAGGTGGCAGGGGCATTCTTCATCCCAAAGGGCATCACCCGGAACTGGTAATGCCCATCTGGCGTAGAGAATGCGGACCTCTCTTTGGCCCCATCAGTCAAGGCGATCTGCCAGTACCCAGACGTTAAGTCAAACGTGCTGAGGTACCGTGCAGCCCCTAACCGATCGATGAGCTCATCAGCTCTGGGGATGGGGTGCGCGTCAGTCTTCGTGACTGAGTTGAGTCCTCGGTAGTCCACACAGAACCGGAGTTCGGGCGTGGCACCCGGCGCTGCAGCCTTTGGGACCAAGACCACTGGGCTGGCCCAAGGACTGCTGGAGGACTCAACCACCCCTAGAGCAAGCATCTTCGAGACCTCCTCTTTGATGCAGGCCCTGACCCTGTCAGTTACCCGGTAGGCCTTGTGCTTCACAGGTAAGCTGTCTCCCGTATCCACATCATGGACGCACCAATTTGTGATACCGGGAACCAGGGAGAACAGGTCGGGAAACTGCCCCAGCAGCTGGCGGCAGTCACCCTGTTGCTCAGGGGTCAGGGTGGGTGAGAGGTTAACTCCATCCACTGACTCGTCTCGCTCCGAGGCTACCAAGAGGTCAGGAAGAGGCTCGGACTCCTCTTCCATCCCATCATCGGTGGCCAAGAGCATGCCCACTTCGGACCTCTCCAAGTGGGGCTTCAGTCGATTGACATGTAGGACCCTTAAGGGGTTCCTAGGAGACCGCAAGTCCACCAAGTAGGTGACAGAACTCTTGCGCTCCACAATCTCAAAGGGTCCTGTCCACTTGTCCTGGAGTGCACAAGGCTCCACAGGGGCCAGGACCCACACTTTTTGGCCAGGTTGAAGCTCAACCAGAGTGCCATTCTGGTCGTACCACCGCTTCATTTCCTCCTGGCTGGCTTCCAGGTTTGCCTCAGCAAGTTGCCTGAAACGCCTAGTCTGGTTCCGGAAAGCCAGCATGTAACTGTATACATTCTGGGGAGGTTTCCTGGGAGATTGCTCCCAGCCTTCCTTGACCAGACTAAGAGGTCCTCGTACTGGGTGGCCATACAAAAGCTCAAAGGGACTGAACCCTAGAGACTTTTGTGGCACCTCGCGGTACGCAAAGAGAAGGCATGGTAAGAGGACGTCCCACTTACGCCTCATGGGTTCCTCGAGACCCATAATCATGCCCTTCAGGGTTCGGTTGAAGCGCTCAACCAACCCGTTTCCTTGGGGATGGTAAGGTGTGGTGAACTTGTAGGTTACACCACACTCTTGCCAAAGGGACTTCATATATTTCGATATGAAGTTGGTCCCCCTGTCAGACACCACCTCTAGAGGGAATCCTACTCGTGAGAAAATTCCCATCAGTGCCCGTCCCACCACGGGGGCCGTCACTGTCCTCAGAGGGATGGCTTCAGGGTACCGGGTGGCATGGTCCACCAAGACCAGGATAAACCTGTTGCCCATGGCTGTCTTGGGGTCCAGTGGCCCCACAATGTCAATCCCCACTCGCTGGAATGGGGTACTGACCACAGGGAAAGGTTGGAGTGGAGCTCTCAGCTTCCTTCCACTCTTGCCACTGGCCTGGCAAGTCTGGCATGTCCTGCAGTGAGTGTCAGAACTCCTGCGCATTTGGGGCCAATAAAAGTGGGTGACAAGCCTTTCAAAGGTCTTGTCCTGCCCCAAATGTCCGGCTAACGGTACGTCGTGAGCCAGCCCCAGTAGGAAGGCTCTGAACTTCTGGGGTACCACCAGCGCACGGGCTGACCCAGGTTCAGCAACCTTAGGCTCGGAGTATAGGAGGTCGTTCTCCCAGTAGATCAAGTGAGTTCCAGACTGATCACCATTGGCCTGGGCTGCAGCCTGCTGCCGCATACCCTCTAGAGAGGGGCACTCTTTCTGCTCCCTGCAGAATTCCTCCCTGGTGGGGCCTCCTTCTTGCTGCCAATGGGTCAGCTCAGGCAGGTCCCCCAGTTCGGCTATCTGTTCCCCGGTAGGCTCCAGGGCGTCCCCCTCAAGGTCTGCTTCCTCCTGGGCCGTGGGAACGTCAGGAGCCGGATTCCCGTGCCTCCCTTGCCCTCTCTCTAAGGCCGGTTCCTGGGCCTCTCCCTCAGGCTCCAGGGTTCCTTCAACACCCCTACCGGCTGCCATCGACCGGGTGGTCACACACGCCCAATCAGGCAAGCCCACCATCCGCAGGTGAGTCGTCTTCTCCACCTTTTCCCAAGGGGAGCTCTCCAAATCGTTACCTAGGAGACAATCAACAGGCATGGCCTCTCTCACAGCCACTTGCAGAGTACCAGAGACCCCCCCCCACTCAAAGGGAACCTGAGCCATTGGACACTGACTCTCTGTGTTGTCAGCGTTGACAACACGGCAGAATGCGTGCGGGACAACCTGCTCTTGAGACACCAGGTGTTGCTTGACAGCAGTCACACTGGCTCCTGTATCTCTAAGAGCTCCCACCCTCTTGCCATTTATGGTCACCAACTGCCCATACTTTTGAGTATTGGGGGGCAGCTGGGCCTCAGCGACCATCTCACTGTCTCCTAATGAGACTAGGGTCATCTGTACGGGATCCCCCGCCCCTTGGACATCTATCTCCCTCCCCAAGGCTACACTATTCACCTGCTTGGGGGGTGGAGCACCAGAGGGTGCTGGTTTGCCATACAGGGGGCACTTGGGATCCACGGAAATGTGCCCCAGGTTGTTACACTTGTAACATCGGAGGGGCCCTCTTTGAACAGGGTTACCTGTCGGGGCCCCGGTCTGCTTCGGGGGTGGGGGTGGCTGAGAACCTTTCCCTTGGTTCCCTTGGGAATTACTTTGGGGCCCTCTGTAGAACTCCCTCTGTTTACCCTTGTCCCCCCCACTCTTCTGCTGGGGACCCTGAACACCCTTGGCGGGGCCTCCTACGGGACCCTTGTGGACCCTGGTGCTGATCCAGCGGTCCGCCTCCTCAGCAAGCTTCCTCGGGTTGGACAGCTTGCTATCGATCAGGTGTTGGCGTAGCTCAGGAAAACAATTATCCGACAAGTGCTCCCATGCAATTAAATCAAACAGCCCTTGGTAATCATTCACTTTGCTACCCTTCACCCAACCATCCAGCGCTCTGCAAAAAAAGGTCACATATTCTACATAAGTGGTACCAGGTTTCTTGGTGCAATCCCTAAATCTCTGTCTGTACAGTTCAGGAGTTAACCCATACCTTGTCATAAGAGCCTCCTTCATGTGTGGATAGGATGTGTGGACATCAGAGGGGAGGTCTAGCAGAGTGTCCCGCCCCTCACTTAGGAACCTTCCCCACAACCCCGCTCCCCAATCCTTCTCAGGGACCCGGTGGGAGGACATGGCTACTTCATAGGCCCTAAACCACTGCCCAATATCATCCTGCTTATAATATTCTTTGACTACATCTTTAGGAATGTGCACCCTTGACTCTGTTGAATTGCTGCCACCAGAGGGTGAGTTGTCTAAACTCCTGGCCTTGAGATCCAACTCCCTCATTTTTACCTCATGCTCCATGGCCAGTTTCTGCCTTTCTCTCTCCATTTGCAGTTTTGCCATCTCCACCTCGTGTGCTCGGGCGGCACTCCTGTCGGCCAACTCCTCTGGCGACAGGCCTCTGCTAGGCTCAAACACACCTTCGGGGGGTATCACCTCCCGGGCATTCTCTGGGAACTTTGATTCGTGCCAGGCTCTCAGTGCTGTCACGTACTGATCCTTGTTGCTTAGTCCACTTTGCTTGATTCTGTACTTGGAGAGATATCCCTTCAGGACATCATTTGTGCACTTCCTCAGTGCCTCGGGCTCCCAATCGATGTCATCCACTCCAGAGAATACAGAGGGCGCTCCGCCTCCGTTGACTGAGCTAGGCATGGTTTCTTAAGGTGGAGATTTTTCTTTAGCAACAACTGTCAACCAATCTGTGGCTGCGTTATAGGTCTGCTCTACGTGGTGATCAATAATTCACTGTATGTAAATCATAAATGCAAATTCGAAATCCCACCGCTGCCACCAATGTTAGAATGGGGAACCCCTAGTTGGCACAGGTAGGTACTTGTGACAAGCAGTGGTCCCTTCTTCTATTCAGGGCGAGAGAGTTACCCCCTCAGAACAACCCCTGCTCACCCTATAGGTAGTGTGGCGCGAGCAGTCAGGGCTAAACTTCAGGGCGCTAGTCAGTTAAGCATTTATGATCACACACAGTCAACCACAATGATCCCCCACAAATGGACACCAGGCGTAAGTTGTATCAAAAATACGGATGCTTTATATAAAAGATTCTTTGTTACGCAGGCATGTACAAGACCATCAATAACGGTTGCGGAATGGAAGCCACAAGATGATAATTAGGCACTGTTATTGTCTTTGGTAACTTATTCGATCACGAGCGCTTCACAGGGCTCGGTTGAGTCGGTCCAGTCACGATGATGCGCAGTGCACCCAGGGTACAGTGATACGGGGAAATCAGAACGTTGCGGACCCCGAGTCCGATAGAGAGTTCACTGTACCTGGGAACGTGCGGTGTGCTTGGACGAGTCTTCAGGAGAGATGCAGGTTCTGCACCTCGTGGGTCTTCCGGATCAAGAATTCAGCGGGCGGCTTTCGGTAGACAGGTGCGGCCCAGGGCCTCCGACACGGACTGTGCGGGAGGTCACTGCGGAGGGCGGCACGGTCAGACTCAGGCTGGGAGGTGAAGCGGGGCGGCCGGATACGTTACGACGTACGGGCGGCCGTCCGAGGCTGGATTTCACTTCCCCACTAGAAATCCGGCGGGAGGGCGAAAGGGCACCAAGCGCGCTCCAGTAGCAGGCAGGTGACAGGGAGGCGGGACGGCCAGACTCGTGGGTCCAGAGCGACTCAGGTAGAGCGGGGCTCTCGGCGAGTGGAGGCGGCCAGGCTTCTGGGTGTCACGGCCCTAGGAGGGATGCGAAGGTGCGCAGGGCACTCCGGCGGGAGAAAGCACACGGCTCGAATTCTCAGACGAGCGGAGACACGGTGAACCCACTGGTCCTGGGGTTCAGTTCAGGGGGCAAGCTCTTCTCCCAAGCCCTTGGAGATAGTTGAAGAACAAAGTGCAAAAGTCTCTTTCAGTCTTTTTCCTCTCCTTCCTTAGCAAGGCACCTACTGCAGGCCAGTCCCTTAGGTCAGGGAAAGTTACTCCTCCTTCAGCTTCTTCCAGGTCCTTCTAGTCAGGCAGAGTTCCTTCGTGGTTCAATCTGGATCTGATTTCTTAGGAGCCAGGCTCCTACTTTTATACAGGGATTCTTTTGTTCTTTAGCGCCAGGGGGCCTGGGCCTGGCTCAGTCCAGTTTTGGAGCACTCTGTGGTGGTGACTCGGCTTGTTCCTTTCAGCAGCAGGGCAGAGACATCAGCCGCTCCACAGGGGGCGGCGCCGGCTTTGTGGTGGCAGAGCACAGGTCTATTCAAGAGTCAGGGTGCACTCCTCCCACCCATCCTGGTGTAATCTCTCTACCCACCACCTGGCAGCCAACCTGTCTCCTGGAATCCCCCAGCCCTGCTCCTGTACTGTTGCTAGGCAGAACACACACACACACACAGCAGAGGCGGACTGAGATGGTTAGGCACGCAAAGGCTAACTTTCTAAAAGTAGCATTTGCAAACCCAGGATATTAAAATAACCTTTACTAAAAGATGTACTTTATTATCCCGAGTTCAGGCATACTAAACATGACCTTCTACCATGCTCTCTGAGTCCACTGGGGTCACAGCGTGTAGCTATCCCAGCAGCCCATTCTGGCCTTTGGAGAGCAGGTAGCCTTCAATAGTGAAAAACGAAAATGGCTGTAATTCACTATTAAGACATGCCACACACATCAGGGCATGTCCTACCTTATACCTACAATGCACCCTGCGCTCAGGCCTACCAGAGGGGTGACTAACATGTAGTTAAGGGAAGGTTTAGGGACTGGTAAGTGGGGACACTTGCTCAGTCAGCGCGACGGTACCAGACCGCGCGCAGGTTCTGCAGTGGCAGACCCTAGACACATTTTACCCCGCTGCTTCGGTGGGTGGCACAACCCGTGCTGCAAGCCCACTCGCAGCATTTGGATATACAAGCCCTTGGCACCCCTGGTGCACTCTACTAGGGGCTGATAGTAAACCAAATAAACCAAACGTGGAAGTCAATTCACATAATACATTTTACCATAGGGAGCACTTGCACTGTGGCACTGGATGGCAGTGGCACAGTGCCCTGAGCAGCTAACACCAACACAAAAACACATTGAGGCACAGACAAAAATGGAAGGGTGACCCACGCCAATGGTGCCAGGTCTAACATTTGGCGAAAGGCACTTCCGGTAATTCCGCCCACCCCTACTCCCAGCACGACGCCCTACACTACCCAAACACCACTGCGCTGACCTAAACCCTAAAACACTACCCCATACACTACACAAACACAACTGCACTACCCTAAACCCTAAAACACTACTCCCAGCACGACGCCCTACACTACCCAAACACCACTGCACTGCCCGAAACGCTTAAACACTATCTCCAGCATGACCCCCTACACTACCCAAACACCACTGCACTACCCTAAACCCAAAAACATTACCTTAACATGACCCCCTACACTACCCAAATACCACTGCGCTACCCTACATCCTAAAACACTACCCCCAGCACGACCCCCTACACTACCCAAACACCACTGCCCTACCCATAACCATAAATCTACCCCCAGCATGACCCCCTACACTACCCAAACACCAATGCGCTGCCCTAAACTGTAAATACCTACCCCAGCAGGACCCCCTACACTACCCAAAAACCACTGCACTACCCTAAACCCTAAAACACTACTCCCAGTATGACTCCCTTCACTACCCAAACACCACTGTGCTGCCCTAAACACTAAAACACTACCCCAGCATGACCCCTACACTATGCAAACACCACTGCCCTACCTTTAACCATACATCTACCCCCAGTACAACCCACTACTCTACCCAAACGCCGCTGCGCTGCCCTAAACAATAAATAACTAGCCCCAGCAGGAACCCCTACACTACCCAAACACCACGGCACTACAATAAACCTTAAAACACTACCCCCAGCACGACCCCCTACACTGCCCAAACACCACTGCCCTGCCCTAGACCCTAAAACACTACCCCCAGCACGACCCCCTAAACTACACAAACACCACTGCACTATCCTGAGCCCTAAAACACTACCTCCTGCATGACCCCCTACACTACACAAACACCACTGCTCTACCCTGAACCCCAAAACACTACCCCCAGCACAATCCCCTACACTACCCGAACACCACTGCGCTACCCTAAACCCTAAATCTACCCAGCATGACCCCCTACACTACCCGAACACCACTGCGCTATACTAAACCCTAAAACACTACCCCAACACGACACACTACACTACCCGAACACCACTGCGCTACCCTAAACCCTAAAACACTACCCCATCACAACCCCCTACACTACTCGAACACCACTGCCCTACCCAAAACCCTAAAATACTAACCCCAGCATGACCCGCTACACTACCCGAACCCCACTGCACTAACCTAAACCCTAAAACACTACCCCCAGCACGACCACCTACACTACGCAAACACCACTGCACTACCCTAAACCCTAAAACACTACCCCCTACACTACACAAACACAACTGCACAACCCTAAACCCTAAAACACTACTCCCAGCACGACGCCCTACACTACCCAAACACCACTGCAATGATCGAAACCCTAAATCTACCCCCAGCACAACCCCCTACACTACACAAACACCACTACACTACCCTAAACCCAAAAACATTACCACAACACAACCCCCTACACTACCCAAACACCACTGCGCTACCCTAAACCCTAAAACACTACCCCCAGAACGGCCCCCTACACTACCCAAACACCACTGCCCTACCCTTAACCATAAATCTACCCCCAGCACAACCCCCTACACTACCCAAACACCACTGCCCTATCCTTAACCATAAATCTACCACCAGCGCGACCCCCTACACTACCCAAACACCACTGCACTACCCTAAACCCTAAAACAATACCCCCTGCACCTCCCCCTACCCTATCCAAACACCACTGCGCTGCATTAAACCATAAAACACTACCCCCAGCACAAACCCCTGCACTACCCACACATCACTGTGCTGCCCTCAGCCCTAAAAGACTACCCCCAGCACAACCCCCACACTACCCAAACACCACAGCACTGCCCTAAACCCTAAAACACTACCCCCAGCACGGCCCCCTACACGACCCAAACACCACTGCGCTGCCCTAAACCCTAAATCTACGGCCAGCACGACCTCCTACACTACTCAACCACCACTGTGCTACCCTAAGCCCTAAAATACTACCCCAGCACGACCCCTACACTACCCAAACACCACTGCACTGCCCTAAACCCTAAATATACCCCCATCACGACCCCTACACTACCCAAACACCACTGCACTGCCCTAAACACTATATATACCCCCAGCACGACCCCCTACACTACCCAAACACCACTGCACTGCCCGAAACCCTAAATCTACCCCCAGCACAACTCCCTACACTACACAAAGACCACTGCACTACCCTAAACCCTAAAACACTATCTCCAGCACGACCCCCTACACTACCCAAACACCACTGCACTACCCTAAACCCAAAAACACTACCCAGCATGACCCCCTACACTACCCAAACACCACTGCGCTACCCTAAAACCTAAAACACATCCCCCAGCACGACCCCCTACACTACACAAACACCACTGCACTACCCTAAACCCTAATAAACTATCTCCAGCACGACCCCCTACACTACCCAAACACCACTGCACTACCCTAAACCCAATAACACTACCCAGCATGACCTTCTACACTACCCAAACACCACTGCGCTACCCTAAAACCTAAAACACTTCCCCCAGCACAACCCCCTACACTACACAAACACCACTGCACTATCCTGAACCCTAAAAAACTACCCCCAGCACGACCCCCCACACTACACAAACACCACTGCTCTACCCTGAACCTAAAAACACTACCCCCAGCACAACCCCCTACACTAACTGAACACCACTGCGCTAACCTAAACACTAAATCTACCCCAGCATAACCCCTACACTACCCGAACACCACTGCGCTATCCTAAACCCTAAAACACTACCCCAACATGACACACTACACTGCCCCAACACCACTGCGCTACCCTACACCCTAAATCTACCCCAGCATGACCCCTGCACTACCCGAACACCACTGCGCTATCCTAAACACTAAAACACTACCCTAACACAACACACTACACTACCCGAACACAACTGCGCTACCCTAAACCCTAAAACACTACTCCATCACGACCCCCTACTCTACTCGAACACCACTGCCCTACCCTAAACCCTAAAACACTACCCCAGCTTGACTCGCTACACTACCCAAACCCCACTGCACTAACCTAAACCCTAAATCTACCACCAGCACAACCCCCTACAATACATGAATACCACTGCGCCACCCTAAACCCTAAAACACTACCCCAGCACGACCCCCTACACTACCCAAACACCACTGCACTACCCAAAAACCTAAAACACTACCCCCAGCACAAGCCCTACACTACACAAACACCACTACACTACCCTAAACCCTAAAACACTACCCCTACACTACACAAACACAACTGCACTACCCTAAACCCTAAAACACTACTCCCAGCACAACGCCCTACACTACCCAAACACCAGTGCACTGTCCGAAACCCTAAATCTACCCCCAGCACAAACCCCTACACTACACAAACACCACTACACTACCCTAAACCCCAAAAAATTACCACAACACGACCCCCTACACTACCAAAACACCACTGCGCTACCCTACACCCTAAAAAACTACCCCCAGCATGACCCCCTACACTACCCAAACACCACTGCCCTACCCTTAACCATAAATCTACCTCCAGCACGCCCCCCTACACTACCCAAACACCACTGCCCTACCCTTAACCATAAATCTACTGCAGCACAACCCCCTACACTACCCAAACACCACTGCTCTACCCTAAACCCTAAAACAATACCCCCTGAACCCCCCCACCCTACCCAAACACCACTGCGCTGTCCTAAACCATAAAACACTACCCCCTGCACAAACCCCTACACTACCCAAACATCACTGTGCTGCCCTAAGCCCTAAAAGACTACCCCAGCACAACCCCCTACACTACCCAAACACCACTGCGCTGCCCTAAACCCTAAAACACTACCCCCAGCCGGCCCCCTACACTACCCAATCACCACTGCACTACCCTAAACCATAAAACACTACCCCAGAACGACCCCCTACACTACCCAAACACTACTGCGCTACCCTAAACCCTAAAACACTACCCCCAGCACGACCCCCTACACTGCCCAAACACCACTGCCCTACCCTAGACCCTAAAACACTACCCCCAGCACGACCCCCTAAACTACACAAACACCACTGCACTATCCTGAGCCCCAAAACACTACCTCCAGCATGACCCCCTACACTACACAAACACCACTGCTCTACCCTGAACCCAAAAACACTACCCCCAGCACGATCCCCTACACTACCCGAACACCACTGCGCTACCCTAAACCCTAAATCTACCCAGCATGACCCCCTACACTACCCGAACACCACTGCGCTATACTAAACCCTAAAACACTACCCCAAAACGACACACTACACTACCCGAACACCACTGCGCTACCCTAAACCCTAAAACACTACCCCATCACAACCCCCTAAACTAATCGAACACCACTGCCCTACCCAAAACCCTAAAATACTAACCCCAGCATGACCCGCTACACTACCCGAACCCCACTGCAATAACCTAAACCCTAAAACACTACCCCCTGCAAGACCACCTACACTACCCAAACACCACTGCACTACCCAAAAACCTAAAACACTACCCCCAGCACAACCCCCTACCCTACACAAACACCGCTGCACTGCCCTAAACCCTAAAACACTACCCCAGCACAACCCCTTACACTTCACAAACACCACTGTACTACCCTAAACCCTAAAACACTACCCCCTACACTACACAAACACAAATGCACAACCCTAAACCCTAAAACACTACTCCCAGCACGACGCCCTACACTACCCAAACACCACTGCAATGAGCGAAACCCTAAATCTACCCCCAGCACAACCCCCTACACTACACAAACACCACTACACTACCCTAAACCCAAAAACATTACCACAACACAACCCCCTACCCTACCCAAACACCACTGCGCTACCCTACACCCTAAAACACTACCCCCAGAACGGCCCCCTACACTACCCAAACACCACTGCCCTACCCTTAACCATAAATCTACCCCCAGCAGGACCCCCTACACTACCCAAACACCACTGCCCTACCCTTAACCATAAATCTACCACCAGCACGACCCCCTACACTACCCAAACACCACTGCACTACCCTAAACCCTAAAACAATAGTCCCTGCACCTCCCCCTACCCTATCCAAACACCACTGCGCTGCATTAAACCATAAAACACTACCCCCAGCACAAACCCCTGCACTACCCAAAAATCACTGAGCTGCCCTAAGCCCTAAAAGACTACCCCCAGCACAACCCCCACACTACCCAAACACCACTGCACTGCCCTAAACCCTAAAACACTACCCCCAGCACGGCCCCCTAAACGACCCAAACACCACTGCGCTGCCCTAAACCCTAAATCTACGGCCAGCACGACCTCCTACACTACTCAACCACCACTGTGCTACCCTAAGCCCTAAAATACTACCCCAGCACGACCCCTACACTACCCAAACACCACTGCACTGCCCTAAACCCTAAATATACCCCCATCACGACCCCTACACTACCCAAACACCACTGCACTGCACTAAACCCTAAATATACCCCCTGCACGACCCCCTACACTACCCAAACACCACTGCACTGCCCGAAACCCTAAATCTACACCCAGCACAACTCCCTACACTACACAAAGACCACTGCACTACCCTAAACCCTAAAACACTATCTCCAGCACGACCCCCTACACTACCCAAACACCACTGCACTACCCTAAACCCAATAACACTACCCAGCATGACAACCTACACTACCCAAACACCACTGCGCTACCCTAAAACCTAAAACACTTCCCCAGCACGACCCCCTACACTACACAAACACCACTGCACTATCCTGAACCCTAAAAAACTACCCCCAGCACGACCCCCCACACTACACAAACACCACTGCTCTACCCTGAACCTAAAAACACTACCCCCAGCACAACCCCCTACACTAACCGAACACCACTGCGCTAACCTAAACACTAAATCTACCCCAGCAGAACCCCTACACTACCCGAACACCACTGCGCTATCCTAAACCCTAAAACACTACCCCAACATCACACACTACACTGCACCAACACCACTGCGCTACCCTACACCCTAAATCTACCCCAGCATGACCCCTACACTACCCGAACACCACTGCGCTATCCTAAATGCTAAAACACTACCCTAACACAACACACTACACTACCCGAACACAACTGCGCTACCCTAAACCCTAAAACACTACTCCATCACGACCCCCTACTCTACTCGAACACCACTGCCCTACCCTAAACCCTAAAACACTACCCTAGCATGACTCGCTACACTACCCAAACCCCACTGCACTAACCTAAACCCTAAATCTACCACCAGCACAACCCCCTACAATACATGAATACCACTGCGCCACCCTAAACCCTAAAACACTACCCCAGCACGACCCCCTACACTGCCCAAACACCACTGCACTACCCAAAAACCTAAAACACTACCACCAGCACAAGCCCTACACTACACAAACACCACTTCACTGCCCTAAACCCTAAAACACTACCCCCAGCACAACCCCCTACCCTTCACAAACACCACTACACTACCCTAAATCCTAAAACACTACCCCCTACACTACACAAACACAACTGCACTACCCTAAACCCTAAAACACTACTCCCAGCACGACGCCCTACACTACCCAAACACCAGTGCGCTGCCCTAAACCCTAAAAGACTACCCCCAGAATGACCCCCTTTATTACCAAAACACCACTGCCCTACCCTTAACCATAAATCTACCCCAGCACGACCCCCTACACTACCCAAACACCACTGCGCTGCCCTAAACCCTGAATAACTACCCACAGCAGGACCCCCTACACTACCCAAACACCACTGCACTGCCCTAAACCCTAAATATACCCCCATCACGACCCCTACACTACCCAAACACCATTGCACTGCCCTAAACCCTAAATATAACCCCAGCACGACCCCCTACACTACCCAAATACCACTGCACTGCCCGAAACCCTAAATCTACCCCAGCACATTTCCCTACACTACACAAAGACCACTGCACTACCCTAAACCCTAAAACACTATCTCCAGCACAACCCCCTACACTACCCAAACACCACTGCACTACCCTAAACCCAAAAACACTACCCAGCATGACCCCCTACACTACCCAAACACCACTGCGCTACCCTAAAACCTAAAACAATTCCCCCAGCACGACCCCCTACACTACACAAACACCACTGCACTACCCTAAACCCTAAAACACTATCTCCAGCACGACCCCCTACACTACCCAAACACCACTGCACTACCCTAAACCCAATAAAACTTCCCAGCATGACCCCCTACACTACCCAAACACCACTGCGCTACCCTAAAACCTAAAACACTACCCCCAGCACGACCCCCTACACTACACAAACACCACTGCACTATCCTGAACTCTAAAAAACTACCCCCAGCACGACCCCCCACACTACACAAACACCACTGCTCTACCCTGAACCTAAAAACACTACCCCCAGCACGACCCCCTACACTAACCGAACACCACTGCGCTAACCTAAACACTAAATCTACCCCAGCATGACCCCTACACTACCCGAACACCACTGTGCTATCCTAAACGCTAAAACACTACCCTAACACAACACACTACACTACCTGAACACAACTGTGCTACCCTAAACCCTAAAACACTACTCCATCACGACCCCCTACTCTACTCGAACACCACTGCCCTACCCTAAACCCTAAAACACTACCCAGCATGACTCGCTACACTACCCAAACCCCACTGCACTAACCTAAACCCTAAATCTACCACCAGCACAACCCCCTACAATAGATGAATACCACTGCGATACCCTAAACCCTAAAACACTACCCCAGCACGACCCCCTACACTACCCAAACACCACTGCACTACCCAAAACCCTAAAACACTACCCCCAGCACAAGCCCTACACTATACAAACACCACTGCACTGCCCTAAACCCTAAAACACTACCCCCAGCACAACCCCCTACACTTCACAAACACCACTACACTACCCTAAACCCTAAAACACTACAACCTACACTACACAAACACAACTGCACTACCCTAAACCCTAAAACACTACTCCCAGCACGACACCCTACACTACCCAAACACCAGTGCACAGCCCTAAACCCTAAAAGACTACCCCCAGAATGACCCCCTTCATTTTCCAAACACCACTGCCCTACCCTTAACCATAAATCTACCCCAGCACGACCCCCTACACTACCCAAACACCACTGCGCTGCCCTAAACCCTGAATAACTACCCACAGCAGGACCCCCTACACTACCCAAACACCACTGCACTACGATAAACCCTAAAACAATACCCCCTGCATCACCCCCTACCCTACCCAAACACCACTGCGCTGCCCTAAACCATAAAACACTACCCCCAGCACGAACCCCTACACTACCCAAACATCACTGCACTGCCCTAAGCCCTAAAAGACTACCCCCAGGACAACCCCCTACACTACCCAAACAACACTGCACTTCCCTAAACCCTAAAACACTACCCCTAGCACGGACCCCTACTCTACCCAAACACCACTGCGCTGTCCTAAACCCTAAATCTACAGCCAGCACGTACCCCTACACTACTCAAACACCACTGCGCTACCCTAAAACCTAAAACACTACCCCAGCACAACCCCTACACTACCCAAACACCACTGTACTGCCCTGAACCCTAAATCGACCTCAGGCACAAACCCCTACACTACACAAACACAACAGCACTACTCTAAACCCTAAAGCACTACTCCTAGGACGACACCCTACACTACCCAAACACCACTGCGCTATCCTAAACCCTAAAACACTATCCCAACACAACACACTACACTACCCAGAAAACCACTGCGCTACCTTAAACCCTAAAACACTACCCCATCATGACCCCCTATACTACTCGAACACCACTGCCCTACCCTAAACCCTAAAACACTACCACCAGCATAACCCCCTACACTACTCGAACCCCACTGCACTAACCTAAACCCTAAATCTACCCCCAGCATGACCCCCTACACTACATGAATACCACTGTGCCACCTAAACCCCAAAACACTACCCCAGCACGACCACCTACACTACCCAAATACCACTGCACTACCCAAAAACCTAAAACACTACCCCCAGCACAACCCCCTACACTAACAAAACACCACTGCACTGCCCTAAACCCTAAAACACTACCCCATCACAACCCCCTACACTACTAAAACACCACTGCCCTACCCAAAACCCTAAAATACTACCCCCAGCATGACCCCCTACACTACCTGAACCCCACTGCACTAACCTAAACCCTAAATCTACCCTCAACACGACCCCCTACACTACATGTATACCACTGCACCACCCTAAATCCTAAAACACTACCCCCGGCACGACCACCTACACTACCCCAACACCACTGCACTACCCAAAAACCTAAAACACTACCCCCAGCACAACCCCCTACCCTACACAAACACCACTGCACTGCCCTAAACCCTAAAATACTACCCCCAGCACAACCCCCTACACTTCACAAACACCACTGCACTACCCTAAACCCTAAAACACTACCCCCAGCACAACCCCCTACACTACACAAACACCACTACACTACCCTAAACACAAAAAAATTACCACAACACGACCCACTACACTACCCAAACACCACTGCGCTACCCTACACCCTAAAACACTACCCCCAGCACGACCCCCTACACTACCCAAACACCACTGCCCTACCCTTAACCTTAAATCTACCTCCAGCACGCCCCCCTACACTACCCAAACACCACTGCCCTACCCTTAACCATAAATCTACTGCAGCACAACCCCCTACACCACCCAAACACCACTGCACTACCCTAAACCCTAAAACAATACCCCCTGAACCCCCCCTACCCTACCCAAACACCACTGCGCTGTCCTCAACCATAAAACACTACCCCCAGCATGAACCCCTACACTACCCAAACATCACTGTGCTGCCCTAAGCCCTAAAAGACTACCCCAGCACTACCCCCTACACTACCCAAACACCACTGCGCTGCCCTAAACCCTAAAACACTACCCCCAGCCGGCCCCCTAAACTACCCAATCACCACTGCACTACCCTAAACCCTAAAACACTACCCCAAAACGACCCCCTACACTACCCAAACACCACTGCAATGATCGAAACCCTAAATCTACCCCAGCACAACCCCCTACACTACACAAACACCACTACACTACCCTAAACCCAAAAACATTACCACAACACAACCCCCTACACTACCCAAACACCACTGCGCTACCCTACACCCTAAAACACTACCCCCAGAACGGCCCCCTACACTACCCAAACACCACTGCCCTACCCTTAACCATAAATCTACCCCCAGCACGACCCCCTACACTACCCAAACACCACTGCCCTACCCTTAACCATAAATCTACCACCAGCACGACCCCCTACACTAACAAAACACCACTGCACTGCCCTAAACCCTAAAACACTACCCCATCACAACCCCCTACACTACTAAAACACCACTGCCCTACCCAAAACCCTAAAATACTACCCCCAGCATGACCCCCTACACTACCTGAACCCCACTGCACTAACCTAAACCCTAAATCTACCCTCAACACGACCCCCTACACTACATGTATACCACTGCGCCACCCTAAACCCTAAAACACTACCCCCAGCACGACCACCTACACTACCCAAACACCACTGCACTACCCAAAAACCTAAAACACTACCCCCAGCACAACCCCCTACCCTACACAAACACCACTGCACTGCCCTAAACCCTAAAATACTACCCCCAGCACAACCCCCTACACTTCACAAACACCACTGCACTACCCTAAACCCTAAAACACTACCCCCTACACTGCACAAAAGACAACTGCACTACCCTAAACCCTAAAACACTACTCCCAGCACGATGCCCTACTCTACCCAAACACCACTGCGCTACCCTACACCCTAAAACACTACGCTCAGCATGACCCCCTATACTACACAAACACCACTGCTCTACCCTACACCCTAAAACACCACCCCCTACACTACACAAACACAACTGCACTACCCTAAACCCTAAAACACTACTCCCAGCACGACGCCCTACACTACCCAAACACCAGTGCACTGCCCGAAACCCTAAATCTACCCCAGCACAACCCCCTACACTACACAAACACCACTACACTACCCTAAACACAAAAAAATTACCACAACACGACCCCCTACACTACCCAAACACCACTGCCCTACCCTTAACCTTAAATCTACCTCCAGCACGCCCCCCTACACTACCCAAACACCACTGCCCTACCCTTAACCATAAATCTACTGCAGCACAACCCCCTACACCACCCAAACACCACTGCACTACCCTAAACCCTAAAACAATACCCCCTGAACCCCCCCTACCCTACCCAAACACCACTGCGCTGTCCTAAACCATAAAACACTACCCCCAGCACGAACCCCTACACTACCCAAACATCACTGTGCTGCCCTAAGCCCTAAAAGACTACCCCAGCACAACCCCCTACACTACCCAAACACCACTGCGCTGCCCTAAACCCTAAAACACTACCCCCAGCCGGCACCCTAAACTACCCAATCACCACTGCACTACCCTAAACCCTAAAACACTACCCCAGAACGACCCCCTACACTACCCAAACACCACTGCAATGATCAAAACCCTAAATCTACCCCAGCACAACCCCCTACACTACACAAACACCACTACACTACCCTAAACCCAAAAACATTACCACAACACAACCCCCTACACTACCCAAACACCACTGCGCTACCCTACACCCTAAAACACTACCCCCAGAACGGCCCCCTACACTACCCAAACACCACTGCCCTACCCTTAACCATAAATCTACCCCAGCACGACCCCCTACACTACCCAAACACCACTGCCCTACCCTTAACCATAAATCCACCACCAGCACGACCCCCTACACTACCCAAACACCACTGCACTGCCCTAAACCCTAAAACAATACCCCCTGCACCTCCCCCTACCCTATCCAAACACCACTGTGCTGCATTAAACCATAAAACACTACCCCCAGCACAAACCCCTGCACTACCCAAACATCACTGTGCTGCCCTAAACCCTGAATATCTACCCACAGCAGGACCCCCTACACTACCCAAACACCACTGCACTGCCCTAAACCCTAAAACAATACCCCCTGCACCTCCCCCTACCCTATCCAAACACCACTGTGCTGCATTAAACCATAAAACACTACCCCCAGCACAAACCCCTGCACTACCCAAACATCACTGTGCTGCCCTAAGCCCTAAAAGACTACCCCCAGCACAACCCCCACACTACCCAAACACCACGGCACTGCCCTATACCTTAAAACACTGCCCCCAGCACGGCCCCCTACACGACCCAAACACCACTGCGCTGCCCTAAACCCTAAATCTACGGCCGGCACGACCTCCTACACTACTCAAACACCACTGTGCTACCCTAAACCCTAAAATACTACCCCTGCATGACCCCTACACTACCCAAACACCACTGCACTGCCCTAAACCCTAAATATACCCCCATCACGAGCCCTACACTACCCAAACACCACTGCACTGCCCTAAACCCTAAATATACCCCCAGCACGACCCACTACACTACCCAAACACCACTGTACTGTCCGAAACCCTAAATCTACCCCCAGCACAACTCCCTACACTACTCAAACACCACTGAACTACCCTAAACCCTAATACACTATCTCCAGCACGACCCCCTACACTACCCAAACTCCACTGCACTACCCTAAACCCAAAAACACTACCCAGCATGACCCCCTACACTACCCAAACACCACTGCACTACCCTAAAACCTAAAACACTTCCCCCAGCACGACCCCCTACACTACACAAACACCACTGCACTACCCTAAACCCTAAAACACTATCACCAGCACAACCCCCTACACTACCCAAACACCACTGCACTACCCTAAACCCAAAACAACTACCCAGCATGACCCCCTACACTACCCAAACACCACTGCGCTACCCTAAAACCTAAAACACTTCCCCCAGCACGACCCCATACACTACACAAACACCACTGCACTATCTTGAACCCTAAAAAACTACCCCCAGCACGACCCCCCACACTACACAAACACCACTGCTCTACCCTGAACTGAAAAACACTACTCCCAGCACGACCCCCTACACTAACCGAACACCACTGCGCTAACCTGAACACTAAATCTACCCCAGCATAACCCCTACACCACCCGAACACCACTGCGCTATCCTAAACCCTAAAACACTACCCCAACATGACACACTACACTGCCCCAAAACCACTGCGCTACCCTACATCCTAAATCTACCCCAGCATGATCCCTACACTACCCGAACACCACTGCGCTATCCTAAACGCTAAAACACTACCCTAACACGACACACTACACTACCCGAACACAACTGCGCTACCCTAAACCCTAAAACACTACTCCATCACGACCCCCTACTCTACTCGAACACCACTGCCCTACCCTAAACCCTAAAACACTACCCCAACATGACTCGCTACACTACCCAAACCCTACTGCACTAACCTAAACCTTAAAACTACCACCAGCACAACCCCCTACAATACATGAATACCACTGCCCCACCCTAAACCCTAAAACACTACCCCAGCACGACCCCTACACTACCCAAACACCACTGCACTACCCAAAAACCTAAAACACTACCCCCAGCACAACCACCTACACTACACAAACACCACTGCACTGCCCTAAACCCTAAAACACTACCCCCAGCACAACCCCCTACACTTCACAAACACCACTACACTACCTTAAACCCTAAAACACTACCCCATCACAACCCCCTACACTACTCGAACACCACTGCCCTACCCAAAACACTAAAATACTACCCCCAGCATGACCCGCTACACTACCCAAACCCCACTGCACTAACCTAAACCCTAAAACACTACCCCCAGCACGACCACCTACACTACCCAAACACCACTGCACTACCCAAAAACCTAAAACATTACCCCCAGCACAACCCCCTACCCTACGCAAACACCGCTGCACTGCCCTAAACCCTAAAACACTACCCCCAGCACAACCCCTTACACTTCACAAACACCACTGCACTACCCTAAACCCTAAAACACTACCTCCTACACTACACAAACACAACTGCACATCCCTAAACCCTAAAACACTACTCCCAGCATGACGCCCTACACTACCCAAACACCACTGCAATGATCGAAACCCTAAATCTACCCCCAGCACAACCCCTACACTACACAAACACCACTACACTACCCTAAACCCAAAAACATTACCACAACACAACCCCCTACACTACCCAAACACCACTGCGCTACCCTACACCCTAAAACACTACCCCCAGAACAGCCCCCTACACTACCCAAACACCACTGCCCTACCCTTAACCATAAATCTACCCCCAGCACGACACCCTACACTACCCAAACACCACTGCCCTACCCTTAACCATAAATCTACCACCAGCACGACCCCCTACACTACCCAAACACCACTGCACTACCCTAAACCCTAAAACAATACCCCCTGCACCTCCCCTACCCTATCCAAACACCACTGCGCTGCATTAAACCATAAAACACTACCCCCAGCACAAACCTCTGCACTACCCAAACATCACTGTGCTGCCCTAAGCCCTAAAAGACTACCCCAGCACAACCCCCACCCTACCCAAAAACCACTGCACTGCCCTAAACCCTAAAACACTACCCCCAGCACGGCCCCCTACACGACCCAAACACCACTGCGCTGCCCTAAACCCTAAATCTACGGCCAGCACGACCTCCTACACTACTCAAACACCACTGTGCTACCCTAAACCCTAAAATACTACCCCAGCACGACCCCTACACTACCCAAACACCACTGCACTGCCCTAAACCCTAAATATACCCCCATCACGACCCCTACACTACCCAAACCCCACTGCACTGCCCTAATCCCTAAATATACCCCCAGCACGACCCCCTACACTACCCAAACACCACTGCACTGCCCGAAACCCTAAATCTACCCCCAGCACAACTCCCTACACTACACAAACACCACTGCACTACCCTAAACCCTAAAACACTATCTCCATCACGACCCCCTACACTACCCAAACACCACTGCACTACCCTAAACCCGAAAACACTACCCAGCATGACCCCCTACACTACCCAAACACCACTGCGCTACCCTAAAACCTAAAACACTTCCCCCAGCACGACCCCCTACACTACACAAACACCACTGCACTACCCTAAACCCGAAAACACTATCTCCAGCATGACCCCCTACACTACCCAAACACCACTGCACTACCCTAAACCCAAAAACACTACCCAGCATGACCCCCTACACTACCCAAACACCACTGCGCTACCCTAAAACCTAAAACACTCCCCCCAGCACGACCCCCCACACTACACAAACACCACTGCTCTACCCTGAACCGAAAAACACTACCCTCAGCACGACCCCCACACTAACCGAACACCACTGCGCTAACCTAAACACTAAATCTACCCCAGCATAACCCCTACACTACCCGAACACCACTGCGCTATCCTAAACCCTAAAACTCTACCCCAACATGACACACTACACTGCCCCAACACCACTGCGCTACCCTACACCCTAAATCTACCCCAGCATGACCCCTACACTACCTGAACACCTCTGCGCTATCCTAAACGCTAAAACACTACCCTAACACGACAAACTACACTACCCGAACACAACTGCGCTACCCTGAACCCTAAAACACTACTCCATCATGACCCCCTACTCTACTCGAACACCACTGCCCTACCCTAAACCCTAAAACACTACCCCAGCATGACTCCCTACACTACCCAAACCCCACTGCACTAACCTAAACCCTAAATCTACCACCAGCACAACCCCCTACAATACATGAATACCACTGCGCCACCCTAAACCCTAAAACACTACCCCAGCACGACCCCCTACACTACCCAAACACCACTGCACTACCCAAAAACCTAAAACACTACCCCCAGCACAACCCCCTACACTACACAAACACCACTGCACTGCCCTAAACCCTAAAACACTACCCCCAGCACAACCCCCTACACTTCACAAACACCACTACACTACCCTAAACCCTAAAACACTACCCCCTACACTACACAAACACAACTGCACTACCCTAAACCCTAAAACACTACTCCCAGCACGACGCCCTACACTACCCAAACACCAGTGCGCTGCCCTAAACCCTAAAAGACTACCCCCAGAATGACCCCCTTCATTACCCAAACACCACTGCCCTACCCTTAACCATAAATCTACCCCAGCACGACCCCCTCCACTACCCAAACACCACTGCACTACGATAAACCCTAAAACAATACACCCTGCATCACCCCCTACCCTACCCAAACACCACTGTGCTGCCCTAAACCATAAAACACTACCCCCAGCATGAACCCCTACACTACCCAAACATCACTGCGCTGCCCTAAGCCCTAAAAGACTACCCCCAGCACAACCCCCTACACTACCCAAACAACACTGCACTTCCCTAAACCCTAAAACACTACCCCTAGCACGGCCCCCTACTCTACCCAAACACCACTGCGCTGTCCTAAACCCTAAATCTACAGCCAGCACATCCCCCTACACTACTCAAACACCACTGTGCTACCCTAAAACCTAAAACACTACCCCAGCACGACCCCTACCCTACCCACACACCACTGCACTGCCCTAAACCCTAAATATTCCCCCAGCACGACCCCCTACACTACCCAAACACCACTGTACTGCCCTGAACCCTAAATCTACCTCAGGCACAAACCCGTACACTACACAAACACAACTGCACTACTCTAAACCCTAAAGCAATACTCCTACGACGACACCCTACACTACCCAAACACCACTGCACTATCCTAAACCCTAAAACACTATTCCAACACACCACACTACACTACCCAGAAAACCACTGCGCTACCCTAAACCCTAAATCACTACCCCATCATGACCCCCTATACTACTCGAACACCACTGCCCTACCCTAAACCCTAAAACACTACCCCCAGCACAACCCCTTACACTACACAAACACCACTGCGCTCTCCTAATCCCTAAAACACTAACCCAACATGACACACTACACTGCCCCAACACCACTGCGCTACCCTACACCCTAAATCTACCCCAGCATGACCCCTACACTACCCGAACACCTCTGCGCTATCCTAAACGCTAAAACACTACCCTAACACGACACACTACACTACCCGAACACAACTGCGCTACCCTGAACCCTAAAACACTACTCCATCATGACCCCCTACTCTACTCGAACACCACTGCCCTACCCTAAACCCTAAAACACTACCCCAGCATGACTCCCTACACTTCACAAACACCACTACACTACCCTAAACCCTAAAACACTACCCCCTACACTACACAAACACAACTGCACTACCCTAAACCCTAAAACACTACTCCCAGCACGACGCCCTACACTACCCAAACACCAGTGCGCTGCCCTAAACCCTAAAAGACTACCCCCAGAATGACCCCCTTCATTACCCAAACACCACTGCCCTACCCTTAACCATAAATCTACCCCAGCACGACCCCCTACACTACCCAAACACCAGTGCGCTGCCCTAAACCCTAAAAGACTACCCCCAGAATGACCCCCTTCATTACCCAAACACCACTGCCCTACCCTTAACCATAAATCTACCCCAGCACGACCCCCTACACTACCCAAACACCACTGTGCTGCCCTAAACCCTGAATAACTACCCACAGCAAGACCCCCTACACTACCCAAACACCACTGCACTACGATAAACCCTAAAACAATACCCCCTGCATCACCCCCTACCCTACCCAAACACCACTGCGCTGCCCTAAACCATAAAACACTACCCCCAGCATGAACCCCTACACTACCCAAACATCACTGCGCTGCCCTAAGCCCTAAAAGACTACCCCCAGCACAACCCCCTACACTACCCAAACAACACTGCACTTCCCTAAACCCTAAAACACTAACCCTAGCACGGCCCCCTACTCTACCCAAACACCACTGCGCTGTCCTAAACCCTAAATCTACAGCCAGCACATCCCCCTACACCACTCAAACACCACTGCGCTACCCTAAAACCTAAAACACTACCCCAGCACGACCCCTACACTACCCACACACCACTGCACTGCCCTAAACCCTAAATATTCCCCCAGCACGACCCCCTACACTACCCAAACACCACTGTACTGCCCTCAACCCAAAATCTACCTCAGGCACAAACCCGTACACTACACAAACACAACTGCACTACTCTAAATCCTAAAGCACTACTCCTAGGACGACACCCTACACTACCCAAACACCACTGCGCTATCCTAAACCCTAAAACACTATTCCAACACAACACACTACACTACCCAGAAAACCACTGCGCTACCCTAAACCCTAAATCACTAACCCATCATGACCCGCTATACTACTCGAACACCACTGCCCTACCCTAAACCCTAAAACACTACCACCAGCATGACCCCCTACACTACCCGAACCCCACTGCGCTAACCTAAACCCTAAATCTACCCCCAGCACGACCCCCTACACTACATGAATACCACTGTGCCACCCTAAAAACCAAAACACTACCCCAGCACGACCACCTACACTACCCAAACACCACTGCACTACCCAAAAACCTAAAACACTACCCCCAGCATAACACCCTACAGTAACGAAACACCACTGCACTGCCCTAAACCCTAAAACACTACCCCAGCATGACTCCCTACACTACCCAAACCCCACTGCACTAACCTAAACCCTAAATCTACCACCAGCACAACCCCCTACAATACATGAATACCACTGCGCCACCCTAAACCCTAAAACACTACCCCAGCACGACCCCCTACACTACCCAAACACCACTGCACTACCCAAAAACCTAAAACACTACCCCCAGCACAACCCCCTACACTACACAAACACCACTGCACTGCCCTAAACCCTAAAACACTACCCCCAGCACAACCCCCTACACTTCACAAACACCACTACACTACCCTAAACCCTAAAACACTACCCCCTACACTACACAAACACAACTGCACTACCCTAAACCCTAAAACACTACTCCCAGCACGACGCCCTACACTACCCAAACACCAGTGCGCTGCCCTAAACCCTAAAAGACTACCCCCAGAATGACCCCCTTCATTACCCAAACACCACTGCCCTACCCTTAACCATAAATCTACCCCAGCACGACCCCCTACACTACCCAAACACCACTGCGCTGCCCTAAACCCTGAATAACTACCCACAACAGGACCCCCTAAACTACCCAAACACCACTGCACTACGATAAACCCTAAAACAATACCCCCTGCATCACCCCCTACCCTACCCAAACACCACTGCGCTGCCCTAAACCATAAAACACTACCCCCCGCATGATCCCCTACACTATCCAAACATCACTGCGCTGCCCTAAGCCCTAAAAGACTACCCCCAGCACAACCCCCTACACTCCCAAACAACACTGCACTTCCCTAAACCCTAAAACACTACCCCTAGCACCGCCCCCTACTCTACCCACACACCACTGCACTGCCCTAAACCCTAAATATTCCCCCAGCACGACCCCCTACACTACCCAAACACCACTGTACTGCCCTGAACCCTAAATCTACCTCAGGCACAAACCCGTACACTACACAAACACAACTGCACTACTCTAAACCCTAAAGCAATACTCCTACGACGACACCCTACACTACCCAAACACCACTGCACTATCCTAAACCCTAAAACACTATTCCAACACAACACACTACACTACCCATAAAACCACTGCGCTACCCTAAACCCTAAATCACTACCCCATCATGACCCCCTATACTACTCGAACACCACTGCCCTACCCTAAACCCTAAAACACTACCCCCAGCACAACCCCTTACACTACACAAACACCACTGCGCTATCCTAATCCCTAAAACACTACCCCAACATGACACACTACACTGCCCCAACACCACTGCGCTACCCTACACCCTAAATCTACCCCAGCATGACCCCTACACTACCCGAACACCTCTGCGCTATCCTAAACGCTAAAACACTACCCTAACACGACACACTACACTACCCGAACACAACTGCGCTACCCTGAACCCTAAAACACTACTCCATCATGACCCCCTACTCTACTCGAACACCACTGCCCTACCCTAAACCCTAAAACACTACCCCAGCATGACTCCCTACACTTCACAAACACCACTACACTACCCTAAACCCTAAAACACTACCCCCTACACTACACAAACACAACTGCACTACCCTAAACCCTAAAACACTACTCCCAGCACGACGCCCTACACTAACCAAACACCAGTGCGCTGCCCTAAACCCTAAAAGACTACCCCCAGAATGACCCCCTTCATTACCCAAACACCACTGCCCTACCCTTAACCATAAATCTACCCCAGCACGACCCCCTACACTACCCAAACACCAGTGCGCTGCCCTAAACCCTAAAAGACTACCCCCAGAATGACCCCCTTCATTACCCAAACACCACTGCCCTACCCTTAACCATAAATCTACCCCAGCACGACCCCCTACACTACCCAAACACCACTGTGCTGCCCTAAACCCTGAATAACTACCCACAGCAGGACCCCCTACACTACCCAAACACCACTGCACTACGATAAACCCTAAAACAATACCCCCTGCATCACCCCCTACCCTACCCAAACACCACTGCGCTGCCCTAAACCATAAAACACTACCCCCAGCATGAACCCCTACACTACAAAAACATCACTGCGCTGCCCTAAGCCCTAAAAGACTACCCCCAGCACAACCCCCTACACTACCCAAACAACACTGCACTTCCCTAAACCCTAAAACACTAACCCTAGCACGGCCACCTACTCTACCCAAACACCACTGCGCTGTCCTAAACCCTAAATATACAGCCAGCACGTCCCCCTACACCACTCAAACACCACTGCGCTACCCTAAAACCTAAAACACTACCCCAGCACGACCCCTACACTACCCACACACCACTGCACTGCCCTAAACCCTAAATATTCCCCCAGCACGACCCCCTACACTACCCAAACACCACTGTACTGCCCTGAACCCAAAATCTACCTCAGGCACAAACCCGTACACTACACAAACACAACTGCACTACTCTAAATCCTAAAGCACTACTCCTAGGACGACACCCTACACTACCCAAACACCACTGCGCTATCCTAAACCCTAAAACACTATTCCAACACAACACACTACACTACCCAGAAAACCACTGCGCTACCCTAAACCCTAAATCACTACCCCATCATGACCCGCTATACTACTCGAACACCACTGCCCTACCCTAAACCCTAAAACACTACCACCAGCATGACCCCCTACACTACCCGAACCCCACTGCGCTAACCTAAACCCTAAATCTACCCCCAGCACGACCCCCTACACTACATGAATACCACTGTGCCACCCTAAAAACCCAAACACTACCCCAGCACGACCACCTACACTACCCAAACACCACTGCACTACCCAAAAACCTAAAACACTACCCCCAGCACAACACCCTACAGTAACGAAACACCACTGCACTGCCCTAAACCCTAAAACACTACCCCAGCATGACTCCCTACACTACCCAAACCCCACTGCACTAACCTAAACCCTAAATCTACCACCAGCACAACCCCCTACAATACATGAATACCACTGCGCCACCCTAAACCCTAAAACACTACCCCAGCACGACCCCCTACACTACCCAAACACCACTGCACTACCCAAAAACCTAAAACACTACCCCCAGCACAACCCCCTACACTACACAAACACCACTGCACTGCCCTAAACCCTAAAACACTACCCCCAGCACAACCCCCTACACTTCACAAACACCACTACACTACCCTAAACCCTAAAACACTACCCCCTACACTACACAAACACAACTGCACTACCCTAAACCCTAAAACACTACTCCCAGCACGACGCCCTACACTACCCAAACACCAGTGCGCTGCCCTAAACCCTAAAAGACTACCCCCAGAATGACCCCCTTCATTACCCAAACACCACTGCCCTACCCTTAACCATAAATCTACCCCAGCACGACCCCCTACACTACCCAAACACCACTGCGCTGCCCTAAACCCTGAATAACTACCCACAGCAGGACCCCCTAAACTACCCAAACACCACTGCACTACGATAAACCCTAAAACAATACCGACTGCATCACCTCCCACCCTACCCAAACACCACTGTGCTGCCCTAAACCATAAAACACTACCCCCAGCATGAACCCCTACACTATCCAAACATCACTGCGCTGCCCTAAGCCCTAAAAGACTACCCCCAGCACAACCCCCTACACTCCCAAACAACACTGCACTTCCCTAAACCCTAAAACACTACCCCTAGCACGGCCCCCTACTCTACCCAAACACCACTGCGCTGTCCTAAACCCTAAATCTACAGCCAGCACGTCCCCCTACACTACTCAAACACCACTGCACTACCCTAAACCCAAAAACACTACCCAGCATGACCCCCTACACTACCCAAACACCACTGCACTACCCTAAAACCTAAAACACTTCCCCCAGCACGACGTCCTACACTACACAAACACCACTGCACTACCCTAAACCCTAAAACACTATCACCAGCACGACCCCCTACACTACCCAAACACCACTGCACTACCCTAAACCCAAAACCACTACCCAGCATGACCCCCCTACACTACCCAAACACCACTGCGCTACCCTAAAACCTAAAACACTTCCCCCAGCACGACCCCCTAGACTACACAAACACCACTGCACTATCCTGAACCCTAAAAAACTACCCCAGCATGACCCCCCACACTACACAAACACCACTGCTCTACCCTGAACCGAAAAACACTACCCCTAGCACGACCCCCAACACTAACCGAACACCACTGTGCTAACCTAAACACTAAATCTACCCCAGCATAACCCCTACACCACCCGAACACCACTGCGCTATCCTAAACCCTAAAGCACTACCCCAACATGACACACTACACTGCCCTAAAACCACTGCGCTACCCTACACCCTAAATCTACCCCAGCATGATCCCTACACTACCCGAACACCACTGCACTATCCTAAACGCTAAAACACTACCCTAACACGACACACTACACTACCCGAACACAACTGCGCTACCCTAAACCCTAAAACACTACTCCATCACGACCCCCTACTTTACTCAAACACCACTGCCCTACCCTAAACCCTAAAACACTACCCCAACATGACTCCCTACACTACCCAAACCCCAGTGCACTAACCTAAACCTTAAATCTACCACCAGCACAACCCCCTACAATACATGAATACCACTGCCCCACCCTAAACCCTAAAACACTACCCCAGCACGACCCCCTACACTACCCAAACACCACTGCACTACCCAAAAACCTAAAACACTACCCCCAGCACAACCACCTACACTACACAAACACCACTGCACTGCCCTAAACCCTAAAACACTACCCCCAGCACAACCCCCTACACTTCACAAACACCACTACACTACCTTAAACCCTAAAACACTACCCCATCACAACCCCCTACACTACTCGAACACCACTGCCCTACCCAAAACACTAAAATACTACCCCCAGCATGACCCGCTACACTACCCGAACCCCACTGCACTAACCTAAACCCTAAAACACTACCCCCAGCACGACCACCTACACTACCCAAACACCACTGCACTACCCAAAAACCTAAAACACTACCCCCAGCACAACCCCCTACCCTACACAAACACCGCTGCACTGCCCTAAACCCTAAAACACTACCCCCAGCACAACCCCTTACACTTCACAAACACCACTGCACTACCCTAAACCCTAAAACACTACCCCCTACACAACACAAACACAACTGCACAACCCTAAAACACTACTCCCAGCACGACGCCCTACACTACCCAAACACCACTGCAATGATCGAAACCCTAAATCTACCCCCAGCACAACCCCTACACTACACAAACACCACTACACTAACCTAAACCCAAAAACATTACCACAACACAACCCCCTACACTACCCAAACACCACTGTGCTACCCTACACCCTAAAACACTACCCCCAGAACGGCCCCCTACACTACCCAAACACCACTGCCCTACCCTTAACCATAAATCTACCCCCAGCACGACACCCTACACTACCCAAACACCACTGACCTACCCTTAACCATAAATCTACCACCAGCACGACCCCCTACACTACCCAAACACCACTGCACTACCCTAAACCCTAAAACAATACCCCCTGCACCTCCCCCTACCCTTTCCAAACACCACTGCGCTGCATTAAACCATAAAACACTACCCCCAGCACAAACCTCTGCACTACCCAAACATCACTGTGCTGCCCTAAGCCCTAAAAGACTACCCCCAGCACAACCCCCACCCTACCCAAACACCACTGCACTGCCCTAAACCCTAAAACACTACCCCCAGCACGGCCCCCTACACGACCCAAACACCACTGCGCTGCCCTAAACCCTAAATCTACAGCTAGCACGACCTCCTACACTACTCAAACACCACTGTGCTACCCTAAACCCTAAAATACTACCCCAGCACGACCCCTACACTACCCAAACACCACTGCACTGCCCTAAACCCTAAATATACCCCCAGCACGACCCCTACACTACCCAAACACCACTGCACTGCCCTAAACCCTAAATATACCCCCAGCACAACTCCCTACACTACACAAACACCACTGCACTACCCTAAACCCTAAAACACTATCTCCAGCACGACCCCCTACACTACCCAAACACCACTGCACTACCCTAAACCCGAAAACACTACCCAGCATGACCCCCTACACTACCCAAACACCACTGCGCTACCCTAAAACTTAAAACACTTCCCCCAGCACGACCCCCTACACTACACAAACACCACTGCACTACCCTAAACCCGAAAACACTATCTCCAGCATGACCCCCTACACTACCCAAACACCACTGCACTACCCTAAACTTAAAAACACTACACAGCATGACCCCCTACCCTACCCAAACACCACTGCGCTACCCTAAAACCTAAAACACTTCCCCCAGCACGACCCCCTACACTACACAAACACCACTGCACTATCCTGAACCCTAAAAAACTACCCCCAGCACGACCCCCCACACTACACAAACACCACTGCTCTACCCTGAACCGAAAAACACTACCCTCAGCACGACCCCCACACTAACCGAACACCACTGCGCTAACCTAAACACTAAATCTACCCCAGCATAACCCCTACACTACTCGAACACCACTGCCCTAACCTAAACCCTAAAACACTACCCCAGCTTGACTCCCTACACTACCCAAACCCAACTGCACTAACCTAAACAATAAATCTACCACCAGCACAACCCCCTACAATACATGAATACCACTGCGCCACCCTAAACCCTAAAACACTACCCCAGCACGACCCCTACACTACCCAAACACCACTGCACTACCCAAAAACCTAAAACACTACCCCCAGCACAGCCCCCTATACTACACAAACACCACTGCACTGCCCTAAACCCTAAAACACTACCCCGAGCACAACCCCCTACACTTCACAAACACCACTACACTACCCTAAACCCTAAAACACTACCCCCTACACTACACAAACACAACTGCACTACCCTAAACCCTAAAACACTACTCCCAGCACGACGCCCTACACTACCCAAACACCAGTGCGCTGCCCTAAACCCTAAAAGACTACCCCCAGAATGACCCCTTCTTTACCCAAACACCACTGCCCTACACTTAACCATAAATCTACCCCAGCATGACCCCCTACACTACCCAAACACCACTGCGCTGCCCTAAACCCTGAATAACTACCCACAGCCGGACCCCCTACACTACCCAAACACCACTGCACTACGATAAACCGTAAAACAATACCCCCTGCATCACCCCCTACCCTACCCAAACACCACTGCGCTGCCCTAAACCATAAAACACTACCCCCAGCATGAACCCCTACACTACCCAAACATCACTGCGCTGCACTAAGCCCTAAAAGACTACCGTCAGCACAACCCCCTACACCACCCAAACAACACTGCACTTCCCTAAACCCTAAAACACTACCCCTAGCACGGCCCCCTACTCTACCCAAACACCACTGCGCTGTCCTAAACACTAAATTCACAGCCAGCACGTCCCCCTACACTACTCAAACACCACTGCGCTACCCTAAAACCTAAAAAACTACCCCAGCACGACCCCTACACTACCCACACACCACTGCACTGCCCTAAACCCTAAATATTCCCCCAGCACGACCCCCTACACTACCCAAACACCACTGTACTGCCCTGAACCCTAAATCTACCTCAGGCACAAACCCGTACACTACACAAACACAACTGCACTACTCTAAACCCTAAAGCACTACTCCTACGACGACACCCTACACTACCCAAACACCACTGCGCTATCCTAAACCCTAATACACTATTCCAACACAACACACTACACTACCCAGAAAACCACTGCGCTACCCTAAACCCTAAATCACTACCCCATCATGACCCTCTATACTACTCGAACACCACTGCCCTACCCTAAACCCTAAAACACTACCACCAGCATTACCCCCTAAACTACCCGATCCCCACTGCACTAACCTAAACCCTAAATCTACCCCCAGCACGACCCCCTACACTACATGAATACCACTGTGCCACCCTAAAAACCAAAACACTACCCCAGCACGACCACCTACACTACCCAAACACCACTGCACTACCCAAAAACCTAAAACACTACCCCCAGCACAACCCCCTACAGTAACGAAACACCACTGCACTGCCCTAAACCCTAAAACACTACCCCAGCATGACTCCCTACACTACCCAAACCCCACTGCACTAACCTAAACCCTAAATCTACCACCAGCACAACCCCCTACAATACATGAATACCACTGCGCCACCCTAAACCCTAAAACACTACCCCAGCACGACCCCCTACACTACCCAAACACCACTGCACTACCCAAAAACCTAAAACACTACCCCCAGCACAACCCCCTACACTACACAAACACCACTGCACTGCCCTAAACCCTAAAACACTACCCCCAGCACAACCCCCTACACTTCACAAACACCACTACACTACCCTAAACCCTAAAACACTACCCCCTACACTACACAAACACAACTGCACTACCCTAAACCATAAAACACTACTCCCAGCACGAAGCCCTACACTACCCAAACACCAGTGCGCTGCCCTAAACCCTAAAAGACTACCCCCAGAATGACCCCCTTCATTACCCAAACACCACTGCCCTACCCTTAACCATAAATCTACCCCAGCACGACCCCCTACACTACCCAAACACCACTGCGCTGCCCTAAACCCTGAATAACTACCCACAGCAGGACCCCCTACACTACCCAATCACCACTGCACTACGATAAACCCTAAAACAATACCTCCTGCATCACCCCCTACCCTACCCAAACACCACTGCGCTGCCCTAAACCATAAAACACTACCCCCAGCATGAACCCCCACACTACCCAAACATCACTGCGCTGCCCTAAGCCCTAAAAGACTACCCCCAGCACAACCCCCTACACTACCCAAACAACACTGCACTTCCCTAAACCCTAAAACACTACCCCTAGCACGGCCCCCTACTCTACCCAAACACCACTGCGCTGTCCTAAACCCTAAATCTACAGCCAGCACGTCCCCCTACACTACTCAAACACCACTGCGCTACCCTAAAACCTAAAACACTACCCCAGCACGACCCCTACACTACCCACACACCACTGCACTGCCCTAAACCCTAAATATTCCCCCAGCACGACCCCCTACACTACCCAAACACCACTGTACTGCCCTGAACCCTAAATCTACCTCAGGCACAAACCCCTACACTACACAAACACAACTGCACTACTCTAAACCCTAAAGCACTACTCCTAGGACGACACCCTACACTACCCAAACACCACTGCGCTATCCTAAACCCTAAAACACTATTCCAACACAACACACTACACTACCCAGAAAACCACTGCGCTACCCTAAACCCTAAATCACTACCCCATCATGACCCCCTATACTACTCGAACACCACTGCCCTACCCTAAACCCTAAAACACTACCACCAGCATGACCCCCTACACTACCCGAACCCCACTGCACTAACCTAAACCCTAAATCTACCCCCAGCACGACCCCCTACACTACATGAATACCACTGTGCCACCCTAAAAACCAAAACACTACCCCAGAACGACCACCTACACTACCCAAACACCACTGCACTACCCAAAAACCTAAAACACTACCCCCAGCACAACCCCCTACACTACACAAACACCACTGAACTGCCCTAAACCCTAAAACACTACCCCCAGCACAACCCCCTACACTTCACAAACACCACTGCACTACCCTCAACCCTAAAACACTACCCCCTACACTACACAAACACAACTGCACTACCCTAAACCCTAAAAACCTACTCCAGCACGACACCCTACACTACCCAAACACCAGTGCGCTGCCCTAAACCCTAAAACAGTACCCCCAGAATGACCATATACACTACCCAAACACCACTGCCCTACCCTAAACCCTAAAACACTACCGCCAGCATGACCCCCTACACTACCCAAACCCCACTGCACTAACCTAAACCCTAAATCTACCCCCAGCACGACCCCCTACACTACATGAATACCACTGTGCCACCCTAAACCCCAAAACACTACCCCAGCACGACCACCTACACTACCCAAACACCACTGCACTACCCAAAAACCTAAAACACTACCCCCAGCACAACCCCTACACTTCACAAACACCACTGCACTACACTAAACCCTAAAACACTACCCCCTACACTACACAAACACAACTGCACTACCCTAAACCCTAAAAACCTACTCCCAGCACGACCCCCTACACTACCCAAACACCACTGCACTGCCCTAAACCCTATATAACTACCCACAGCAGGACCCCCTACACTACCCAAACACCACTGAACTACCCTAAACTCTAAAACAATACCGCCTGCACCACCCCCTACCTTACCCAAACACCACTGCGCTGCCCTAAACCATAAAACACTACCCCCAGCAGGAACCCCTACACTACCCAAACATCACTGTGCTATCCTAAGCCCTAAAAGACTACCCCCAGCACAACCCCCTACACTACCCATACACCACTGTGGTGCCCGGGCCTAAACCCTAAAACACTACCCACAGCACAGCCCCTTACACTACCCAAACACCACTGAGCTGTCCTAAACCCTAAATCTACGGCCAGCACGACCCCCTACACTACTCAAACACCACTGCGCTACCCTAAACCCTAAAACACTTCCCCAACATGACCCCTACACTACCCAAATACCACTGCACTGCCCTAAACCCTAAATCTTCCCCCATCACGAACCCCTACACTACACAAACACAACAACACTACCCTAAACCCTAAAGCACTACTCCCAGCACGACACCCTACACTAAACAAATACCCCTTACTGTCCGAAACCCTAAATCTACCCCAGCACAACCCCCTGCAATACACAAACACCACTGCACTACCCTAAACCCTAAAACACTATCTCCAGCACGACCACCTACACTACCCAAACACATCTGCATTACCCTAAACCCAAAAACACTAATCCAGCATGACCCCCTATACTACCCAAACACCACTGCGCTACCTTAAACCCTAAAACACTACCTCCAGCACGACCCCCTACACTACCCAATCACCACTCCACTACCCTAAACCCTAAAACACTACCCCCAGCACAACCCCCTACACTACCCAAACACCACTGTGCTGCCCTAAACCCTAAAACACTACCCGCAGCACAGCCCCCTACACTACCCAAACACCACTGCGCTGTTTCAAACCCTAAATCTATGGCCAGCACGACCCCCTACACTACTCAAACACCACTGCGCTACCCTAAACCCTAAAACACTACCCCAGCACGACCCCTACACTACGCACACACCACTGCACTGCCCTAAACCCTAAATATTCCCCCAGCTCGACCCCCTACACTACCCAAACACCACTGTACTGCCCTGAAGCCTAAATCTACCTCAGGCACAAACCCCTACACTACACAAACACAACTGCACTATTCTAAACCCTAAAGCAGTACTCCTAGGACGACACCCTACACTACCCAAACACAACTGCGCTATCCTAAACCCTAAAACACTATCCCAACACAACACACTACACTACCCAGAAAACCACTGCGCTACCCTAAACCCTTAAACACTACCCCATCATGACCCCCTATACTACTCGAACACCACTGCCCTACCCTAAACCCTAAAACACTACCACCAGCATGACCCCCTACACTACCCGAACCCCACTGCACTAACCTAAACCCTAAATCTTCCCCAGCATGACCCCCTACACTACATGAATACCACTGTGCCACCCTAAACCCCAAAACACTGCCCCAGCACGACCACCTACACTACCCAAACTCCACTGCACTACCCAAAAACCTAAAACACTACCCCAGCACAACCCCCTACACTAACGAAACACCACTGCACTGCCCTAAACCCTAAAACACTACCCCCAGCCCACCCCCTACACTTCACAAACACCACTGCACTACCCTAAACCCTAAAACACTACCCCCTACACTACACAAACACAACTGCACTACCCTAAACCCTAAAAACCTACTCCCAGCACGACACCCTACACTACCCAAACACCAGTGCGCTGCCCTAAACCCTAAAAAAGTACACCCAGAATGACCCCATACACTACCCAAACACCACTGCCCTACCCTAAACCCTAAAACACTACCGCCAGCATGACCCCCTACACTACCCGAACCCCACTACACTAACCTAAACCCTAAATCTACCCCCAGCACGACCCCCTACACTACATCAATACCACTGTGCCACCCTAAACCCCAAAACACTACCCCAGCACGACCACCTACACTACCCAAACACCACTGCACTACCCAAAAACCTAAAACACTACCCCCAGCACAACCCCCTACACTAACGAAACACCACTGCACTGCCCTAAACCCTAAAACACTACCACCAGCACAACCCCTACATGTCACAAACACCACTGCACTACCCTAAACCCTAAAACACTACACCCTACACTACACAAACACAACTGCACTACCCTAAACCCTAAAAACCTACTCCCAGCACGACCCCCTACACTACCCAAACAACACTGCACTGCCCTAAACCCTATATAACTGCCCACAGCAGGACCCCCTACACTACCCAAACACAACTGAACTACCCTAAACTCTTTAACAATACCGCCTGCACCACCCCCTACCTTACCCAAACACCACTGCGCTGCCCTAAACCATAAAACACTACCCCCAGCAGGAACCCCTACACTACCCAAACATCACTGTGCTGTCCTAAGCCCTAAAAGACTACCCCCAGCACAACCCCCTACACTACCCAAACACCACTGTGCTGCCCTAAACCCTAAAACACTATCCGCAGCACAGCCCCCTACACTACCCAAACACCACTGAGCTGTCCTAAACCCTAAATCTATGGCCAGCACGACCCCCTACACTACTCAAACACCACTGCGCTACCCTAAACCCTAAAACACTTCCCCAACATGACCCCTACACTACCCAAATACCACTGCACTGCCCTAAACCCTAAATATAACCCCAGCACGACCCCCTACACTACCCAAACACCACTGAACAGTCCTAAACCCTAAATATACCCCCAGCACAACCCCCTACACTACCCAAACACCACTGCACTGCCCTAAACCCTAATTCTTCCCCCATCACGAACCCCTACACTACACAAACACAACGACACTACCCTAAACCCTAAAACACTACTCCCAGCACGACACCCTAAACTAAACAAACACCACTGTACTGCCCGAAACCCTAAATCTACCCCAGCACAACCCCCTGCAATACACAAACACCACTGCACTACCCTAAACCCTAAAACACTATCTCCAGCACGACCACCTACACTACCCAAACACCTCTGCATTACCCTAAACCCAAAAACACTAACCCAGCATGACCCCCTATACTACCCAAACACCACTGCGCTACCTTAAACCCTAAAACACTACCTCCAGCACGACCCCCTACACTACCCAATCACCACTCCACTACCCTAAACCCTAAAACACTACCCCCAGCACAACCCCCTACACTACCCAAACAACACTGTGCTGCCCTAAACCCTAAAACACTACCCGCAGCACAGCCCCCTACACTACCCAAACACCACTGCGCTGTCCCAAACCCTAAATCTATGGCCAGCACGACCCCCTACACTACTCAAACACCACTGCGCTACCCTAAACCCTAAAACACTTCCCCAACATGACCCCTACACTACCCAAATACCACTGCACTGCCCTAAACCCTAAATATACACCAGCATGACCCCCTACACTACCCAAACACCACTGAACAGCCCTAAACCCTAAATATACCCCCAGCACAACCCCCTACACTACCCAAACACCACTGCACTGCCCTAAACCCTAAATCTACCCCCAGCACGAACCCCTACACTACACAAACAAAACTAAACTACCCTAAAGCACTACTCCCAGCACGACACCCTACACTAAACAAACACCACTGTACTAACTGAAACCCTTAATCTACCCCAGCACAACCCCCTGCACTAAACAAACACCACTGCACTACCCTAAACCCTAAAACACTATCTCCAGCACGACCACCTACACTACCCAAACACCTCTGCACTACCCTAAACCCAAAAACACTAACCCAGCATGACCCCCTATACTACCCAAACACCACTGCGCTACCTTAAACCCTAAAACACTACTTCCAGCACGACCCCCTACACTACCCAATCACCACTCCACTACCCTAAACCCTAAAACACTACCCCCAGCACGGCCCCTTACACTACCCGAACACCACTGCGCTACCCTAAACCCTAAATCTACCCCAGCATGACCCCCTACACTTCTCGAACACCACTGCGCTATCCTAAACCCTAAAACAATACCCCAACACGACACACTACACTACCCCGACACCACTGAACTGCCCTAAACCCTAAAATACTACCACCAGCACAACCCCTACACGTCATAAACACCACTGCACTACCCTAAACCCTAAAACACTACACCCTACACTACACAAACACAACTGCACCACCCTAAACCCTAAAAACCTACTCCCAGCACGACCCCCTACACCACCCAAACACCACTGCACTGCCCTAAACCCTATATAACTACCCACAGCAGGACCCCCTACACTACCCAAACACCACTGAACTACCCTAAACTCTTAAACAATACCGCCTGCACCACCCCCTACCTTACCCAAACACCATTGCGCTGCCCTAAACCATAAAACACTACCCCCAGCAGGAACCCCTACACTACCCAAACACCACTGTGCTGTCCTAAGCCCTAAAAGACTACCCCCAGCACAACCCCCTACACTACCCAAACAACACTGTGCTGCCCTAAACCCTAAAACACTACCCGCAGCACAGCCCCCTACACTACCCAAACACCACTGAGCTGTCCTAAACCCTAAATCTACGGCCAGCACGACCCCCTACACTACTCAAACACCACTGCACTACCCTAAACCCTAAAACACTTCCCCAACATGACCCCTACACTACCCAAATACCACTGCACTGCCCTAAACCCTAAATATACACCAGCATGACCCCCTACACTACCCAAACACCACTGAACAGCCCTAAACCTTAAATATACCCCCAGCACAACCCCCTACACTACCCAAACACCTCTGCACTGCCCTAAACCCTAAATCTACCCCCAGCACGAACCCCTACACTACACAAACACAACTAAACTACCCTAAAGCACTACTCCCAGCACGACACCCTCCACTAAACAAACACCACTGTACTAACCGAAACCCTTAATCTACCCCAGCACAACCCCCTGCACTAAACAAACACCACTGCACTACCCTAAACCCTAAAACACTATCTCCAGCACAACCACCTACACGACCCAAACACCTCTGCACTACCCTAAACCCCAAAACACTAACCCAGCATGACCCCCTATACTACCCAAACACCACTGCGCTACCTTAAACCCTAAAACACTACTTCCAGCACGACCCCCTACACTACCCAATCACCACTCCACTACCCTAAACCCTAAAACACTACCCCCAGCACGGCCCCTTACACTACCCGAACACCACTGCGCTACCCTAAACCCTAAATCTACCCCAGCATGACCCCCTACACTTCTCGAACACCACTGCGCTATCCTAAACCCTAAAACAATACCCCAACACGACACACTACACTACCCCGACACCACTGAACTGCCCTAAACCCTAAAATACTACCACCAGCACAACCCCTACACGTCATAAACACCACTGCACTACCCTAAACCCTAAAACACTACACCCTACACTACACAAACACAACTGCACCACCCTAAACCCTAAAAACCTACTCCCAGCACGACCCCCTACACCACCCAAACACCACTGCACTGCCCTAAACCCTATATAACTACCCACAGCAGGACCCCCTACACTACCCAAACACCACTGAACTACCCTAAACTCTTAAACAATACCGCCTGCACCACCCCCTACCTTACCCAAACACCATTGCGCTGCCCTAAACCATAAAACACTACCCCCAGCAGGAACCCCTACACTACCCAAACACCACTGTGCTGTCCTAAGCCCTAAAAGACTACCCCCAGCACAACCCCCTACACTACCCAAACAACACTGTGCTGCCCTAAACCCTAAAACACTACCCGCAGCACAGCCCCCTACACTACCCAAACACCACTGAGCTGTCCTAAACCCTAAATCTACGGCCAGCACGACCCCCTACACTACTCAAACACCACTGCACTACCCTAAACCCTAAAACACTTCCCCAACATGACCCCTACACTACCCAAATACCACTGCACTGCCCTAAACCCTAAATATACACCAGCATGACCCCCTACACTACCCAAACACCACTGAACAGCCCTAAACCTTAAATATACCCCCAGCACAACCCCCTACACTACCCAAACACCTCTGCACTGCCCTAAACCCTAAATCTACCCCCAGCACGAACCCCTACACTACACAAACACAACTAAACTACCCTAAAGCACTACTCCCAGCACGACACCCTCCACTAAACAAACACCACTGTACTAACCGAAACCCTTAATCTACCCCAGCACAACCCCCTGCACTAAACAAACACCACTGCACTACCCTAAACCCTAAAACACTATCTCCAGCACAACCACCTGCACGACCCAAACACCTCTGCACTACCCTAAACCCCAAAACACTAACCCAGCATGACCCCCTATACTACCCAAACACCACTGCGCTACCTTAAACCCTAAAACACTACTTCCAGCACGACCCCCTACACTACCCAATCACCACTGCACTACCCTAAACCCTAAAACACTACCCCCAGCACGACCCCCTACACTACACAAACACCACTGTTCTACCCTGAACCCAAAAACACTACCCCCAGCACGACCCCTTACACTACCCGAACACCACTGTGCTACCCTAAACCCTAAATCTACCCCAGCATGACCCCCTACACTACTCGAACACCACTGCGCTATCCTAAACCCTAAAACAATACCCCAACACGACACACTACACTACCCCGACACCACTGCACTGCCCTAAACCCTAAAACACTACCACCAGCACAACCCCTACACGTCACAAACACCACTGCACTACCCTAAACCCTAAAACACTACACCCTACACTACACAAACACAACTGCACTACCCTAAACCCTAAAAACCTACTCCCAGCACGACCCCCTACACTACCCAAACACCACTGCACTGCCCTAAACCCTATATAACTACCCACAGCAGGACCCCCTACACTACCCAAACACCACTGAACTACCCTAAACTCTTAAACAATACCGCCTGCACCACCCCCTACCTTACCCAAACACCACTGCGCTGCCCTAAACCATAAAACACTACCCCCAGCAGGAACCCCTACACTACCCAAACATCACTGTGCTGTCCTAAGCCCTAAAAGACTACCCCCAGCACAACCCCCTACACTACCCAAACACCACTGTGCTGCCCTAAACCCTAAAACACTACCCGCAGCACAGCCCCCTACACTATCCAAACACCACTGAGCTGTCCTAAACCCCAAATCTACGGCCAACACGACCCCCTACACTACTCAATCACCACTGCGCTACCCTAAACCCTAAAACACTTCCCCAACATGACCCCTACACTACCCAAATACCACTGCACTGCCCTAAACCCTAAATATACCCCCAGCACGACCCCCTACTCTACCCAAACACCACTGAACAGCCCTAAACCCTAAATATACCCCCAGCACAACCCCCTACACTACCCAAACACCACTGCACTGCCCTAAACCCTAAACCTTCCCCCAGCAAGAACCCCTACACTACACAAACACAACGACACTACCCTAAACCCTAAAGCACTACTCCCAGCACGACACCCTAAACTAAACAAACACCACTGTACTGCCCGAAACCCTAAATCTACCCCAGCACAACCCCCTGCAATACACAAACACCACTGCACTACCCTAAACCCTAAAACACTATCTCCAGCACGACCACCTACACTACCCAAAAACCTCTGCATTACCCTAAACCCAAAAACACTAACCCAGCATGACCCCCTATACTACCCAAACACCACTGCGCTACCTTAAACCCTAAAACACTACCTCCAGCACGACCCCCTACACTACCCAATCACCACTCCACTACCCTAAACCCTAAAACACTACCCCCAGCACAACACCCTACACTACCCAAACACCACTGTGCTGCCCTAAACCCTAAAACACTACCCGCAGCACAGCCCCCTACACCACCCAAACACCACTGCGCTGTCCCAAACCCTAAATCTAAGGCCAGCACGACCCCCCTACACTACTCAAACACCACTGTGCTACCCTAAACCCTAAAACACTTCCCCAACATGACCCCTACACTACCCAAATACCACTGCACTGCCCTAAACCCTAAATATACACCAGCATGACCCCCTACACTACCCAAACACCACTGAACAGCCCTAAACCCTAAATATACCCCCAGCACAACCCCCTACACTACCCAAACACCACTGCACTGCCCTAAACCCTAAATCTACCCCCAGCACGAACCCCTACACTACACAAACACAACTAAACTACCCTAAACCCTAAAGCACTACTCCCAGCACGACACCCTACACTAAACAAACACCACTGTACTAACCGAAACCCTTAATCTACCCCAGCACAACCCCCTGCACTAAACAAACACCACTGCACTACCCTAAACCCTAAAACACTATCTCCATCACGACCACCTACACTACCCAAACACCTCTGCACTACCCTAAACCCAAAAACACTAACCCAGCATGACCCCCTATACTACCCAAACACCACTGCGCTACCTTAAACCCTAAAACACTACCTCCAGCACGACCCCCTACACTACCCAATCACCACTGTACTACCCTAAACCCTAAAACACTACCCCAGCACGACCCCCTACACTACACAAACACCACTGTTCTACCCTAAACCCTAAACCACTACCACCAGCATGACTCCTGCACTACCCAAACTCCACTGCACTACAATAAACCCTAATTCCAGCCCCAGCATGACCCCCTACACTACCCAAACACTACTGCACTAACCATAAACCCTAAAACACTACCTCCAGCACTACCCCCTACACTACCCAAACACCACTGCACTGCCCTAAACCCTAAAACACTACCCCCAGCTCGACCCCTACACTACACAAACACCACTGCACTGCCCTAAACCCTAAAACACTACCCCCAGCAGGACCCTCTACACTACCCAAACACAACTGCACTGCCCTAAACCCTAAAACACTACCCCCAGCAGAACCCCCTACACTACCCAAATACCACATTCTCTGCCCTAAACCCTAAAACACTACTCCCAGCATGACGCCCTACACTACCCAAACACCACTGCACTGCCCGAAACCCTAAATCTACTCCCAGCTCGACCCCTACACTACACAAACACCACTGCACTACCCTAAACCCTAAAACACTATCTCCAGCACGACCACCTACACTACCCAAACACCTCTGCATTACCCTAAACCCAAAAACACTAACCCAGCATGACCCCCTATACTACCCAAACACCACTGCGCTACCTTAAACCCTAAAACACTACCTCCAGCACGACCCCCTACACTACCCAATCACCACTCCACTACCCTAAACCCTAAAACACTACCCCCAGCACAACCCCCTACACTACCCAAACAACACTGTGCTGCCCTAAACCCTAAAACACTACCCGCAGCACAGCCCCCTACACTACCCAAACACCACTGCGCTGTCCCAAACCCTAAATCTACGGCCAGCACGACCCCCTACACTACTCAAACACCACTGCGCTACCCTAAACCCTAAAACACTTCCCCAACATGACCCCTACACTACCCAAATACCACTGCACTGCCCTAAACCCTAAATATACACCAGCATGACCCCCTACACTACCCAAACACCACTGAACAGCCCTAAACCCTAAATATACCCCCAGCACAACCCCCTACACTACCCAAACACCACTGCACTGCCCTAAACCCTAAATCTACCCCCAGCACGAACCCCTACACTACACAAACAAAACTAAACTACCCTAAAGCACTACTCCCAGCACGACACCCTACACTAAACAAACACCACTGTACTAACTGAAACCCTTAATCTACCCCAGCACAACCCCCTGCACTAAACAGACACCACTGCACTACCCTAAACCCTAAAACACTATCTCCAGCACGGCCACCTACACTACCCAAACACCTCTGCACTACCCTAAACCCAAAAACACTAACCCAGCATGACCCCCTATACTACCCAAACACCACTGCGCTACCTTAAACCCTAAAACACTACTTCCAGCACGACCCCCTACACTTCCCAATCACCACTCCACTACCCTAAACCCTAAAACACTACCCCCAGCACGGCCCCTTACACTACCCGAACACCACTGCGCTACCCTAAACCCTAAATCTACCCCAGCATGACCCCCTACACTTCTCGAACACCACTGCGCTATCCTAAACCCTAAAACAATACCCCAACACGACACACTACACTACCCCGACACCACTGCACTCCCCTAAACACTAAAATACTACCACCAGCACAACCCCTACACGTCACAAACACCACTGCACTACCCTAAACCCTAAAACACTACACCCTACACTACACAAACACAACTGCACCACCCTAAACCCTAAAAACCTACTCCCAGCACGACCCCCTACACCACCCAAACACCACTGCACTGCCCTAAACCCTATATATCTACCCACAGCAGGACCCCCTACACTACCCAAACACCACTGAACTACCCTAAACTCTTAAACAATACCGCCTGCACCACCCCCTACCTTACCCAAACACCATTGCGCTGCCCTAAACCATAAAACACTACCCCCAGCAGGAACCCCTACACTACCCAAACATCACTGTGCTGTCCTAAGCCCTAAAAGACTACCCCCAGCACAACCCCCTACACTACCCAAACAACACTGTGCTGCCCTAAACCCTAAAACACTACCCGCAGCACAGCCCCCTACACTACCCAAACACCACTGAGCTGTCCTAAACCCTAAATCTACGGCCAGCACGACCCCCTACACTACTCAAACACCACTGCGCTACCCTAAACCTTAAAACACTTCCCCAACATGACCCCTACACTACCCAAATACCACTGCACTGCCCTAAACCCTAAATATACACCAGCATGACCCCCTACACTACCCAAACACCACTGAACAGCCCTAAACCTTAAATATACCCCCAGCACAACCCCCTACACTACCCAAACACCTCTGCACTGCCCTAAACCCTAAATCTACCCCCAGCACGAACCCCTACACTACACAGACACAACTAAACTACCCTAAAGCACTACTCCCAGCACGACACCCTACACTAAACAAACACCACTGTACTAACCGAAACCCTTAATCTACCCCAGCACAACCCCCTGCACTAAACAAACACCACTGCACTACCCTAAACCCTAAAACACTATCTCCAGCACAACCACCTACACGACCCAAACACCTCTGCACTACCCTAAACCCCAAAACACTAACCCAGCATGACCCCCTATACTACCCAAACACCACTGCTCTACCTTAAACCCTAAAACACTACTTCCAGCACGACCCCCTACACTACCCAATCACCACTGCACTACCCTAAACCCTAAAACACTACCCCCAGCACGACCCCCTACACTACACAAACACCACTGTTCTACCCTGAACCCAAAAACACTACCCCCAGCACGACCCCTTACACTACCCGAACACCACTGTGCTACCCTAAACCCTAAATCTACCCCAGCATGACCCCCTACACTACTCGAACACCACTGCGCTATCCTAAACCCTAAAACAATACCCCAACACGACACACTACACTACCCCGACACCACTGCACTGCCCTAAACGCTAAAACACTACCACCAGCACAACCCCTACACGTCACAAACACCACTGCACTACCCTAAACCCTAAAACACTACACCCTACACTACACAAACACAACTGCACTACCCTAAACCCTAAAAACCTACTCCCAGCACGACCCCCTACACTACCCAAACACCACTGCACTGCCCTAAACCCTATATAACTACCCACAGCAGGACCCCCTACACTACCCAAACACCACTGAACTACCCTAAACTCTTAAACAATACCACCTGCACCACCCCCTACCTTACCCAAACACCACTGCGCTGCCCTAAACCATAAAACACTACCCCCAGCAGGAACCCCTACACTACCCAAACATCACTGTGCTGTCCTAAGCCCTAAAAGACTACCCCCAGCACAACCCCCTACACTACCCAAACACCACTGTGCTGCCCTAAACCCTAAAACACTACCCGCAGCACAGCCCCCTACACTATCCAAACACCACTGAGCTGTCCTAAACCCCAAATCTACGGCCAACACGACCCCTTACACTACTCAATCACCACTGCGCTACCCTAAAACCTAAAACACTTCCCCAACATGACCCCTACACTACCCAAATACCACTGCACTGCCCTAAACCCTAAATATACCCCCAGCACGACCCCCTACTCTACCCAAACACCACTGAACAGCCCTAAACCCTAAATATACCCCCAGCACAACCCCCTACACTACCCAAACACCACTGCACTGCCCTAAACCCTAAATCTTCCCCCAGCAAGAACCCCTACACTACACAAACACAACGACACTACCCTAAACCCTAAAGCACTACTCCCAGCACGACACCCTAAACTAAACAAACACCACTGTACTGCCCGAAACCCTAAATCTACCCCAGCACAACCCCCTGCAATACACAAACACCACTGCACTACCCTAAACCCTAAAACACTATCTCCAGCACGACCACCTACACTACCCAAACACCTCTGCATTACCCTAAACCCAAAAACACTAACCCAGCATGACCCCCTATACTACCCAAACACCACTGCGCTACCTTAAACCCTAAAACACTACCTCCAGCACGACCCCCTACACTACCCAATCACCACTCCACTACCCTAAACCCTAAAACACTACCCCCAGCACAACACCCTACACTACCCAAACACCACTGTGCTGCCCTAAACCCTAAAACACTACCCGCAGCACAGCCCCCTACACCACCCAAACACCACTGCGCTGTCCCAAACCCTAAATCTAAGGCCAGCACAACCCCCCTACACTACTCAAACACCACTGTGCTACCCTAAACCCTAAAACACTTCCCCAACATGACCCCTACACTACCCAAATACCACTGCACTGCCCTAAACCCTAAATATACACCAGCATGACCCCCTACACTACCCAAACACCACTGAACAGCCCTAAACCCTAAATATACCCCCAGCACAACCCCCTACACTACCCAAACACCACTGCACTGCCCTAAACCCTAAATCTACCCCCAGCACGAACCCCTACACTACACAAACACAACTAAACTACCCTAAACCCTAAAGCACTACTCCCAGCACGACACCCTACACTAAACAAACACCACTGTACTAACCGAAACCCTTAATCTACCCCAGCACAACCCCCTGCACTAAACAAACACCACTGCACTACCCTAAACCCTAAAACACTATCTCCATCACGACCACCTACACTACCCAAACACCTCTGCACTACCCTAAACCCAAAAACACTAACCCAGCATGACCCCCTATACTACCCAAACACCACTGCGCTACCTTAAACCCTAAAACACTACCTCCAGCACGACCCCCTACACTACCCAATCACCACTGTACTACCCTAAACCCTAAAACACTACCCCAGCACGACCCCCTACACTACACAAACACCACTGTTCTACCCTAAACCCTAAACCACTACCACCAGCATGACTCCTGCACTACCCAAACTCCACTGCACTACAATAAACCCTAATTCCAGCCCCAGCATGACCCCCTACACTACCCAAACACTACTGCACTAACCATAAACCCTAAAACACTACCTCCAGCACTACCCCCTACACTACCCAAACACCACTGCACTGCCCTAAACCCTAAAACACTACCCCCAGCTCGACCCCTACACTACACAAACACCACTGCACTGCCCTAAACCCTAAAACACTACCCCCAGCAGGACCCTCTACACTACCCAAACACAACTGCACTGCCCTAAACCCTAAAACACTACCCCCAGCAGAACCCCCTACACTACCCAAATACCACATTCTCTGCCCTAAACCCTAAAACACTACTCCCAGCACGACGCCCTACACTACCCAAACACCACTGCACTGCCCGAAACCCTAAATCTACTCCCAGCTCGACCCCTACACTACACAAACACCACTGCACTACCCTAAACCCTAAAACACTATCTCCAGCACGACCACCTACACTACCCAAACACCTCTGCATTACCCTAAACCCAAAAACACTAACCCAGCATGACCCCCTATACTACCCAAACACCACTGCGCTACCTTAAACCCTAAAACACTACCTCCAGCACGACCCCCTACACTACCCAATCACCACTCCACTACCCTAAACCCTAAAACACTACCCCCAGCACACCCCCCTACACTACCCAAACAACACTGTGCTGCCCTAAACCCTAAAACACTACCCGCAGCACAGCCCCCTACACTATCCAAACACCACTGCGCTGTCCCAAACCCTAAATCTACGGCCAGCACGACCCCCTACACTACTCAAACACCACTGCGCTACCCTAAACCCTAAAACACTTCCCCAACATGACCCATACACTACCCAAATACCACTGCACTGCCCTAAACCCTAAATATACACCAGCATGACCCCCTACACTACCCAAACACCACTGAACAGCCCTAAACCCTAAATATACCCCCAGCACAACCCCCTACACTACCCAAACACCACTGCACTGCCCTAAACCCTAAATCTACCCCCAGCACGAACCCCTACACTACACAAACAAAACTAAACTACCCTAAAGCACTACTCCCAGCACGACACCCTACACTAAACAAACACCACTGTACTAACTGAAACCCTTAATCTACCCCAGCACAACCCCCTGCACTAAACAGACACCACTGCACTACCCTAAACCCTAAAACACTATCTCCAGCACGACCACCTACACTACCCAAACACCTCTGCACTACCCTAAACCCAAAAACACTAACCCAGCATGACCCCCTATACTACCCAAACACCACTGCGCTACCTTAAACCCTAAAACACTACTTCCAGCACGACCCCCTACACTTCCCAATCACCACTCCACTACCCTAAACCCTAAAACACTACCCCCAGCACGGCCCCTTACACTACCCGAACACCACTGCGCTACCCTAAACCCTAAATCTACCCCAGCATGACCCCCTACACTTCTCGAACACCACTGCGCTATCCTAAACCCTAAAACAATACCCCAACACGACACACTACACTACCCCGACACCACTGCACTGCCCTAAACCCTAAAATACTACCACCAGCACAACCCCTACACGTCACAAACACCACTGCACTACCCTAAACCCTAAAACACTACACCCTACACTACACAAACACAACTGCACCACCCTAAACCCTAAAAACCTACTCCCAGCACGACCCCCTACACCACCCAAACACCACTGCACTGCCCTAAACCCTATATAACTACCCACAGCAGGACCCCCTACACTACCCAAACACCACTGAACTACCCTAAACTCTTAAACAATACCGCCTGCACCACCCCCTACCTTACCCAAACACCATTGCGCTGCCCTAAACCATAAAACACTACCCCCAGCAGGAACCCCTACACTACCCAAACATCACTGTGCTGTCCTAAGCCCTAAAAGACTACCCCCAGCACAAACCCCTACACTACCCAAACAACACTGTGCTGCCCTAAACCCTAAAACACTACCCGCAGCACAGCCCCCTACACTACCCAAACACCACTGAGCTGTCCTAAACCCTAAATCTACGGCCAGCACGACCCCCTACACTACTCAAACACCACTGCGCTACCCTAAACCTTAAAACACTTCCCCAACATGACCCCTACACTACCCAAATACCACTGCACTGCCCTAAACCCTAAATATACACCAGCATGACCCCCTACACTACCCAAACACCACTGAACAGCCCTAAACCTTAAATATACCCCCAGCACAACCCCCTACACTACCCAAACACCTCTGCACTGCCCTAAACCCTAAATCTACCCCCAGCACGAACCCCTACACTACACAGACACAACTAAACTACCCTAAAGCACTACTCCCAGCACGACACCCTACACTAAACAAACACCACTGTACTAACCGAAACCCTTAATCTACCCCAGCACAACCCCCTGCACTAAACAAACACCACTGCACTACCCTAAACCCTAAAACACTATCTCCAGCACAACCACCTACACGACCCAAACACCTCTGCACTGCCCTAAACCCTAAATCTACCCCCAGCACGAACCCCTACACTACACAGACACAACTAAACTACCCTAAAGCACTACTCCCAGCACGACACCCTACACTAAACAAACACCACTGTACTAACCGAAACCCTTAATCTACCCCAGCACAACCCCCTGCACTAAACAAACACCACTGCACTACCCTAAACCCTAAAACACTATCTCCAGCACAACCACCTACACGACCCAAACACCTCTGCACTACCCTAAACCCCAAAACACTAACCCAGCATGACCCCCTATACTACCCAAACACCACTGCTCTACCTTAAACCCTAAAACACTACTTCCAGCACGACCCCCTACACTACCCAATCACCACTGCACTACCCTAAACCCTAAAACACTACCCCCAGCACGACCCCCTACACTACACAAACACCACTGTTCTACCCTGAACCCAAAAACACTACCCCCAGCACGACCCCTTACACTACCCGAACACCACTGTGCTACCCTAAACCCTAAATCTACCCCAGCATGACCCCCTACACTACTCGAACACCACTGCGCTATCCTAAACCCTAAAACAATACCCCAACACGACACACTACACTACCCCGACACCACTGCACTGCCCTAAACCCTAAAACACTACCACCAGCACAACCCCTACACGTCACAAACACCACTGCACTACCCTAAACCCTAAAACACTACACCCTACACTACACAAACACAACTGCACTACCCTAAACCCTAAAAACCTACTCCCAGCACGACCCCCTACACTACCCAAACACCACTGCACTGCCCTAAACCCTATATAACTACCCACAGCAGGACCCCCTACACTACCCAAACACCACTGAACTACCCTAAACTCTTAAACAATACCACCTGCACCACCCCCTACCTTACCCAAACACCACTGCGCTGCCCTAAACCATAAAACACTACCCCCAGCAGGAACCCCTACACTACCCAAACATCACTGTGCTGTCCTAAGCCCTAAAAGACTACCCCCAGCACAACCCCCTACACTACCCAAACACCACTGTGCTGCCCTAAACCCTAAAACACTACCCGCAGCACAGCCCCCTACACTATCCAAACACCACTGAGCTGTCCTAAACCCCAAATCTACGGCCAACACGACCCCCTACACTACTCAATCACCACTGCGCTACCCTAAAACCTAAAACACTTCCCCAACATGACCCCTACACTACCCAAATACCACTGCACTGCCCTAAACCCTAAATATACCCCCAGCACGACCCCCTACTCTACCCAAACACCACTGAACAGCCCTAAACCCTAAATATACCCCCAGCACAACCCCCTACACTACCCAAACACCACTGCACTGCCCTAAACCCTAAATCTTCCCCCAGCAAGAACCCCTACACTACACAAACACAACGACACTACCCTAAACCCTAAAGCACTACTCCCAGCACGACACCCTAAACTAAACAAACACCACTGTACTGCCCGAAACCCTAAATCTACCCCAGCACAACCCCCTGCAATACACAAACACCACTGCACTACCCTAAACCCTAAAACACTATCTCCAGCACGACCACCTACACTACCCAAACACCTCTGCATTACCCTAAACCCAAAAACACTAACCCAGCATGACCCCCTATACTACCCAAACACCACTGCGCTACCTTAAACCCTAAAACACTACCTCCAGCACGACCCCCTACACTACCCAATCACCACTCCACTACCCTAAACCCTAAAACACTACCCCCAGCACAACACCCTACACTACCCAAACACCACTGTGCTGCCCTAAACCCTAAAACACTACCCGCAGCACAGCCCCCTACACCACCCAAACACCACTGCGCTGTCCCAAACCCTAAATCTAAGGCCAGCACAACCCCCCTACACTACTCAAACACCACTGTGCTACCCTAAACCCTAAAACACTTCCCCAACATGACCCCTACACTACCCAAATACCACTGCACTGCCCTAAACCCTAAATATACACCAGCATGACCCCATACACTACCCAAACACCACTGAAAAGCCCTAAACCCTAAATATACCCCCAGCACAACCCCCTACACTACCCAAACACCACTGCACTGCCCTAAACCCTAAATCTACCCCCAGCACGAACCCCTACACTACACAAACACAACTAAACTACCCTAAACCCTAAAGCACTACTCCCAGCACGACACCCTACACTAAACAAACACCACTGTACTAACCGAAACCCTTAATCTACCCCAGCACAACCCCCTGCACTAAACAAACACCACTGCACTACCCTAAACCCTAAAACACTATCTCCATCACGACCACCTACACTACCCAAACACCTCTGCACTACCCTAAACCCAAAAACACTAACCCAGCATGACCCCCTATACTACCCAAACACCACTGCGCTACCTTAAACCCTAAAACACTACCTCCAGCACGACCCCCTACACTACCCAATCACCACTGTACTACCCTAAACCCTAAAACACTACCCCAGCACGACCCCCTACACTACACAAACACCACTGTTCTACCCTAAACCCTAAACCACTACCACCAGCATGACTCCTGCACTACCCAAACTCCACTGCACTACAATAAACCCTAATTCCAGCCCCAGCATGACCCCCTACACTACCCAAACACTACTGCACTAACCATAAACCCTAAAACACTACCTCCAGCACTACCCCCTACACTACCCAAACACCACTGCACTCCCCTAAACCCTAAAACACTACCCCCAGCTCGACCCCTACACTACACAAACACCACTGCACTGCCCTAAACCCTAAAACACTACCCCCAGCAGGACCCTCTACACTACCCAAACACAACTGCACTGCCCTAAACCCTAAAACACTACCCCCAGCAGAACCCCCTACACTACCCAAATACCACATTCTCTGCCCTAAACCCTAAAACACTACTCCCAGCACGACGCCCTACACTACCCAAACACCACTGCACTGCCCGAAACCCTAAATCTACTCCCAGCTCGACCCCTACACTACACAAACACCACTGCACTACCCTAAACCCTAAAACACTATCTCCAGCACGACCACCTACACTACCCAAACACCTCTGCATTACCCTAAACCCAAAAACACTAACCCAGCATGACCCCCTATACTACCCAAACACCACTGCGCTACCTTAAACCCTAAAACACTACCTCCAGCACGACCCCCTACACTACCCAATCACCACTCCACTACCCTAAACCCTAAAACACTACCCCCAGCACAACCCCCTACACTACCCAAACAACACTGTGCTGCCCTAAACCCTAAAACACTACCCGCAGCACAGCCCCCTACACTATCCAAACACCACTGCGCTGTCCCAAACCCTAAATCTACGGCCAGCACGACCCCCTACACTACTCAAACACCACTGCGCTACCCTAAACCCTAAAACACTTCCCCAACATGACCCATACACTACCCAAATACCACTGCACTGCCCTAAACCCTAAATATACACCAGCATGACCCCCTACACTACCCAAACACCACTGAACAGCCCTAAACCCTAAATATACCCCCAGCACAACCCCCTACACTACCCAAACACCACTGCACTGCCCTAAACCCTAAATCTACCCCCAGCACGAACCCCTACACTACACAAACAAAACTAAACTACCCTAAAGCACTACTCCCAGCACGACACCCTACACTAAACAAACACCACTGTACTAACTGAAACCCTTAATCTACCCCAGCACAACCCCCTGCACTAAACAGACACCACTGCACTACCCTAAACCCTAAAACACTATCTCCAGCACGACCACCTACACTACCCAAACACCTCTGCACTACCCTAAACCCAAAAACACTAACCCAGCATGACCCCCTATACTACCCAAACACCACTGCGCTACCTTAAACCCTAAAACACTACTTCCAGCACGACCCCCTACACTTCCCAATCACCACTCCACTACCCTAAACCCTAAAACACTACCCCCAGCACGGCCCCTTACACTACCCGAACACCACTGCGCTACCCTAAACCCTAAATCTACCCCAGCATGACCCCCTACACTTCTCGAACACCACTGCGCTATCCTAAACCCTAAAACAATACCCCAACACGACACACTACACTACCCCGACACCACTGCACTGCCCTAAACCCTAAAATACTACCACCAGCACAACCCCTACACGTCACAAACACCACTGCACTACCCTAAACCCTAAAACACTACACCCTACACTACACAAACACAACTGCACCACCCTAAACCCTAAAAACCTACTCCCAGCACGACCCCCTACACCACCCAAACACCACTGCACTGCCCTAAACCCTATATAACTACCCACAGCAGGACCCCCTACACTACCCAAACACCACTGAACTACCCTAAACTCTTAAACAATACCGCCTGCACCACCCCCTACCTTACCCAAACACCATTGCGCTGCCCTAAACCATAAAACACTACCCCCAGCAGGAACCCCTACACTACCCAAACATCACTGTGCTGTCCTAAGCCCTAAAAGACTACCCCCAGCACAAACCCCTACACTACCCAAACAACACTGTGCTGCCCTAAACCCTAAAACACTACCCGCAGCACAGCCCCCTACACTACCCAAACACCACTGAGCTGTCCTAAACCCTAAATCTACGGCCAGCACGACCCCCTACACTACTCAAACACCACTGCGCTACCCTAAACCTTAAAACACTTCCCCAACATGACCCCTACACTACCCAAATACCACTGCACTGCCCTAAACCCTAAATATACACCAGCATGACCCCCTACACTACCCAAACACCACTGAACAGCCCTAAACCTTAAATATACCCCCAGCACAACCCCCTACACTACCCAAACACCTCTGCACTGCCCTAAACCCTAAATCTACCCCCAGCACGAACCCCTACACTACACAGACACAACTAAACTACCCTAAAGCACTACTCCCAGCACGACACCCTACACTAAACAAACACCACTGTACTAACCGAAACCCTTAATCTACCCCAGCACAACCCCCTGCACTAAACAAACACCACTGCACTACCCTAAACCCTAAAACACTATCTCCAGCACAACCACCTACACGACCCAAACACCTCTGCACTACCCTAAACCCCAAAACACTAACCCAGCATGACCCCCTATACTACCCAAACACCACTGCGCTACCTTAAACCCTAAAACACTACTTCCAGCACGACCCCCTACACTACCCAATCACCACTGTACTACCCTAAACCCTAAAACACTACCCCCAGCACGACCCCCTACACTACACAAACACCACTGTTCTACCCTGAACCCAAAAACACTACCCCCAGCACGACCCCTTACACTACCCGAACACCACTGTGCTACCCTAAACCCTAAATCTACCCCAGCATGACCCCCTACACTACTCGAACACCACTGCGCTATCCTAAACCCTAAAACAATACCCCAACACGACACACTACACTACCCCGACACCACTGCACTGCCCTAAACCCTAAAACACTACCACCAGCACAACCCCTACACGTCACAAACACCACTGCACTACCCTAAACCCTAAAACACTACACCCTACACTACACAAACACTACTGCACTACCCTAAACCCTAAAAACCTACTCCCAGCACGACCCCCTACACTACCCAAACACCACTGCACTGCCCTAAACCCTATATAACTACCCACAGCAGGACCCCCTACACTACCCAAACACCACTGAACTACCCTAAACTCTTAAACAATACCGCCTGCACCACCCCCTACCTTACCCAAACACCACTGCGCTGCCCTAAACCATAAAACACTACCCCCAGAAGGAACCCCTACACTACCCAAACATCACTGTGCTGTCCTAAGCCCTAAAAGACTACCCCCAGCACAACCCCCTACACTACCCAAACACCACTGTGCTGCCCTAAACCCTAAAACACTACCCGCAGCACAGCCCCCTACACTATCCAAACACCACTGAGCTGTCCTAAACCCCAAATCTACGGCCAACACGACCCCCTACACTACTCAATCACCACTGCGCTACCCTAAACCCTAAAACACTTCCCCAACATGACCCCTACACTACCCAAATACCACTGCACTGCCCTAAACCCTAAATATACCCCCAGCACGACCCCCTACTCTACCCAAACACCACTGAACAGCCCTAAACCCTAAATATACCTCCAGCACAACCCCCTACACTACCCAAACACCACTGCACTGCCCTAAACCCTAAATCTTCCCCCAGCAAGAACCCCTACACTACACAAACACAACGACACTACCCTAAACCCTAAAGCACTACTCCCAGCACGACACCCTAAACTAAACAAACACCACTGTACTGCCCGAAACCCTAAATCTACCCCAGCACAACCCCCTGCAATACACAAACACCACTGCACTACCCTAAACCCTAAAACACTATCTCCAGCACGACCACCTACACTACCCAAACACCTCTGCATTACCCTAAACCCAAAAACACTAACCCAGCATGACCCCCTATACTATCCAAACACCACTGCGCTACCTTAAACCCCAAAACACTACCTCCAGCACGACCCCCTACACTACCCAATCACCACTCCACTACCCTAAACCCTAAAACACTACCCCCAGCACAACACCCTACACTACCCAAACACCACTGTGCTGCCCTAAACCCTAAAACACTACCCGCAGCACAGCCCCCTACACCACCCAAACACCACTGCGCTGTCCCAAACCCTAAATCTAAGGCCAGCACAACCCCCCTACACTACTCAAACACCACTGTGCTACCCTAAACCCTAAAACACTTCCCCAACATGACCCCTACACTACCCAAATACCACTGCACTGCCCTAAACCCTAAATATACACCAGCATGACCCCCTACACTACCCAAACACCACTGAACAGCCCTAAACCCTAAATATACCCCCAGCACAACCCCCTACACTACCCAAACACCACTGCACTGCCCTAAACCCTAAATCTACCCCCAGCACGAACCCCTACACTACACAAACACAACTAAACTACCCTAAACCCTAAAGCACTACTCCCAGCACGACACCCTACACTAAACAAACACCACTGTACTAACCGAAACCCTTAATCTACCCCAGCACAACCCCCTGCACTAAACAAACACCACTGCACTACCCTAAACCCTAAAACACTATCTCCATCACGACCACCTACACTACCCAAACACCTCTGCACTACCCTAAACTCAAAAACACTAACCCAGCATGACCCCCTATACTACCCAAACACCACTGCGCTACCTTAAACCCTAAAACACTACCTCCAGCACGACCCCCTATGTAGGAAGGTGGATATCTGACTATGGTTACCCCTAAATTTTTGCCTAGTGTCTAGCTGGTTTTTCGACTTAGTTGGCCTGAGATCCTGCCATTCAGGCTCTCAGGCTATCTGCTCTCTCTGTAAAATGGACTCCATGTACCCTAGGTACATACCCAATTGGTTGGATCACCCTGTCAGCCCCTGTACCAGTGTACACTAGGTACCCAGGGCATTGGTGTATCCAAGGCCTGCCAGGGGCTGAAGCATGTATTATGCCACCCCAGGCTTGGCCTAACAATCTGACACAACTGGCTGATCACTCAGCTGGGGTAAGTTGGTGTAATCACCTCTTACTTAGGTGTAGTATACCTATACCTAAACTTAAATGGGACACCTGGTAACCTATAAGTCACTCCTATGGCAGGCCTTAACAATCCTGAAGGCAGAGTGCTTGGTTCCATGTGAGATGGTGCTCTGGCATGAGCTGAGCCTGTCTGCAGTGGGCGGAACAACTTCCTTCTACTGTTTCCAGATATCGTCATACCATATACTCTTAAGTGCATTATGAACCTCGCGGTTAAATGCTATCTTTGGTTTGGCTTTATCAAAACATGTCGAGTAAGGTGTCATACGAATTGGAATACTAACCCCTCGCCAATTCTGGCGACGGGGTTAGCATTCCACCCTTCTAGAGGGACACGACATGTACAGTACCTGAAACCCGGGTAAAATCAGACATAGCCTCAGCTCCACAAAATGGATGCTGCCACCACAGACACAAGTCTGCCCTCCTGCTGCTGGGAGTCCTTCCAGCTTGGGAGGTGTGGACAAAGGGTTTCCTGCCAGGGGAGGTGCATGCACCACCCCAGACAGGATTTTGTGTATTGGTCAGGTAGGGCTTGAAAGAAACCAGACATGCCTGTGGCTCACAAGGAGCCTCGGTGCATATGCCAGTTCAAACCGGTCCTGGGGCACACCAGTCCCGGGCCTGGGGCGAGCTGGACAAAGGATTGGGGGTGTAACCACCCCCCTTCCTGGTCCCACCCATAGGGAGGGACCTAGCAGGTAGTCCGGCCCCTAGAATCCGCTTAAAGGTAGGAGCTGTGTCCTAAGACTTCAGACATCCTGGAATCAACTTGAAACTAAGAAGAAGACGGGAACTTCGACATTCTGCTGCACAGAAGACTGAAGAAAATCTCCCCTGTGGTCAGGGAGTGACCACCTTGCTAACGCAAGCACCATCCAGCGAATCGACGTCTGCTTTGCCGCCGCCTCCCGCCGGAGCCCGAGCCCAGAGACTGACAAGACCTGGACCTCCAGACCTCTCACCGCCCGATCCACAGTCCCTGCAAAGAGGAGACCCGTGGAGGCACCGAGACACGTGGAGCCAGCCATCTTGGAACGACTACGACAAGCTGACCAGTGCAACAACCGAGGCTCCCTCCAAGTTGTGCTTTGGGTCCTGAGAAGCCCAACCCTCGAGCAGCATCTGCACCAAAGGTGAGCCCTCCAGCATCTCGACGATCTGCGTGGGGCCCTTCTGCATTTTGCCACTCGACGCGCCTAACCGGTTGCTGGCCCGCTGGCTAGTGGCCATCTTGGCGACGAAATCTATGACAAACACCGCTGGTCTGGTTGCTCCAGACTGGCCCTTGCTCCCCTCCAAAGGAGCAATCCCTCTGACCTTGCTGGTCAGAACCAACAGCTGATTTCCGAATCCTCCTGCAATTGCTTTTGCCAAGGCTTGTTGGCTTCGATCAAGTCGCCGACACCGCCGACAGCGAGAGCCTGCGTGGGACAGCTCGTGAGCCGACTCCTGGACGTCGTCGACCTTCAGGGACCACGTGGCTGCGGAGACAAGCTACCCCTCATCACCTGTTTGCGCCCGACATCGCCTGGTACCCACCTGGTGCCACGCTGGTCACTGGCTAGTGACTGTGAACACTGTCCCCTCTGCTTACAGGTCTTCAACATCTCCGATCCACTCTTGGGTCCACTGCATCTCTCCCGGACCGACCGCCTGCAGCATCTTTGTCCCAGGCTCAACGGAACAGATAGAAGAAACCCGACGCACTTTGAGGCCTATGCACCCGCTTCCTGTGGGTGAGGTAAAGCTGGTACTCCGGTGCCCATGTGTAGTAATACATCTCTAGTGCCTGTGTTCCAAATCTTAAGTTCCTAGGTCATCCGGAAGATTCCTTTTGCAGTAACTTTGTACTTTTTACGCACCCATTGAAACCTATGGGAGCACGCGTGTGACTATTTGCTCTGCACACGCCACCCGTGGACCTCCTGGTCACTAACTGACGTTAGCTCCTTGTAGGCCCAGCGATTCTAGAGGCCCTAGGCCTTTTCCCTTTTCTGTTCGTGGTACTTATACCACTATTTTAGTATATGGTTTGAGTGGCCACCAGGGCCTATCCATATAAAGTGCAACTTCTGTGTATTCTGTGATAATCTTGTTTGACGATTTGTGCTCCTGTGCTCATAAAGAGACTAGGGGTTACTTTGATAAATAAATACATATATATTTTGAATATATATCTGTGTGGTGTCCTTTCATTGGTATAAAAGGGGGTTACTATTGGTAAAACAGCTTGCTTAACACGCTTCACGAGTTTAGCCTCAAAGACTGCTTAGCCTACGCTACCACTAGGGCAGCTAGTCCGAAAAGGTTGACTTACAACCACACCATAAGGGTTGCTTGGCATGGTACAAGGTGGTCACTAGAACTAGTGAACAGCATATACCAGGCCAACTTCTCACATTGGTGAGCAGCGGTGGGATTTGAGCTTGCTGTGTTTTACCATTGTAATCTCTTGGTTACCAATTGAAAGATCACATAGGTACCTGTAGGTACATATAAAACAAGATTAGATATACATAAGTTCTACTGAACTTAGTTGTTGTAGAGCAAAGGGAGTAGCACACCCTGACTACAACTACTAGATAGGTTTAGTAGGTAAACCCAAGTGTAGGTAGATTGCAACACATCCACCCACACTTAAGAGCAATGGCCGGGGCAGAGGGGTCCACTGTACCCATCTCTGTCGAGAGTGACCCCCAGAGGGCACCAACCAGCTTTGCTACCCTTAATCAGAATGAGCTCAGGCATTTGGCAACTCTTAGAGGCCTTAAACAGCCCAAGAACCCAAACTCTGCTGAGCTCAGAGAGCTCTTACAGAATGATGAGAATCAGAGAGCACTCAAGAAAGCTTCCCAGTTAGCCCCCTTAGGGACAGGAACAGGAGGCCCCCCTTCTGAAGATGCCACTGAAGTACCCCTTCCCAATAGTCACCCCTTAGATGGGATGCCTACCACAGAGGAAGAAAGTGATGGGGATACAGATGTGAGTGGGGATGAAGGGAGAACTAGCCCAGTGCCAAGTGTTATACTTGGCCCAGCTAAACTAAGGCTATTGGGGACTGACAGTGGGTTCACCCCATTGGATCTCCCCAGTGGACTTAACACAGGGCTTGGAAGGCAAAGGAATCGCTCAGGTGACTCCAATGCTTCCCATGGCTCTAGAGGCTCTCAAGGTCACTCCAGAAGGAGACTGACCACCCCTCAGAGGAGGGAACATGAGGCCAGAATGCAGGAAGCCCAGCTGAGGATCAGGAAGCAGGAGCTAGAAGAAGCCCTGATGGAAGAAAAACTGAGCAAGGCTAGGCAGCATAGAGAGAGTGGGTCTATACCCACTGGTGGCAGCAATGTCCCTAGGGACAAAGATAGGGTCTTTGACAATAGGAACCTGTCCAAGATTGTGCCCCCCTACAAAAGTGGGGATGACATCCACAAATGGATGACTGCTCTTGAGAGAGCCTGCAAAGTGCAGCAGGTTCCTGAAGACCAGTGGGCAGCAATCTTATGGCTCTCCTTTGAGGGGAGAGGCAGAGATAGACTCCTCACTGTTAGAGAAGAGGATGTCAGAAATTACAGAGTCCTGAAGAGTGTCCTAGTTGATGGGTTAGGCTTAACCACTGAACAGTACAGGTTAATGTTCAGAGACACCCAGAAGACACAGACTCAGGACTGGTCTGAATATGTGGAATGTGCCACTAAGGCTTTGGAGGGTTGGTTGCTGGGAAGTAAGGTGTCTGATTATACAGGATTGTACAATTTGATGATGAGAGAGCAGATTTTAAGTAATTGTCAAAACCAGCTTCTCCATCAACACCTGGTAGACTCAGATTTGACCTCTCCCCAAGAATTGGGAAAGAGGGCAGATAAATGGGTCAGGACCAGGATCAGGCCTAAAAACCAGGGTGGTGACCAAAAGAAAGATACCACCAAGCCTCAAGAGAAGGGTGGGGATAAAGAAAAAGAGAAACCTTCCTCAGGGCCCCAAAACTCCACACAGGGTGGTGGGTCCCAAGCTCCCTCCTCTACCACAGCTAAAAAGCACTACTGCCATGAGTGTAAAACTCCTGGGCATTGGAAAACTGACAGCGGTTGCCCAAGGGCTAAAAACAAAACTGTTCCTCCAATTACTCCTGTCACACCACCTATTACTGTCAGCAGTAATCCCCCAGGTGGTGGGAGTGCCCCCAGAAATCTGGGTGGGTTTACTTGGGGAACACAGGGGGACCCTGGCTTAGCCACTTCCCCTACAGCAACCACTCTTGTCTGTGATGGTGGCATGGGGTTTGCCAACTTCACTGCCTGTCCCAACACTTTGGGTAGGTACAGACAGGAGCCCTACATCAATGGTACAAAAGCTGAGGCCTACAGAGACACTGGGGCTAGCATCACAATGGTGGCCCATTGGCTAGTTCCCTCTGAGCAGCTTTTGCCCGGTTTCTCCTACCAGGTGACTAACATTGATGGCAAACAGAACAGTCATCCCATGGCAGAGGTATGTCTCAGCTGGGGAGGGGTCACTGGCCCTAAAAGGGTAGCAGTGTCCCCAACCTTGCCTGTAGACTGCTTACTGGGGAATGACTTAGAACTCTCAGCTTGGGCTGGAGTTGAACAAGACACCCATTCTAAAATGGTAGGCCTTTCACAAAAGGGTAGGGGGGTTGTGCCATTCACAGCCCCTGTCCAAATAGATTTCCTCCCTGAAAAGGTTGGAAGGGCAGTGGTAGCCACAGCCCAGGCACAGACAGACTTCCCTGTAGGGACTGGCAGAGCTGTGACAGTCACAGCTCAAACACAAACTGAGTGCCCCCCTGAAAAGGTTGGCAAGGCTGTAATGGTCTCAGCCTATACTCAGACTGACATAGGTGTAGTGAAGCCTGAAACAATGGATCACTCCACACAAACTGAGAGTAGTGGGGAGGAAGAAAAGTCTCCCTCTCCCCAGACATTAGGAAAAGGTCAGCCTCCTCAGGGATCTGACCTCACCCCTTGTGAAGGAACTGCCCCAGAGGTAGCCAGGCCTGGCCTGGCAGAGCCTCTGATGTCAGTGGCCCCTTCCAAGGTGGGATCCAGTCTGGTGCAGGTAGCCTGCCTCTCTCTACCCTGCCTCAGTCAGCCCAGGGCTGCAGAGGTCAGGGAGGCCAGTGGACCCCCAGAGGGCCCCTGTCCACAAGAACCCCCCCATCAAAAGAATGAGGATTGCCTGGCTAGTAGCCCTAGTCAGGTGATGGGTAAAAACATTCCTGAGGGATCTCCTTTACAGGTAGTTAGGGACCTCCCCCAGGGGGATTCTGTTGGGCACAGGCAAACATGGGACCTTAGGGCCCCAAACCTGACCTGTCCCTCCAGTAAGCCCACAAAAGGGACCCAGCCTCCAGCTTTAGGTAGCCAGAGGCTGACCCTGAGAGCACAGTGCAACTCAGTTAAAGAAAGAAAGGCATCCATGGTGGAGGATGATTGGAGGAAGCTGAGGCCTCACTTTGAGGACACTCACTTCAGTACTCCATCTCAACACCAGCCTTTTACTTTGCCAAGACACACCACAGGTAGAGATTCCCTATGGTGGAGACCCTCTGATACCCTTAGGGTGAGGGATTGCTTAGTGGACCATGAGACAGGGGGTAACCATGCCAGTGCTGGTTCCTCCTTATATGGCCACTTGGGCAATATAGGCTTACCTGGTCAAGGTCAGCCTTATCTCCCTTCGTTTGGGGGGGGGTTGTGTAGGAAGGTGGATATCTGACTATGGTTACCCCCAAATTTTTGCCTAGTGTCTAGCTGGTTTTTCGACTTAGTTGGCCTGAGATCCTGCCATTCAGGCTCTCAGGCTATCTGCTCTCTCTGTAAAATGGACTCCATGTACCCTAGGTACATACCCAATTGGTTGGATCACCCTGTCAGCCCCTGTACCAGTGTACACTAGGTACCCAGGGCATTGGTGTATCCAAGGCCTGCCAGGGGCTGAAGCATGTATTATGCCACCCCAGGCTTGGCCTAACAATCTGACACAACTGGCTGATCACTCAGCTGGGGTAAGTTGGTGTAATCACCTCTTACTTAGGTGTAGTATACCTATACCTAAACTTAAATGGGACACCTGGTAACCTATAAGTCACTCCTATGGCAGGCCTTAACAATCCTGAAGGCAGAGTGCTTGGTTCCATGTGAGATGGTGCTCTGGCATGAGCTGAGCCTGTCTGCAGTGGGCGGAACAACTTCCTTCTACTGTTTCCAGATATCGTCATACCATATACTCTTAAGTGCATTATGAACCTCGCGGTTAAATGCTATCTTTGGTTTGGCTTTATCAAAACATGTCGAGTAAGGTGTCATACGAATTGGAATACTAACCCCTCGCCAATTCTGGCGACGGGGTTAGCATTCCACCCTTCTAGAGGGACACGACATGTACAGTACCTGAAACCCGGGTAAAATCAGACATAGCCTCAGCTCCACAAAATGGATGCTGCCACCACAGACACAAGTCTGCCCTCCTGCTGCTGGGAGTCCTTCCAGCTTGGGAGGTGTGGACAAAGGGTTTCCTGCCAGGGGAGGTGCATGCACCACCCCAGACAGGATTTTGTGTATTGGTCAGGTAGGGCTTGAAAGAAACCAGACATGCCTGTGGCTCACAAGGAGCCTCGGTGCATATGCCAGTTCAAACCGGTCCTGGGGCACACCAGTCCCGGGCCTGGGGCGAGCTGGACAAAGGATTGGGGGTGTAACCACCCCCCTTCCTGGTCCCACCCATAGGGAGGGACCTAGCAGGTAGTCCGGCCCCTAGAATCCGCTTAAAGGTAGGAGCTGTGTCCTAAGACTTCAGACATCCTGGAATCAACTTGAAACTAAGAAGAAGACGGGAACTTCGACATTCTGCTGCACAGAAGACTGAAGAAAATCTCCCCTGTGGTCAGGGAGTGACCACCTTGCTAACGCAAGCACCATCCAGCGAATCGACGTCTGCTTTGCCGCCGCCTCCCGCCGGAGCCCGAGCCCAGAGACTGACAAGACCTGGACCTCCAGACCTCTCACCGCCCGATCCACAGTCCCTGCAAAGAGGAGACCCGTGGAGGCACCGAGACACGTGGAGCCAGCCATCTTGGAACGACTACGACAAGCTGACCAGTGCAACAACCGAGGCTCCCTCCAAGTTGTGCTTTGGGTCCTGAGAAGCCCAACCCTCGAGCAGCATCTGCACCAAAGGTGAGCCCTCCAGCATCTCCACGATCTGCGTGGGGCCCTTCTGCATTTTGCCACTCGACGCGCCTAACCGGTTGCTGGCCCGCTGGCTAGTGGCCATCTTGGCGACGAAATCTACGACAAACACCGCTGGTCTGGTTGCTCCAGACTGGCCCTTGCTCCCCTCCAAAGGAGCAATCCCTCTGACCTTGCTGGTCAGAACCAACAGCTGATTTCCGAATCCTCCTGCAATTGCTTTTGCCAAGGCTTGTTGGCTTCGATCAAGTCGCCGACACCGCCGACAGCGAGAGCCTGCGTGGGACAGCTCGTGAGCCGACTCCTGGACGTCGTCGACCTTCAGGGACCACGTGGCTGCGGAGACAAGCTACCCCTCATCACCTGTTTGCGCCCGACATCGCCTGGTACCCACCTGGTGCCACGCTGGTCACTGGCTAGTGACTGTGAACACTGTCCCCTCTGCTTACAGGTCTTCAACATCTCCGATCCACTCTTGGGTCCACTGCATCTCTCCCGGACCGACCGCCTGCAGCATCTTTGTCCCAGGCTCAACGGAACAGATAGAAGAAACCCGACGCACTTTGAGGCCTATGCACCCGCTTCCTGTGGGTGAGGTAAAGCTGGTACTCCGGTGCCCATGTGTAGTAATACATCTCTAGTGCCTGTGTTCCAAATCTTAAGTTCCTAGGTCATCCGGAAGATTCCTTTTGCAGTAACTTTGTACTTTTTACGCACCCATTGAAACCTATGGGAGCACGCGTGTGACTATTTGCTCTGCACACGCCACCCGTGGACCTCCTGGTCACTAACTGACGTTAGCTCCTTGTAGGCCCAGCGATTCTAGAGGCCCTAGGCCTTTTCCCTTTTCTGTTCGTGGTACTTATACCACTATTTTAGTATATGGTTTGAGTGGCCACCAGGGCCTATCCATATAAAGTGCAACTTCTGTGTATTCTGTGATAATCTTGTTTGACGATTTGTGCTCCTGTGCTCATAAAGAGACTAGGGGTTACTTTGATAAATAAATACATATATATTTTGAATATATATCTGTGTGGTGTCCTTTCATTGGTATAAAAGGGGGTTACTATTGGTAAAACAGCTTGCTTAACACGCTTCACGAGTTTAGCCTCAAAGACTGCTTAGCCTACGCTACCACTAGGGCAGCTAGTCCGAAAAGGTTGACTTACAACCACACCATAAGGGTTGCTTGGCATGGTACAAGGTGGTCACTAGAACTAGTGAACAGCATATACCAGGCCAACTTCTCACACCCTACACTACCCAATCACCACTGTACTACCCTAAACCCTAAAACACTACCCCAGCACGACCCCCTACACTACACAAACACCACTGTTCTACCCTAAACCCTAAACCACTACCACCAGCATGACTCCTGCACTACCCAAACTCCACTGCACTACAATAAACCCTAATTCCAGCCCCAGCATGACCCCCTACACTACCCAAACACTACTGCACTAACCATAAACCCTAAAACACTACCTCCAGCACTACCCCCTACACTACCCAAACACCACTGCACTGCCCTAAACCCTAAAACACTACCCCCAGCTCGACCCCTACACTACACAAACACCACTGCACTGCCCTAAACCCTAAAACACTACCCCCAGCAGGACCCTCTACACTACCCAAACACAACTGCACTGCCCTAAACCCTAAAACACTACCCCCAGCAGAACCCCCTACACTACCCAAATACCACATTCTCTGCCCTAAACCCTAAAACACTACTCCCAGCATGACGCCCTACACTACCCAAACACCACTGCACTGCCCGAAACCCTAAATCTACTCCCAGCTCGACCCCTACACTACACAAACACCACTGCACTACCCTAAACCCTAAAACACTATCTCCAGCACGACCACCTACACTACCCAAACACCTCTGCATTACCCTAAACCCAAAAACACTAACCCAGCATGACCCCCTATACTACCCAAACACCACTGCGCTACCTTAAACCCTAAAACACTACCTCCAGCACGACCCCCTACACTACCCAATCACCACTCCACTACCCTAAACCCTAAAACACTACCCCCAGCACAACCCCCTACACTACCCAAACAACACTGTGCTGCCCTAAACCCTAAAACACTACCCGCAGCACAGCCCCCTACACTACCCAAACACCACTGCGCTGTCCCAAACCCTAAATCTACGGCCAGCACGACCCCCTACACTACTCAAACACCACTGCGCTACCCTAAACCCTAAAACACTTCCCCAACATGACCCCTACACTACCCAAATACCACTGCACTGCCCTAAACCCTAAATATACACCAGCATGACCCCCTACACTACCCAAACACCACTGAACAGCCCTAAACCCTAAATATACCCCCAGCACAACCCCCTACACTACCCAAACACCACTGCACTGCCCTAAACCCTAAATCTACCCCCAGCACGAACCCCTACACTACACAAACAAAACTAAACTACCCTAAAGCACTACTCCCAGCACGACACCCTACACTAAATAAACACCACTGTACTAACTGAAACCCTTAATCTACCCCAGCACAACCCCCTGCACTAAACAGACACCACTGCACTACCCTAAACCCTAAAACACTATCTCCAGCACGGCCACCTACACTACCCAAACACCTCTGCACTACCCTAAACCCAAAAACACTAACCCAGCATGACCCCCTATACTACCCAAACACCACTGCGCTACCTTAAACCCTAAAACACTACTTCCAGCACGACCCCCTACACTTCCCAATCACCACTCCACTACCCTAAACCCTAAAACACTACCCCCAGCACGGCCCCTTACACTACCCGAACACCACTGCGCTACCCTAAACCCTAAATCTACCCCAGCATGACCCCCTACACTTCTCGAACACCACTGCGCTATCCTAAACCCTAAAACAATACCCCAACACGACACACTACACTACCCCGACACCACTGCACTCCCCTAAACCCTAAAATACTACCACCAGCACAACCCCTACACGTCACAAACACCACTGCACTACCCTAAACCCTAAAACACTACACCCTACACTACACAAACACAACTGCACCACCCTAAACCCTAAAAACCTACTCCCAGCACGACCCCCTACACCACCCAAACACCACTGCACTGCCCTAAACCCTATATAACTACCCACAGCAGGACCCCCTACACTACCCAAACACCACTGAACTACCCTAAACTCTTAAACAATACCGCCTGCACCACCCCCTACCTTACCCAAACACCATTGCGCTGCCCTAAACCATAAAACACTACCCCCAGCAGGAACCCCTACACTACCCAAACATCACTGTGCTGTCCTAAGCCCTAAAAGACTACCCCCAGCACAACCCCCTACACTACCCAAACAACACTGTGCTGCCCTAAACCCTAAAACACTACCCGCAGCACAGCCCCCTACACTACCCAAACACCACTGAGCTGTCCTAAACCCTAAATCTACGGCCAGCACGACCCCCTACACTACTCAAACACCACTGCGCTACCCTAAACCTTAAAACACTTCCCCAACATGACCCCTACACTACCCAAATACCACTGCACTGCCCTAAACCCTAAATATACACCAGCATGACCCCCTACACTACCCAAACACCACTGAACAGCCCTAAACCTTAAATATACCCCCAGCACAACCCCCTACACTACCCAAACACCTCTGCACTGCCCTAAACCCTAAATCTACCCCCAGCACGAACCCCTACACTACACAGACACAACTAAACTACCCTAAAGCACTACTCCCAGCACGACACCCTACACTAAACAAACACCACTGTACTAACCGAAACCCTTAATCTACCCCAGCACAACCCCCTGCACTAAACAAACACCACTGCACTACCCTAAACCCTAAAACACTATCTCCAGCACAACCACCTACACGACCCAAACACCTCTGCACTACCCTAAACCCCAAAACACTAACCCAGCATGACCCCCTATACTACCCAAACACCACTGCTCTACCTTAAACCCTAAAACACTACTTCCAGCACGACCCCCTACACTACCCAATCACCACTGCACTACCCTAAACCCTAAAACACTACCCCCAGCACGACCCCCTACACTACACAAACACCACTGTTCTACCCTGAACCCAAAAACACTACCCCCAGCACGACCCCTTACACTACCCGAACACCACTGTGCTACCCTAAACCCTAAATCTACCCCAGCATGACCCCCTACACTACTCGAACACCACTGCGCTATCCTAAACCCTAAAACAATACCCCAACACGACACACTACACTACCCCGACACCACTGCACTGCCCTAAACCCTAAAACACTACCACCAGCACAACCCCTACACGTCACAAACACCACTGCACTACCCTAAACCCTAAAACACTACACCCTACACTACACAAACACAACTGCACTACCCTAAACCCTAAAAACCTACTCCCAGCACGACCCCCTACACTACCCAAACACCACTGCACTGCCCTAAACCCTATATAACTACCCACAGCAGGACCCCCTACACTACCCAAACACCACTGAACTACCCTAAACTCTTAAACAATACCACCTGCACCACCCCCTACCTTACCCAAACACCACTGCGCTGCCCTAAACCATAAAACACTACCCCCAGCAGGAACCCCTACACTACCCAAACTTCACTGTGCTGTCCTAAGCCCTAAAAGACTACCCCCAGCACAACCCCCTACACTACCCAAACACCACTGTGCTGCCCTAAACCCTAAAACACTACCCGCAGCACAGCCCCCTACACTATCCAAACACCACTGAGCTGTCCTAAACCCCAAATCTACGGCCAACACGACCCCCTACACTACTCAATCACCACTGCGCTACCCTAAAACCTAAAACACTTCCCCAACATGACCCCTACACTACCCAAATACCACTGCACTGCCCTAAACCCTAAATATACCCCCAGCACGACCCCCTACTCTACCCAAACACCACTGAACAGCCCTAAACCCTAAATATACCCCCAGCACAACCCCCTACACTACCCAAACACCACTGCACTGCCCTAAACCCTAAATCTTCCCCCAGCAAGAACCCCTACACTACACAAACACAACGACACTACCCTAAACCCTAAAGCACTACTCCCAGCACGACACCCTAAACTAAACAAACACCACTGTACTGCCCGAAACCCTAAATCTACCCCAGCACAACCCCCTGCAATACACAAACACCACTGCACTACCCTAAACCCTAAAACACTATCTCCAGCACGACCACCTACACTACCCAAACACCTCTGCATTACCCTAAACCCAAAAACACTAACCCAGCATGACCCCCTATACTACCCAAACACCACTGCGCTACCTTAAACCCTAAAACACTACCTCCAGCACGACCCCCTACACTACCCAATCACCACTCCACTACCCTAAACCCTAAAACACTACCCCCAGCACAACACCCTACACTACCCAAACACCACTGTGCTGCCCTAAACCCTAAAACACTACCCGCAGCACAGCCCCCTACACCACCCAAACACCACTGCGCTGTCCCAAACCCTAAATCTAAGGCCAGCACAACCCCCCTACACTACTCAAACACCACTGTGCTACCCTAAACCCTAAAACACTTCCCCAACATGACCCCTACACTACCCAAATACCACTGCACTGCCCTAAACCCTAAATATACACCAGCATGACCCCCTACACTACCCAAACACCACTGAACAGCCCTAAACCCTAAATATACCCCCAGCACAACCCCCTACACTACCCAAACACCACTGCACTGCCCTAAACCCTAAATCTACCCCCAGCACGAACCCCTACACTACACAAACACAACTAAACTACCCTAAACCCTAAAGCACTACTCCCAGCACGACACCCTACACTAAACAAACACCACTGTACTAACCG